>NC_061510.1:16901756-16970664 GCF_022539505.1 Lolium rigidum
AATCGTGGGGTGAAAAAAATCCAAGAAGAAAGATTTCAATTGGGCCGCATCCGGACATCCGGGCCTTCGAACTATCCCGCTTGGCCTTTTGACTCGTACAATTTCAGCCCACTCCAAAACAGGAAAGTTCCGAATTTTCTAAAAAAACAGGAAAGTCCTATGCTTCGCAAAGACAAAAAAACAAGGAGATTCAACATACAAGTTTTTTTATGTAAAAATAAAGATTTAATTATCCGTTTGATATAGCTCGCAGCGCAATACACCGTTTATTGTCCGCAAAATAATCAAGATATCATATGTTTGTTGTACGGGGAGGCCGACATCGGGGACCCATGAGCCAGCAGCCGTCGTCAACGTTTTAAAGGCGGCAGTGGGATGGAAAGAAAAAATAAACCAAAAATATGTTGGTACAAAATCCAAGAAAAGAAACATTTTCGTTCTAAGAGGATGACATGCGGGACCCATGAGGCAAGCAGAGCATCCTCGGTGTTTATTGTTCATAGAGGCCGACATGTGGGACCCGTGGAGCCGCAGCCGTCCTCAACGTTTTAAAGGCGGCAGGAGATCGAAAGAAAAAATTAGCCAAAAATCATTTGGTAAACAAAATCCAAGAAAAGAAACATTTACCGTTCTGAGAGGATGACATGCGGGACCCATGAGGCAGCAGAGATCCTCAACGATTCCAAGGCGGTAGGGGATCAAAGGAAAAAAAAGGAAATATCCCGAAATTAAATAGGGGTTCAAAATAAATCCATCAAAGGAAACTTTTATTGTTCACGAGGATGACATGTGGGACCGACCTGCCACCGCGTCGTCATCGTTTCAAAGGGGGCAGGAGATCAAAAGAAAAAGGCAAATAGCCGGAAATTAGGGGTCAAAAATAACTCCAAGAAAGGAAACTTTTATTGTTCGTAGAGGATGACATGCGGGACCCATGAGCCACAGCCTTACTCAACGTTTCAAAGGCGGCATGAGATCGAAAGAAAAAGGCAAGTGGCAAAATATCGGAGCCAAAGGTAATCCAAGAAAAGAAACTTTATTGTACATAGAGGATGACATGCGGGTCCCAATTAGCAGCAGCAGTCTCAACGTTTCAAATGCGGCTTGAGATCAAAAGAAAAAGAAAGTTGATTGTACATAGAGGATGACATGCGGGTCCCATGAGTCAGCAGCTTACTCAACGTTTCCAAGGCGGCAGGGGATCAAAAGAAAAAGGAAATAGCCAAAAATTGTAGGGTGAAATAAAACCCAAGAAAATAAACTTTTATAGCACATAGAGGATGACATGCGAGTCCCATGAGCCAGCAGGTTCCTCAACGTTTCAAACGTGGCATGAGATCGAAAGAAAAGGCAAGTGACCAAATATCAGGAGCCAAAAATAATTCAAGAAAAGAAACTTGAGTGTACATAGAGGATGACATGCGGGTCCCATTTAGCAACAGCGGTATCACCATTTGAGAGGCGGTAGGGATCAAAAGAAAAAGAAATTGCCAAAAATCGAGGGTGAAAAAAACCAAGAAAATGAACTTTTATAGTACATAGAGGATGACATGCGGGTCCCATGAGCCCGCAGGTTCCTCAACGTTTCAAACGTGGCATGAGATCGAAAGAAAAAGGTAAGTGACCAAATATGAGGTGCCAAAAATAATTCAAGAAAAGAAAGTTTTATAGTACATAGAGGATGACATGCGGGTCCCATTTAGCAAGCAGCGGTATCACCGTTTGAGAGGCGGCAGGGATCGAAAGAAAAAGGCAAGTGACCAAATTTGAGGTGCCAAAAAAACTCCAAGAAAAGAAAGTTTTATAGTACATAGAGGATGACATGCGGGTCCCATTTAGCAAGCAGCGGTATCACCGTTTGAGAGGCGGCAGGGATCGAAAGAAAAAGGCAAGTGACCAAATTTGAGGTGCCAAAAAAACTCCAAGAAAAGAAAGTTGATTGCACATAGAGGATGACATGCGGGTCCCATTTAGCAGACAGCGGTCTCAACGTTTCCAAGGCGGCAAGGGATCAAAAGAAAAAGGAAGTAGCCAGTAAATCGTGGGGTCAAAAAATCCAAGAATAGAAAGAATTTTGGTTCATAGAGGATGACATGCGGGACCCATGATCCCGCATCGTAAACGGCTCGATCGGAGAACGTTGAACGAGATGGCGCGATCGAGAAAAAAACAATGCCGCAGAGGCTGCCATCTGGGCACTACATCCCTCGGCGGTGCGGATTTGCGTTGACTCGGCCGGCGAACCCGAGAATTCGCGATGCACCACGTCCCGGGCCACCATACGCGACGTTTTGGCCGCTTTCGTCGGGCTAGGTGGCCTCAAAAACGAGAAAAAAAAGTTTTGACATGCACCACGGAGGGACCAAAATCGTCGGCCATGGTACACCAGCAACCACGGCGCGACTTCAACTTCGTCGGCCATGGCAACTTTTCTTGTAGTGTTAATTACTTTCTTGTATTTGCGGATGCTTGCAAGGGGTATAATAACAAGTATGTATTAGTCCTAGGAAGGGCAGTACATTAGCATAGGTTCACCCACACAACACTTATCAAAACAATGAAGATTAATCAGCTGTATGAAGCGAAAGCACTAGACTAAAATCCCGTGTGTCCTCAAGAACATTTGGTCATTATAAGTAAACAAACCGGCTTGTCCTTTGTGCTAAAAAGGATTGGGCCACTCGCTGCAATTATTTCTCTCGCACTTTACTTACTCGTACTTTATTCATCTGTTACATCAAAACCCCCTGGATACTTGTCTGTGAGCATTTACAGTGAATCCTTCATCGAAACTGCTTGTCAACACCTTCTGCTCCTCGTTGGGATCGACATTCTTACTTATCGAAGATACTACGATACACCCCCTATACTTGTGGGTCATCAGTTAGCATCCGCACCCCTTCCAGTATTAAGTTGCAAACAACAGACAATTGCATTAAGTACTGTGCGTAATGTAATCAACATAAATATCCTTAGACAAAGCATCAGTGTTTTATCCCTAGTGGCAACAACACATCCATAACCTTAGAACTTTCTGTCACTGTCCCAGATTCAATGGAGGCATGAACCCACTATCGAGCATAAATACTCTCTCTTGGAGTTACAAGTATCAACTTGGCCAGAGCCTCTACTAGCAACGGAGAGCATGCAAGATCATAACAACACATATATGATAGATCAATAATCAACTTGACATAGTATTCAATATTCATCGGATCCCAACAAACACAACATGTAGCATTACAAATAGACGATCTTGATCATGATAGGTAGCTCACAAGATCTAAACATGATAGCACAAGAGGAGAAGACAACCATCTAGCTACTGCTATGGACCCATAGTCCAAGGATGAACTACTCACGCATCAATCCGGATGCGGGCATGATGATGTAGAGTCCTCCAGGTGATGATTCCCCTCTCCGGCAGGGTGCCGGAGGCGATCTCCTGAATCCCCCGAGATGGGATTGGCGGCGGCGGCGTCACAGTAACTTTTCTCGTATCGTGGCTCTCGGTGATAGGGTTTTCGCGACGGAGAGATTACAAAGGCGAAGGTGCAGAGTCGGGGCACGCTCGAGGGGCCCACCCCATAGGGCGGCCGCCCAGGGGTGGGGCTGCGCACCCCTAGGGTGTGGCCGCCTCGTCGCCCCTCTTCGTCTTCTCTTCGGACTTATGGAAGGCTCCGTGCAAAATAAGACCGTGGGCTTTTGTTTCGTCCAATTCCGAGAATATTTCCTGTGTAGAATTTCTGAAACCAAAAACAGCAGAAAACAGGAACTGACGCTTCGGCATCTTGTTAATAGGTTAGTGCCGGAAAATGCATCAAAACGATGTAAAGTGTATATAAAACATGTGAGTATTGTCATATAACTAGCATGTAACATAAGAAATTATAGATACGTTTGAGACGTATCACGGGTGGGCGGTGGTTCTGGCGGAGGTTGAGGACGGCGACGGCTAGGGATGGACGGCGGGGAAAAGAGAGGAGTGCGCGCCGGTGTGGTTTTAAGGAAGGCGGCGGACGCGCATTGAAGGCGCGTGGGTAAGGTAGGTGGACGCCGCGTGGACAGTCGCCGCCATCGCCGTTTTGGTTTCAGTGCGGGAGACCATTAAGCCGATGACCAACCTCCCCGTGTCGTTTCCGATGCGAACCGCCGCGTCCCCTCGCTGACAAGCCGCCCCCACCCGCGAAAACCGTTGTTCCGCGAGGCGCCGGCGCGCCCGATTCGCCCCCTTGGCGAAGGGGTCGGCACGGGGTTGCCGGCGATTCTATTGGGCTCCAAAATTGGCCGGCGCCATTTGGGGCACGCCGGTGCGAGCCCATTTTCGCCCCCGGCCCCCAAATTGCTATCGGGGCTGCCATCGGGGGGCGCCGGTGGAGATGCTCTTAGGGCATCTCCAACGCGGTGATCCAAACGGACGCAGGCCGTTTGGGTATCCGCGCGGACACCCGGACAGCGGCCCGCGTCCGCGTGTCCATTTGGGTTGCACGCTGCGCCCAAAGCACGGACGCATCGCATATGTGAATCAAATCAAAAACAAAGGAAAAAATTTAAACCTAAACAAAGTTTCATTAAACATATGCCCTATTTTGGGTAAATTTGTACATATGCCCTATTTTGGGCAAATTTAAACTACCAAAAGAAGCCCTCTATATGGGCTTTAAAATTAAAAACAAATAAAAAACCCTCTATTAGGGTTTGAGGACGACGAGGTGGCCGCCGGTGCGCCACCTAGTCCCTGCGAGGCGCTGTTATGGCTCGACCGCGTCGGGAACTCCGGCCACGGCGATCACAGGGCCTCCTCCCAGGCCGAGTGTGGGTCCGGAGCCGCCCGCTGCTCCGCCGCAGCAGCCCATAGTTGCGCCTCCTCCCTGCGTACTATCATATAAAACTGACTTCACTCGAAGTTTTAGAAGACCCGATATATAAAAAGATATCGGATGATGAAGGCAATTTAGAAAATATCGGCATCAGAATCTTCGAGTGGTAGAATTTAAGTCTACGCAGGGTTGTAAGCATCCATCCCTAAACTCGGGGTCTACTCCTATCGGGAGCGCTGAACGCACCCGATATCAAGCGGTTTCGACTTCAAAATGATGAAGATGGATCAAGTATTTTCAATAGCTATGAACATTCGGATGAAGACAATTATAGTCCGTGCTCGAAGTTTTACTTCGGCCAGTTACTCGGGGGGATACTGATGTGGGCACTACTCTCGGGTAACCAACATTAGACTACCTTTTCAAGTTTGAACATTTTTTAGTTTTAAATATTTTCCGAATTTGAACATTTAATCTGAACACTTTTTAAATTTGAACATTTTTATGTTGGAATATCTTTCAGTTTTGAACATTTTCAGATGTAAACATTTTTTTGAATTTAAAGATTTTTATATTGGAGCATTTTCCAGGTTTGCATTTCTTTTGGGTTTAAATATTTTTCGGATCTAAACATTTTTCAAAGTTGAATAGGAAAAAAAACTTAGCGGCCCATGACCGGAACTGCGGGCGGGGTGTTATCCGCGCCGGATTTGTTTCCCGTATGACTCAGTCGTTTCTCGGTTCGGACGCAGCCCGATCGAAGCCTAGCTAGCTAGCGCGATCTATAAATTTGTCATTTTATGGTGCAAAGTTGCACGTACGGTCCACTATATTCTGAATCGAGCATAGATAGTAATAGATCGATGTCGTCTCTTTCGGCGTGGTCGGATCTCCCGCAAGAACTCCTACGCATCATTATCGCCGGCCTCCCTTTCCCGTCCGACCACGCTAGCTTCCGAGCTGTATGCCGTTCCTGGCGCTCCATCCCCCCGCCGCGCACGCTGCCCATGGCCGTGCATCCGGTCGGACTCTTGCATCTCCCCATCCCGGGCGGCTTCCATGAAATCCACCGTTTCCCCGAGCACCACCGCTGTGTTGGTACCACCGACGGCTGGCTCGCCGTCGACACCACCGATGCTGGCACCAAGAAACACACCTACGCGCTGATCAATTACTTTTCAAAGACAATGGTGCCGCTCCCGGAGCTAGACGCCGTGATCGGCGACGTCTCCGAACCGTTTGCGATCCACAAGGTGCTCCTGCAGTCAGGCCTCGACGGTCTCGTCGCTATAAGGACCAACAACCGCAACCATCCCATCATCTTACTCAAGCCAGGCAAAGATGTGTGGTTACCCCCGCCACGATCAAGGCCCTTCACCCGTATCATCGACGTCGCCTTCCTTCATGACAAGCTCTACGGGATCACACGGGACGAGGATCTCATCTGCTTCAGTGTTGGCCTTCATACCCAGAAGGGCGTACCCACGGTCACCAGTATCAACGGGGTCATCAAACACCACGATACTAACGTTGATGGATTTTCCAAGAGAGACGCGCTGAGGAGGAGAAACGCCGACTACATAGTCAACGACGGTATGCACTTCGCACACGACGACGAGAAACACGGTCACTACATCCTGACCATCTGGTACCTGGTCGAATCGTGCGAGGAGCTGCTTATGGTGAGGCGCCAGGTGCAACATCTCCCTTGCGGTCACAATATCACTCGCAAGGTGGAGGTTTTCAAGGCGGATGCCGGTGCCAGGGCTTGGGTGCCCGTCACAGCTGGGCTACACGGCCATGCGATATTCGCCAGCAGACGCTTCAGCAAGTCCGTTCTTGCGCGTGGCCAAGTAGAGGCGGATGCTGTATATTTTATTGACACGCGTGAAGTCTTCGACGTGAGATCAAACACTATAAGCCCGAATAGTTTGTCTATTAATTTCTCTGCTTCATGGCTCTTTCAACCGGATTGTTTCTAGATCACACTCCATTGTTAACGTACTACCACCTCTGTTGCTAAATCTAAACTATTTTGTCAGTTCAGTTTGAGCTATCAAAATGTCTTATACATCGCAACGGAGAGAGTTTATCTCTAGATGTACGTTTTTTTTCGAAATGGATCTCTAGATGTACGATTTGCCAAGAAATGTAACAACTACTCGTTTTTATACTCCATTGTTTCTATCGTTCCCTATGACCATATCCCTTGACTAGACGCCTTGAGTTCTATAAAAGTGCCTTTATCAGAAAAAATAATATCGATACTAGGACAGTGAAAAACGATACAGGAAAAAGACGCCCGCTCCCGTCCCCGTGCGGCTGAGCCGAGCTGCACCGGGGCGCCTCAGATCCGGCGAGAGGCCGGCCTCCCCGTCTCCCCCGCCCTCGCCGCCACCGGTGCGCGTCGTCGGGCAAAGCCCTGGCGGCGCGGTGGCGGTGGGCGCCCTCCGGTGCGCAGGATCTGTGCGGCCCGGCTCCGGCGTCCTTCTCCGACGGTTGCGGCTGGCGGCGGCGGAAGGGGCGGCGCGGCTGCTGCGTGTTGTGCCTCTTCCGACGGCTTCCTCCGTAGAGGGTGGTGGTTGGGTTCCGGGCGGCGGCCCGCGGTGATTTTTGGCGGTGGTGGCCGGCGTGGCTGTGTCGGGCGGCGCGTCAGGCGGTGTTGGAGGTCCTGCTGCTGCCCTCTATCTTCTCCCAAGCCGGCATGCTAGGATGATCCCTTGAAGACCAGGCGCGCTCGATCTGGAGCGGTCTGCCTCTCTAGGCTGGCATTTGGGAGGGATGTTGTGCGGTGCTCCTGCCAGCATGGTGCTGGGCGGAGCTGTCATCTCCGTTGTGGTTTGCCTCCACATGGTGTGGCGCTTCCGGTTCGGGTCGACGAGTTCTCCAATTCTGGCGGTCCGGTGGTGGTTGGCGTTCGGCTGTCTTGGCGGCAGTATATGCTGGCCACTGCTGGTTGGTGTTGTGGCTGCGAGGGTCGCCTCCTCTTTACTCAGTCATCAACCTGCAGCGGTTCGTCGCTGGGGTTGGCGGGTGTCGTGGTTTCGCAGTGGCGGCCATGGTGGTGACGCGCTCCCCACACGGGGGTTCATCGTGGCTGGGTGTTGAGCCCCTCTGTCTTGCCATCAGTGACGATGCTCCTATCTGTACTGGTTGCCCCATGGTGATGCAGATGGCGGCCATGGGTGCGGTCTCCTCTCCGATGCAAGGTGAGCTATGGCAGTGGTGGTGGTGGCTTCTTGCCGGTTGCTGGGCTCCGGTGTCGGGTCCTTGTCGGAGCTCTTTGGCGTGTCGAGGGTGCTCCATGTGCGAGTGCTCAATGGGCGTGTCTCTGCTTTGTGATACCCTTCGACTCCAGCTGGTCGCACACAGGCGTCGTGGCGTCATCTCGGCCACGTGCGACCTTTCGGCGACACCCTCGACACAGGTGGTGTCGGTGCGTAGTGTGGTCTCGGATGCGCGTGGCCCTTCAATTACGTCGATGGTGCAGTGTCGTTGCTGGGTCTCGGCAGACCAAAGCCGTTCGATTACTCCAATGGAGCCTCGAGCTGGGTTGTCCCTCTGGTGTGTCCTCGGGACTCTTCCTTGTGATCGTTGTGCTTGGGTCGCGATGAGTATTCTCATCGGCCAACTGCCCCCAGTTTTGTGGGGTGGTCACTTTTTTCTCCTCGGTCTTGTGTGTTTTCGGTGTGTGTTTTTCTTTTTCTTCTCCTCTCTTGTAACCGTAGTGTACTTTGGTTCATTTGAACCTATCTTGTAGAGGCTGAAAAGCTTCGTAGGCAACTTACTGAATATATGTTCAGGCTGGCTCATGCCCGCCATAGTTACAGTCAAAAAAAGAAAAATAATATCTTGATTTACCACAATGTAATGAATACAAGCAGTAAAGTTCCTACAGATACTAAGATCAGAGTATATGTTTTAGAGACATCAAGAAAAAACTACTTTGATGGAAGTACGAAAAGGTATATACAAAGTCGATGTTATGTCTGTCTACAGAGAAAAAAACAATTGTTACTTGCATCGTGTGTGATTGGAAAATAAGTTATTTCGCAGCTTGTTGACTAATGCAGCAATCCCTAGAGTTCCATGGAGGCGTCAAAACTCATGCATGAGAGATACGTGAAGCTCAGTCAAGTCAGGGCTTATATATATATGAATACAAGATATACTTGAGACCGGCGACTATCCCATGCATTATTTTATTTTGCTATGTACCATTGTGTTTCAATATGTCTGACCAAACTTAAACATTATACTGTACGTTTCAATAAAACTTAGCCAAAAAGTCCTGCATTGAATCTTAAAGAAGAAAACCGATGGCGCGCATGCATGACACGATCATATTTCTCAGCTACATTAGGTTTGTTTTGTGTCGTACACTCTCAGGATCTCAGCAGGCAGCACGTACCTAGAATACCTAGGAACGAAGGGATAGGTTGATCTACACATGCGGGCGGCGCCGGCTGGCGCGTAGCTTAGAGCATCTCCACTCCGTACCCTTGGGCTCCGGCGCAGCCGTTTTAGAGTTCACTAGTAAATTTGCCCGTGCGTTGCTACGGTTTAATTAAAAGATATAGTGATGGACATGCGCCACTTTTAAAATTTAAGCGACACACATCATTTTTACGAGAACTGACATCTCTTTGACTTGTATAGAAATATGATCTACCATTGCTTGGTGATGGGTCTTTTCAACAATCTTTTTTGTTACTTCATGTGCCAAGGAAGGACTTTAGAATTCTAACAAAATGCGGTATACGAGATCACCTAAAAAATAGAATTTAGATACATTTTAACATAGAATTTATATTTAGTAAATTCCTTTTGCAAACTAAATGTGAAAACTGACTTATCTCTGATGCGTGATTGCGGTTGTATTCTGGTTACTATGTAATCCCTCCGTTCACTAATATAAGATGTTTAAGTTTTTTATAGATTCATCTATTTTGGTATGTATATAGTCTACTTTTGGTATGTAGATTTACTCACTATGATGTATGGGGAATACAGTCTTGACAGCATGATGTACGGCTCGGGACGCCATCCGTCGTGTCCAGCTTCGACACCATCTTGTTCTTGTGCTCAACGAGCTCTATGTTCTGGCACGTCTGGCTCACGACGAGCACCGGCTTCCACACTGGCGTCCAACCTGAAAGGCAGGAAGATAAAACAACAACAGCGGCGGTCATTGTCGGATCACCCAGGGCTATCCGGCCATAGATCATCTCCTCATCCCTACCTTTGTCTCTTCCTGGCTCCTCATCAGGCCAGCGCCATCCCATAAAACGCTTCTTCATCTCCCGCCTCGACCAGCAGCCATCGGCTCGACCGCCCAGACATTGGCCTGCAGCAGGCCCGTCCATGGTCATGCAACAGCAGGGGAGTTGCCCTCCCCCTCCCCCCTGCTTCTCTCCTTGGATTCCCACCAGGCCTGTTCTCCGATGAATACAGTTGAGAACTAAGTAGAGAACGTCAGGGGAACCATAAAGTAGAGTACGTCAGGGGAACCATAAATTCGATGTAGGCTTCTCCCTCCAAACTCAGCCACGAGTTTACTGTCTAGTATCTTTAATTCAGCATAGTTTCATACGGCTTGAGATTGTAGGAATCTAGGCTTCAGGCTAACCAAAAATAGTACCTGGAGGGCCGTATGTGCCCCTTGGACATGAGCTTGTGCTCCTCGACTGCCCCTAGCCATCGAACACTGGTCACAGGAGGCGCCGCTAGCTCGTCCCGGTGTTCCGCGTCGATGCGCTCTGCGTCCCCGCGTATGCCCCCGTCCAGGCCCGGAGCCCCGAATCACTTCACTGGTGCTACGAGTGGCTGCCTGCCGGCGAACTCCAGGATAGTGCACGGACGACTCCGTGCGTGGTTTACTCCTGCCACCGCCACAACACGAGCATCGAACTTCTAATTGTCGTCGTCGTCACCAAGGGGTGGCCCAAGGCCTATCTTGACTACATGGCCATACCAGCCATCGATGATCTCCGCGCGCTCCACAACCATGCCTGGTTCACCGTGTCCCCGCGCGACATCGAGTGCGAGCACGTGAACCGCGAGCGAAACTGGTCAGCGCTTGCTTCCTCCGGTTCGAGCGAGCAGACTGTCCACCTCCGGCGCCATGTTGTTGAGCGAGGTGGGGCGTGTTGACGGGAAGAGCTCCCCTTCCGTCTCCCCCGATTTGAGATCTCGGAATTGTTGCCAATCGTGCCGATCAGGGATGCGCACGAACGCGTTCTTTTTTGCGGGACCTCCCCTCCACCTCTGATCCGGTGCGCACACGATCATATCTCTACTACTTTTTTTTTTTTTTTTGAGAACTTAAAAAGACTAAACTGATTCCTTATTCTGCCAACCCATACGTCAAAGTCAGGGTGGGCATAAAAACCGTGAAACCGAAAACCGAACCGAAGCCGAAACCGAACTAATCGAAATCTCGGTTTTTTTCCATTAACCACTATTTTTTCGGTTTCCATTTATACTAACCGAATTAAATTTGGTAGAATTTGGCTTTTAGCCCCACCAACCGAACAAGACCGAATAGACCGAATTGAGTAACCTACCATCAATTTGTGCATAAACCGATCATTCCATAGAAGCCCAATTGCGTTTGATGTTCCCAAAATTGTTCATTCAATGTCTGACTTTGGTCTTTGATGTACTACATTTTTCTGAATATAGCGTGAAGCCTGCATAATAGAACATGTCGCTCGAAGTCTTAGCTACCCCTTTTAATCGCTCACGAGTGATGCACCTGTACCACGAGTGCCGCAGCCTACCAAATAGCATCCCTCCATGATTGGTGCTCATTTGTCGATTTCTTACGCAGTTGATGCTTTTTGTGTTGATATGTCAATCAGTATTTCTGTCTTCGGTGATGCCTACTATTTGTTCAAGTGAGTAGGTTCAGTCGGTTTTAACCGAAAACCGAACCGAATTTGTCGGTTAACCGAATCTTCGGTTTCCTAAATTTTCATGCCAATTTCGGTTACCATTTTTGAAAACCGAATTTGTTCAAAAACCGCAAAAACCGAACCGAAATTTCGGTTAAAACCGAATGC
The DNA here is from genome assembly GCF_022539505.1 of Lolium rigidum. Classification (NCBI taxonomy): domain Eukaryota; kingdom Viridiplantae; phylum Streptophyta; class Magnoliopsida; order Poales; family Poaceae; genus Lolium; species Lolium rigidum. The sequence continues at coordinate 16,913,641 of NC_061510.1, forward strand.
CCACCCTGACGTCAAAGCTTTCGTCGTCCCCCGTCGTCCGTGTCGTCGCCTCGTCGCTTATGGGCCTGGCCCAATTTCATTATCCTCTATACGGAAGGAGGAAACACTCCCGCAATCGCTGCTCCGCTCGCCCGTAGATCTTCCGCCTGCCGCCGCTCACGCCGCAGTTGAGAACCGCGTCGCACGTCCTCCCCAGATTCCAGCGCCGCCGTCACGACCCGGCCCCATCTCTTCCTCCTGGCTTGCTCCTGGCACGATCGGTGGTTCTGGAATTTGGGCGAGCGGTTGCACTGGCGATTGCTGCTGGCGGCGAGCGGCTTCACCCGCGATTGCAGCCGGCGGCTGAACCTGGGATTGCGGCGGGCGGCTGCAGCTGGGGACAGCCGCCAGCGGTTTCGGGGCAAGCGCGCGACCTCGCCGGCGCGCGTCGCTGCGGTAGGCTATGTGTGCGGGCGGCCTTGTACCCGGCGGCAACGGGTGGCTCCGTGGTCTCGGGATTTTCATGGGCGAGTGGCGTGGTTTGGTGAGCTCGGTACCCCTATTTTGGCCACCACGGCTGGTGGGATCGGTGGTGTTCGGCGCGAGTGGATTCGTGCGAGCGGAGCGATTATTCTTCTCTGCCGGCGTTCTTCTACTGCTATCACGGTATGAGGAATCCTCTCGCAAAATCATACCTCTTTGCCCGATTTGCTTTTACTAATTTTACCTGGCAATTTTTTGGATCAGGATTTCAGCGGAAGGGGCATGCCATGGAGCCAGGGAAGATCCTTGACTCCTCGTTGTTAGTGCTCCTTACCATGGCTGAGATTGAGTCCACAACACGCTTGGAACCAGCGCCGCCGGCTGGAAAAGCAGCGGCTCGTATGCCTTTGGGGTCTCATCGCCGGCTGAAATCGAATATGATCATCACCCACCGTCCCCTAACTCCACTAGCCGCTGAAATCAACCACCAGCCTCTGTACCTGAGTTACCCAACCTGCAGTTCACGTCCAAGATCCGTGACATCCAGATGTCCTCCAAGGTTTGTTATGAATGATTGTTTTGTCTGTAGCAGCATTCTGGATTGTGAATGACCATGACATAACATTCTTATTTTGTCATCTATTTTTTTTATCGATTCTTTGATACGGTGAATTGGTACTATGCAAGTTACCACAATTGTGCGATTGACATAGATGAAATAGTGGGTGATCCAGTTTCAGTAGATCCAATTGCAAGTACTCTTATTTATGTTCTTGATTAGATCAATTGGTCAACATAAGCGAAAGAGGTTCTAATTTATGTGTATTTTCATGTACGGCAGCCAAATTTCTGCTCGGTCCAGATGCATCACATAATTTTCTTGTTTTAGTTATCACGCATGGCCTGTTGTTTATGTAACTGCAAATGCGAGTTATATTTATTCCAATTAAAGCTGGTGTTTGCTTCTTAATACATGTTAAAGGCATTTCGGCATATTTTTTGTACACAAGTTAAACTAATTGCAGAAAAAATGCTTCCTTGCCGTTAAGTATGTGAGTGTTCCTAATTGGATAGTTTTCTGTATCAAAGGAATTTTGTGGGCTTGCCTTTTACTGGCCGTTGACAATGATTTATGTGGTTAGATGTTACTTCTCTATCTCTACTACTTAAAAAGACTAAACTGGTTCCTTATTCTGCCCAGCCATACGTCAAACCTTTCGTCGTCCCCCTTCGTCCGTGTCGTCGCCTCGTCCCTTATGGGCCTGGCCCAATTTCATTATCCTCTATACGGAAGGAGGAAACCCTCCCGCAATCGCCGCTCCGCTCGCCCGTAGATCTTCCGCCTGCTGCCGCTCACGCCGCAGTTGAGAACCGCGTCGCGCGTCCTCCCCAGATTCCAGCGCCGCCGTCACGACCCGGCCCCATCTCTTCCTCCTGGCTTGCTCCCCCTCTGTCGCATCTCCTCCCGGCCCCTCAGACCTCAGGTGCTCGCGGGGACGAAGTCATTTCCCTCGCCTACCTCTCCTTCCCCAAGGCCTCGCGCAGGGACCACGCACCACCACCGAGCTCAGGGGCGTCGAGATGATGGCATGGCGCCGAAGAAGCACCTGTGGATGAATCCCGTTCGCATCAAGCTCACCTGCTGCCCCATCCCACTGTGGATTCTTCTGCGCCTCGCCTCCCTCGCCTTTCGTCCCACGCACGCGATTCCACTGTCTTGCTGTAAGGAGTGCGGAGGCCAACAACACCATCTGCAGCCCAGATCTGATGGACGCCGCGGCCGGAAAAACCATGGAGTAGATCGGTATTCATGTCCTGTATAATATAGTGATGGCAGAAATTGATCTCTATCAGAGAGAATTTCACTTGATGGAAAATGACCTACCGACTTTACAGAAATAAAGAACTTTTTTGTGGCATTGTGCATGTAATCCATTGCCAATATTATTAATGTTTGAACCTCTGAGTATTGTTCGTCAAGTTGTTGGGCAGACTGCGATATTTGAATGATTCCATCATCTTTGGTGAGTTTATGGCAGTGAAAACTCAAATTGAATGCTTCTATATTAATGTTTGAACCTCCGACTTTTTAGTGGTGCACAACTGTGTATCTAGGTTCTTATACTGCAAACATTTGCCATCTGTGTCTATCGTGATGGTGACAGTTTTCTATTCAGATGTTTGATCATTTTATTTTGTATCAGATTGGTTTACTTCGTTTTCAGCAGTACATATCATTATCAAATTGCATGCAGTAATTTACTCATACTTTGCATATTTGTCTGCTTATAGCGAGAAGTGAAAACTGTTAAATGCATAATGCTTGCATGTACTAATACACGTGTGATAGTTTTTACTATACAAAACATTCAAGATAAGCAACGTGGAGGCGCATGCCCATGTATATCTTCGGTTGTGAGGTGAAAATAAATAGCAGAGATGATAAATTGTTCTAACTCTGGCTATTATTTGACAGACTTTAGAAGAGGGTAGTTTTTCAACATGAGTAATTAAGTATACCCTTATGTAAGCTATGAGTCATAACATTGGCGTAATATGAGCTTACCTAAAATGGATTTCTAATAAGCTATGTCATATGAACTAACTAGCCCATATATGACATGGCAGGTGTTCTAGAATGAGATGGTATGTATGTACACAATGCTTCAGAGACATTTATTATTTGCTCATACTTCCATAAAGAAGTAAAGGTATAGTTTCTTCATGCATACCATCTGATTCCTCACTACTCTTGAATGTTATGTCCAATCTTTTCAAAGATTTCCATTAGTTTTATCATTACCACTCTGACACCACTCTCCTTGTCTTTGTTAAGGCTATTTTAGCCTCTTGTTAGTGACCATTTTAGAATTTACTCTTATGTGTCAAATTTTCAGTGCTCCAGTGGTTCGACCTGTTAGAAACAGGTTATAATGTACTCATTTGTTGGGTTAAGGTGCACCAAATTTAGAAATTTAATCACTTTTATATAGTTCAGTAGTTGTCAAATACTATTTTATTCTATTAATTTTGCAGGTTATGATGCTACTACTTTTTAAGTTTCAGTATAGGTCAAATAGTATTTTTAAGTTTGAGTATAGGTTAATCTTTTCATGCTTTGGTGTCTTTGTTTTCTTAGGATTCTACTACTTTTTAAGTTTGAGTATATGTTACATATGAACTAATGTGGACGTTTATATCATTTATTAATCTGATCTTTTTTCCATGACAGGCATCCATAATGCCAAGAAGAAAAAGTTTGGGGCCGTAGCAGGAAGATACTTACATGGATCTTCTTGCTGCATTAATAGCCAGTTAGTTGTGAAGTTTGGCCTCTCAAGTAGTCTAATCCTCGATAACAACCATAGATTTTCTTTTGTTACCTAAGGCTGGTCAATATTTGTATGGCGTTTGAAGTTTACATCATTCCTACTAATAACTAAGTTTACTCAGAAGTGTTCCTCTCTTTCTTGTAGACGAACATAGGTGTATGTACTACTGTGAATGCAGGAGAGCAAGCGTCAAACATAATATTTCACTTTTCGGAGCCGAAGAGAAGACGACCAGAGACATGAATCTGGCAACTTCAGTATGAGGAGCTCAGTGACATTGAAAGAAGTCTTGAGAAAATAACAAGAGAGGTGTTGTACAAGGTGACCAAGAAAGTGAGCAGAAAGTCGACTAGGGACAGGATTTTTCCCACGTGAATCAGAGGTACAAAGTCAAGTTTCCCTTGCTCCATTCTATAATTGCTTCACTATATATGATCTACTGCAGTACTAGGGCTACAAATTTGTGATGTGTAGAGATGAAACCACTAATTGCGTATGAATTGCTTCAGGTACTATTCAGTTCCCTTTTCTCCCTTTCTTTATCAACTTCAGTCATAAATACATGGTGAGGTATTTGTTGTGACTTATGCTCTATTCAGTCAGAAATACATGCGGAGTTATTCTACATGATGTGCCCTGATTTCTTACTTTCCATGTATTTATTTCCTGGGGGCCTATCAACCTTTTCCAATGAATTGGCAATATCTATGGCTGCACTTAATAGTTGTTATGTAGGCCAATTGCCTCATGGACCGATATGCTATTCGACAAGATGTGCCCTCATTTCTTATTTTCCATGTATTTAACACCTGATGTTTATCCAATTTATTGAATCACCTCTGATTTTTGTATCTCAGTTTAATTTTTCTCTTTTTTTTTGCTAATTATGATGTAAGTTTCTGAGAGTGTTGGCTGTGATGCACCGATTTCAAATCAATAAAAGGAGGTAATCTATAATAACCTTGTGAGCAGAGGTAATTATCTCTGTCTCTTTCACATGATGTATTTAAGTTCTACTGTATTTTGAAGCCAGTCATGTATGTCTCTTGGAGTGCTGTTAGTAATGACTTAGTAACGATTTACGCTTAACCATTTTACAATATGGGATGGAACTTTGTGCAAGTTTTAGATGATTTAGTTTTCTTTTGGTCCACTATGAGGTGTGAAGTGGTAAAGATCAACTATTCTCACTTGTATGCATGACTTCTGGAGAGGTTACTTTCTTGCTCTCTTAAGTTTGATAATCTTACAGTACTTGGTAGATGGACACTATGCATTCAACTATCATCATTATGTTACAAAGTAGTATTCTGCATTCAACCTTTGTACATTATAAGATGGCATTCTGCAGTGACATACTGACATGTTGTTTAGAAGATTGTCATTCTCCTGCTCCAAACAAATGGCATGCACAGTTTAAATAATTCAATCTATGCGCCTGGGTTAAGCATGTAGCCATGTTTCCGCAAAGGTTGATTATACAATTTAAATGCTTTATTCCTATGCAATATAGTTAAATAAATCTGTCTGGCGTTGACGAGCATTTCTGCTTGAGAACAACCGAACCAAGCGTATATTGGTGTCTATATTATAAGCTCTATTTTATGTTTGGAAGCTAGAAGCTCATATACTCATATTTTGGATTCAATAATTTGTTGAACTGGTTATTTAACTGCTGCAAGACACAGATATGTTCAGCTTTCAATTTTGAAAAAAATCCTATCTTGTTTGACCCCACTGGGTTGGTAATCCTGCCAAGTTCCTAAGGAAGCTTACAGTGGAGGAGATTGCCTTCATCTCCCACTCAGCAACCAACTATTTCAACTTAGCTCAAGTTCATGCAGCCGAGAATGAAGAGCTTCGATGAGATTGAGCTTGAGAAGAAGTTGAGGAAGAAGTTTGCTCACAAAGACGAGGAGTACGACTCGATGCTTGGAGTGGTCCGCGAGATACCTCCGCAGCTCATCCTTAAGGCGGCTGCCATTGCTCATTGAACGTTTTTCTCTTATCAGGCCCCTGGGGATGCCTTGTAATGTTACATGGTGACTTAGAACATTTGACGTATGTCTGGTGTTGTTCTCTGTTTTTTCCCCAATAAGATTTGGGTCGAGCAATGTTGTAGGATCGACCATATATAGTACATCTCTTTTCTATTGAAATGAAGAGAATCCTGGTTTCACTTTTGCACATTCGGAATGTAGTGCACTGTGCACATTATTGAAGAAGTGATGTTTTGCACCGAAAGGTGCCTGTAGTGGCGTGTTTGCCTTTGGAAGTCTGATCCCTCTGCCCCATGCAGGAACCGCATGTGTTTGACATCATCTGCTCAATGTCCTATGATCATCATCCGTGGTTGAATGCCGTGGTTGAATGCTGGTAGAAGATCTTCTCTATCAGATAAGTACACATTTCTTTTTCTAGATATTTTGGTTCAAATTTCTTTCTAAATTTAATTATTTTTGTTTTTCTGGAAATGTGTTCAGTAAGTTAGACAAAAGGAGTAGCCACTGAGAAGCATTATATCTTCTGTAGAACAACATAAGTTTGTCCTGTTTGCAGATAATTTTATGGATTGATTTCTCTATAGATAATGCAATAGGCGTGTAGTAGAGGTAGTAGGAAGGGAAGACGTACCATACCTTACTATGTTGTAAGGAAATTTCTTTCTAAATTTAATTATTTTTGTTTTTCTGGAAATGTGTTCAGTAAGTTAGACAAAAGGAGTAGCCACTGAGAAGCATTATATCTTCTGTAGAACAACATAAGTTTGTCCTGTTTGCAGATAATTTTATGGATTGATTTCTCTATAGATAATGCAATAGGCGTGTAGTAGAGGTAGTAGGAAGGGAAGACGTACCATACCTTACTATGTTGTAGATAATAGTGCAATTAATAGCTTGTACTGTGGCTTGACAAAACCGAGTGTATATTGCAATAGCTTGTACACTGACTTGCATGTGTTCTCTACCCCATATTGTTGGTGATATGGTATGATATTGTAATTATCTTTGCCTTCTATGAGGCTATGGGTTTTTGAAAAAAATAAATCATATATTTCATATTTAGAGTACTCATGTCCTAAGAACCGAGTCCAAATGACATGTGTTGCTAATTATTTTATGCAATGATGGCTAATATGATGTCAAGTCGTGATATTTGCAAATGAGACACATGACGTTATGAAAAGGGATATCAAACTATAAGTCGTCATAGAGATGAAGGGTACCAAAAAATCAAATTACATTTACATTTCTTGTTTTCTCGTGGTAAAACACGAACATTTAACTATTTATTGATACAAATGTATTAGTAGATTGCTTATTTTATATTTAAATCATGTCAATTGTATCGGTAGTTAAAATATGGTTTAGTCTTAGTTTGGCAACAAAGTTTTTCCAAAACTGAAGTATTGCAAAACTGAAGTATTTCAGTGCACGGTGAAGGAATACTGCAGTTTTGTGATACATTAGTATTTCTCTGTTTCGACAAAAACTGCAAAGTATTTGGAGAATGTTGTTTTACCGTCCATTTGACCGACTGATGGGAGTTGTGTGAACGTCATATACTACTACACGAGAACTAAAAAAAAGTGTAGCAAGCTAATAATAATGATTCAAGCAAAGCACTCGTATGTCTGTGTAGGACATTGGACTTGTGAGAAGTAGATGAAGAAAATGCATCAGAGCCAGCAAAGTGCATGCACTGAACTAGGTCCGAGCCACATGTAGCTATGCTATATATTATGATGGTTGTCTTTCCTGGTCGTCCATGTTTGCGATCGTATCTCGTGAGGAAAATGGTGGGCTGCGGTCAATGATAGCTAGGGAGCATGTGTGTCGTTCTTTTTCTCGCTTTCTCCGTTTCAGAAAAAAGAGGTCTGGAGTTGATTTTTTAATACTTCGAAACAACACAGTTTTTTGGGATACTTAAGTATTAATACCACAGTTTTTCATCGCTCCCAAACACATCAAAGTATTCTAAACTGCAGTAATTTAGAAAACTGCAGTATTTTCCCAAAAACTTCAAAAATATTTTTCTACCAAACACAGCCTTAAACGAGATATAATCTTATTGGTTTGTAGACTATATTGTGGCTTTTTTCAAATGTGAAGTTTTGGATGTGACATGTTACAAGGAAAAATAGTGGCACGCCCTTTTTGTCGTTTCGCTGTCTTTTGAATTTTCATATTGAGTTGTAAACTATATATGTGCATTGAAAAATAAAATTTGATTACCTGTGGCAACGCACGGGCATTTATACTAGTATATATACACGAGCGTTTACATAGGGAAACAGTAGGTCGATCAAGGTGGACTCTTTTCCGTGCCAGGTCAAGAGACCAGACGAAAATCTGCAGATCGATCGGGCTGAACCCTTTTTCGTGCGAAGCCTGGAGACCAAACCGGTGAGACTAAACCGATGAGACGACGTGAAGCTCGGGAGGATGCGATGACTCTGGGCCGTCCCAAAGTGCATGGGCTCTATAGGTTATGAACAAACAAGATGCATACGTAATCAACTTGGACTCAGCCGTGAGCCACGCAACCGATGCAGATTCTACGCGAGGCCAAGGTACACACAGCGACGGACGAAACCAACTTAACGGAACGGACGAAACGGAGGATACCACGGAAACGCTTCTCCCTTTATTATTAGGTATAGATATAGATTAGATATGGGGAACACCGGCGGTAAAACTAAAATAGGGGTCGGGCGGCTGCCAATCGTAGTCCCTATATAAAAAAGATTAAAATTTTAAAAAATAACAAAATTCGAAGAAAAAGTAAATTTATTGATAGTTCGGCCATATTTGGCCGATATTTGTACAAATTTTAAAACATAGATTAAAAAAATAGCAACTGCCGGGGCGCGGGGGTACATCGCTGATACGTCTCCAACGTATCTATAATTTCTTGTGTTCCATGCTAGTTTTACGACAATACCTACATGTTTTGTTCAAACTTTATAATGTTTTTATGCATTTTCCGAGACTAACCTATTAACAAGATACCGCAGTGCCAGTTCCTGTTTTCTGCTGTTTTTGATTTCAGAAAAGTTAGTTTACGATTATTCTCGGAATTGGACGAAACAAAAGCCCACGGTCTTATTTTCCACGGAGTCTTCCAGAACACCGAAGAGGAGACGAAGAGGGGCCACGAGGCGGTCACCCCACATGGCGGCGCGGTGGGGCCCCTGGCCGCGCCGGCCTATGGGGTGGGCCCCTCGGGCGCCCCCCGACGCGGCCCCTTCGCCTATTTATTCCTTCCGTCGCGAAAACCCTAGTACCGAGAGCCACGATACGAGAATAGTTCCAGAGACGCCGCCGCCGTCAACCCTACCTCGGGGGGTTCAGAAGATCGCCTTCGGCACCCTGCCGGAGAGGGGAATCATCACCGGAGGGCTCTACATCACCATGCCCGCCTCCGGACTGATGCGTGATTAGTTCATCCTTGGACTATGGGTCCATAGCAGTAGCTAGATGGTTGTCTTCTCCTCTTGTGCTATCATGTTTAGATCTTGTGAGCTGCCTATCATGATCAAGATCATCTATTTGTAATGCTACATGTTGTGTTTGTTGGGATCCGATGAATATGGAATACTATGTCAAGTTGATTATTGATCTATCATATATGTGTTGTTTATGATCTTGCATGCTCTCCGTTGCTAGTAGAGGCTCTGGCCAAGTTGATACTTGTAACTCTAAGAGGGAGTATTTATGCTAGATAGTGGGTTCATGTCTCCATTGAATATGGGGGAGTGACAACAACCCCTAAGGTTGTGGATGTGCTTGTTGCCACTAGGGATAAAACATCAATGCTTTGTCTAAAGATATTTGTATTGTTTACATTACGCACGGTACTTAATGCAATTGTATGTTGTTTGCAACTTAATACTTGGAAGGGGTGCGGATGCTAACCCGAAGGTGGACTTTTTAGGCATAGATGCATGCTCGGATGGCGGTCTATGTTCTTTGTCGTAATGCCCTAAGTAAATCTCATAGTAGTCATCATGATATGTATGTGCATTGTTATGCCCTCTCTATTTGTTAATTGCCTAACTGTAATTTGTTCACCCAACATGCTATTTATCTTATTGGAGAGACACCACTAGTGAACTGTGGACCCCGGTCCATTCTTTTACATCTGAAATACAACCTACTGCAATCATTGTTCTCTTTTGTTTTCTGCAAACAAACATAATTCTCCACACCATACGTTTAATCTTTTGTTTTCAGCAAGCCGGTGAGATTGACAACCTCACTGTTAAGTTGGGGCAAAGTAGTTTGATTGTGTTGTGCAGGTTCCACGTTGGCGCCGGAATAACTGGTGTTGCGCCGCACTACACTCCTTCACCAACAACCTTCACGTGGCCTTCATCTCCTACTGGTTCGATAAACCTTGGTTTCTTACTGAGGGAAAACTTGCTGCTGTACTCATCATACCTTCCTCTTGGGGTTCCCAACGGACGTGTGCTTTACCGTCACAAGGAGCTACCACTGGCGCTGTTACACCTCAGAGATTTCTAACTCCCACACGCCAGCAGCAACTTTTCTGGCGCCGTTGCCGGGGAGATCAAGACACGCTACAAGGGGAGTCTCTCACATCCAATCTCTTTACTTTGTTTATTGTCTTGCTTTATTTTATTTTCTGTCTTGTTTGCTTTCTTTATATCAAAAACACAAAAAAAATAGTTACTCGCATTTACTTTATTTATTAGTTTACCTTTGTTTATTTCATCATGCTTCTCCCTAAGTTCACTTTGAAAGATATATTGGTAGGGAGTGGGTCTATCATTGGAAGAGATAATATAGAAGAATTTTTCACTCATGTTAGTAAGGTTGAAGATTTTGAAGATAGATCCTTGGTAGAACTTGCTCCTAATTATGAAATTGCTACTGCCACTTTAGTGCACATGTTGGAAGATAGATTTGTTAATCTTAATTCTATAATGTAACATATGTTTCTTACACTCTGTGATATGGAAGAAGGAGAGAAGAAAGATTTTATTTTAGAAACCCTTCTTAAAGAATTTGGTGATGTAGCTAGAGAAGCTAGGAAAGTTTTTATTTAACATAAGATGCTTGGCTTTTATACCAATTTTGCAAATATCCTTGAAAGGATGGAAAAAGATAGGCTAAAGTACACTAATGAAGCCAATTGTGAGGGGAGATTAAAATACCAATACCTTATAAACTCATAGGAATGCATGAGGCACTAGAAAACAATTTTGATTGGATTGTTCCTGAAAATTTATTTGAGGAGGATAGTAAGCCTAAAAGTAATGAAAGAGGAGCTTCTTACATAGATAAGATACAATGCATAGTTGAGAAAACTCCAAACTCCTCTGTTGATGCTTCTTCTCTTGATATTACTTGATTTACACTTTCTGCGCCTAGTTGAAAGACGTTAAAGAAAAGCGCTTATGGGAGACAACCCATTATTTTATTTCTGCAATTTTTGTTTTATATTTGAGTCAAGGTGCTTGTTACTACTGTAGCAATACCTTTGTATCTTTATTTTATTGCATTATTGTGCCAAGTAAAGTCTTTGATAGAAAAGTTGATACTAGATTTGGATTTCTGCGCAGAAACAGATTTTTAGCTGTCACGGATTTGAGTTGATCTCTCTGTAGGAAACTCGTAAAATGCTGAAAAAGTTCATGCGTGATCCTCAGATATGTACGCAACTTTCGTTCAACTGGAGCTTTTCCATCTGAGCATGTTAAGTGCCTCGAAAAAATTCGTCTTTACGGACTGTTCTGTTTTGACAGATTCTGCCTTTTATTTCGCATTGCCTCTTTTACTGTGTTGAGTGGATTTTTTTGCTCCATTAAATTTCAGTACCTTTGGTTAATGTCCAGAAGTTTTGGGAATGATTGTGTCCTTGCTGAACATGTGAATTTTTGATTATGCACTAACCCTCTAATGAGAATGCTTTGAGTCTGGTGTGAAGGAAGTTTTCAAGGATCAAGAGAGGAGGATGATATGATATGATCAAGAAGAGTGAAAAGTCTAAGCTTGGGGATGCCCCCGTGGTTCATCCCTGCATATTTCAAGAAGACTCAAGCGTCTAAGCTTGGGGATGCCCAAGGCATCCCCTTCTTCATCAACAACTTATCAGGTCACCTCTAGTGAAACAATATTTTAATTCCGTCACATATTATGTGCTTTACTTGGAGCGTCTGTTTGTTTTTATTTTTGTTTATGTTTGAATAAATTCGGATCCTAGCAATCCTTGTGTTGGATAGAGACATGCTCCGCTTTTTCATTTGAACACTTGTGTTCTTCGTTTTTCATATTCATGGCGAAAGCTGAAAGCCGCAGCACTTATACTTATTGTTATTTGGTTGGAAACAGAAAATGCCTCATATTGTCTTGAATAATTTGATACTTGGCAATTGTGTTGAGCTCTCAAGTAGATCATGTTTAAGCTCTTGCATCATGTAGTTTAAATCTATTAGTGGAGAACTACCGTAGAGCTTGTTGAAATTTGGTTTGCATGATTGGTCTCTCTAAGGTCTAGATATTTTCTGGTAAAGGTGTTTGAACAACAAGGAAGACAGTGTAGAGTCTTATAATGCTTGCAATATGTTCTTATGTAAGTTTTGTTGTACCGGTTCATACTTGTGTTTGCTTCAAACAACCATGCTAGCCAAAAGCCTTGTACTGAGAGGGAATGTTTCTCGTGCATCCAAAACCTTGCGCCAAAACCTATGCCATTTGTGTCCACCATAACTACCTACTATGTGGTATTTTTCTGCCATTCCAAAGTAAATTTCTTGCGTGCTACCTTTAAAAAAATTCATTCCTTGTCTTTGCAATACATAGCTCATGGGAAAGTAGCCTAAAAACTATTGTGGTAATGAATATGTCGCTTATGTATCTTAGTTTTCATAAGTTGCTTGTTGAGCGGTAACCATGTTTCTGGGGACGCCATCAACCTGTCACACCTTTGTTGAATATCATGTGAGTTGCTATGCATGTTCGTCTTGTCTGAAGTAAAGGAGATTTCTCATGATTAAATGTTTTGAGTATGCATATTGTTATAGAAGAACATTGGGCCGCCAACCAAAGCCATGTATCATGGTGGAAGTTTCAGCTTGGACATTAATCCTCAGAATCTCTTATGAGAATATTATTGTTGTTGAATGCTTAAAGCATAAAAGAGGAGTCCATTATCTGTTTTCTATGTTGTCCCGGTATGGATGTCCTCAAGTTGAGATCTATCAAAATCAAGAAATCAAATGCGATTTATCTCCTTGGACCTTTGTACAGGTGGCATAGAGGTACCCTTTTGTGACACTTGGTTGAAACATATGTAATGCAATGATAATCCATGGAAGTCCGAGCTAATTAGGACAAGGTGCGGGCACTATTGGTATTCGATGCATGAGGCTTGCAACTTATAGGAGGTTTTATGCATAACACATATGAATTATTACTACCGTTGACACAATTATTTCCATGTTTTCAAAATAAAAAGCTCTAGCACATGAGTAATCCCTGCTTCCTCTCGCGAAGGGCCTTTCTTTTACTTTATGTTGAGTCGGTTTACCTACTTCTTTCTATCTTAGAAGCAAACACTTGTGTCAACTGTGTGCACTGATTCTTACATGTTTACTTATTGCACTTATTATATTACTTTGTGTTGACAATTATCCATGAGATATACATGTTGAAAGTTAAAAGCAATTGTTGAAACTTAAATCTTTCTTTGTGTTGCTTCAAAACCTTCTATTAAGAATCTATTGCTTTACGAGTTAACTCTTATGCAAGACTTTTTGATGCTTGTCTTGAAAGTACTATTCATAAAAAAATTTTGCTATATGATTCAGTTGTTTAGTCATTATCTTTTTGTTAGCAAACTATATACTATTGCTTTGAGTCACTTCATTCATATCATATGCTTTACAAATAGTGTTGATCAAGATTATGTTGGTAGCATGTCACTTCAGAAATTATTCTTTTTATCGTTTACCTACTTGATACGTCTCAAACGTATCTATAATTTCTTAAGTTTCATGCTAGTTTCATGCTAGTTTCTTACTAAGGGAAAACTTGCTACTGTGCTCATCATACCTTCTTCTTGAGGTTTCCCAACAATGTGAAGTCGGCGTTACGATAAGCACCACCAGACTGCGCGGCATGGGAGGCACGCAACGGTTTATATAGCGCCGAGGAAGCCCGTTGGCGGGGCATTAACGCCGCCGCTGAAGATGAGCAGGCGGCGCTAAAGACGAGCAGCGAATTAACGCCGACGCGACTCGACGCGAAAGGCGAGCAGCCTTTGACCGTCGCTGAAGGCGAGCAGGCGGCACTGAAACTAAGGTGGTGCATCAGGTTATAGCCAGAAAAGTATGTATCATGGAGGTGTTAATTCAGCTAGCAAAAGCAACAAACTTAAACATGCATCAGGGAAATATTTTCTCCAGCTCCGCCCCTACTACAAGAAGGAGGTCCTTGATGCCTTCCGCCCATTCATCATCGACACCAGTGCGCAACTCAAGAACGTCGACTCGGGTATGGCCACTTTATCATTAGATCTCGAAGGAGTGAAGGTGCATATTAGTTAGGAACTCAACGCCGTTCGCATGATGCTCAGGACGGAGGTCTCTCAACTCACAACGGCGATTTGGGACATCTCATGCCCTGATATCCCGCCGTTGGGGTGCGTGATTCCTCCGCCTCGCGTGCTTGGGAGATGGACGGAACCACCACCCTCCAGGGCACCGCTAGACACACATCAACTGGGGGACGTCATATAGTTCTCTCATGCTTCCTCCGGAAGGAGGTACACATTATACCCAATTGCATCCTAGTTTAGCTTCGCAAAACTATAACCAATCGCATGGAAGTGATGTTGGCTGTGGCCGGCGTGCTGATCTTCCACAATTCGACGGTTCCAACCCAAAATTGTGGCGAAGGTGCTGCGAGATCATTTCCAGCGATGGAAGACACCAGCACAGTCATGGATCTCTTTAGCTTCTAATCAATTCACTAGAACAGCGGCTACCTGGGATGGACTCTTACCTGCATCAACATCGTCAGCCTGCATGGTATGAGTTTGTTCCTGCTATGTTGTCAAGGTTCTGTTGAAAATCAGCGTGCTATCTGGAGTAAAACCTCTATTCTATCTAGTCGGATAGCACAATCGACTGTCTTGAACCTCGTTTTTTTCTAAATTGTAATCTCATAATAGTACAAATTGTAAACCAACGTAAGTACTTGTCAAGACAAATTCAGACATATGATTTTCAAAGCAAAGCCAACTAACTTATTTTAGTTATAAATATAAGTAGACCAATCCTCTAAAGTTTGGAAAATAATACTCCCTCCAGTATCTTTTAATTGACTCGGATTTAATACAACTTTCGGTCTTTTTTAATTGACTTGACTCGGATTTAGTACAACTTTGTACTAAATTTGAGTCAATTAAAAAGACCGGAGGGAGGAGTATGATAAATCTGAGGAGGCGGCGGCAGCTTAGTTTGACCGCATGCCTTGTAACAAACCTGTCGTGGTAGCCCGCGTCATGGATCGGCTCCATACGGAAACATGGGCGATTGTTTGGCCTATCATCCGTCGGCACGCGATCTCCGTCTTAATTTGGTTACATTATTACTGTACTTGCCAAACCTGGAAACATCTGCCAGCAGATTAATCTCCGCCATGGTGACTCGGCACAACTAGCTGCAGCTAGCTGCTTTGTTTTTTACTACATGTCAAACACGGCTGGCTGGCTGGCTACTTGGCACCATTTTCTTTTTGGTGAAATATTTTGGAACTTTGGTAGTAACTCCAATGAAGTGCACACTCCGTGGCACCATTTTTTTTTTCTTTTGGGAGGACCCATGAATAATTAGTGTAGGGTTGTTACCCAGCGCTCCTGGCTCATACGCACATGGCTGCAGGGTCCCCGCCAGCACATCCACGCGTCGGGGGAATGATCCGGTCCGTACTACGGTGAGTACCTCCGGCACAGGGTGGGCCCGCGAGGAGCCGAGCCCGTCCGTTCTGGTCGTACGGTACGGCCGCGTACCCGGCCGTGGTACCCGGGCTTGCTGCTCCGCTCCACACGAGCAAAGGATCCTCTACGCACTATGAGGCTATGCCCCGCTCGCCAGCTGTGAGGTCGCCCTGCACCGACGGTGATGCGCACTACACTACGGAGAGCGACCTCAACTTGCAAATAAAGTGAGAAATGTGATTTGTCGATTACTACGAAGCTGAGCATTTTCACGAAAATGACAAATCGCACCTATTTTTTCCCTGCTGAGAATATTCTAAGAAACATGCCCTAAATTTACCGCGCTCCACGGGCATGTCTCTTTTAGAGCCAACTCTACCTAAATTGGATTGGGTTTGTTGCCGTAAGGACATCTCGTGGACAGGCCGCACACCTTCCCGTTGCCCGCAAGTCAATGGAACAAATCTTGATTTTTGTTTAGGTGGCTACATGTCTCCATTATACAGTAAACCTAATCACACTAAACCAAGCTGCATAGAGGCATGCCCATCGTCGGCGTAGCTGGCTTGGCCCTCGTCATCCCTTGGTTGCCACGGGCGCATGGCTTCGTTGGCGCATCGCATCCTCTCTCGAGTTGCATGCCTCCTCATGGTCCCGGCATGGGTCATGACCTACCGCTGCTTCGCCTCTACCTGCACCGTCGCTTGAGCGGCTATGATGGCGCCGATAACTCGATCTCGGCGGCCCTCGCCGCCTGCTGCAACGCCATCGACTTCCGCACCGCCGATGGATCCTTTTGTCGCTGCTCCGATGAAACCTACACGACGATGAAGTTTGTCTACTTGCGGGCCACCTGTACCGCCCCCAACACGGCGTGGAGGGCGACCTGTTGGAATGTGGCCTCTGCCGACGCCCGATCGGCGATCTCTTCGGCCGCACGGTGTAAGTCGAGCTCTACCGCCATGAACTAGCGGCCGCGCTCCTCCCAGGTCGTTGTCTAGCGAGACAACTTTAGAAGTCTACAGATGCTTGCAGGGCTCGTTACCACGCGCTTTGGAAGGACTCACTCCGCAGAGCTCAGCGCGCGCTGATCGTCCTCGCCACCGGCGTCGTCGCCTCAATCATCACAGCTCACCGTGGGTCTCGGAGGGTACCTCTTTCGCACATCCTCGCTAATCTAGGCCCAAGTGGTGGGTAGGGTGCGGTCAAACATGGCTATGGTAGTGCTCATTTTTTACCGCAAATGACTAAACATCATGGACTCTGCATTCATTACGAAGAAGAGAGAGAGAAAATATGTCTTTTAGTATGTGCGAAGAGGCTGATCACTATACATCTAGCCACTAGGCTGAGTTTTTACAGATATTTGTTGTCGTTTACGTCACGCCGTTAGATGGGCTGGCTATACCGTATTTTATACCGATGGTGAAACGCATTGCGCACAGACGATCCGGCTGATAGCTCACAGACCAACATCGGGAGGCGGAGATCTCTCAGCCCAGCGCACCGGCCGCATCCACCTCCCACCCTAGGCCACTCCACCCTGCCCCAACCACCACCTATTACCCCCACTTCCACACCGGCCCCACCACACCGGTCCCCACAAGTCATCCTCATACCCGGAAACACCCTCGCGTCCCACGCCCGCCACACCACGCCACGCCAGAAACAATCCCTCCGCAAAATCCTCCGTTTCACCCCGCTCCGCCCCCCTCGGTCTCTCAGAGTCCCCACTCCTACGCGCGCGACACCAGTCAACCAACGCCCCCAGTCGACCCAGCAGTCCCCGCCGGCGGCCGCGCGCCCGCGATCGGCGCCCCCCGCCCGCGATGGTCAGGAGCGGCAGCATGCGGCGGGCCTCGCTGCCGTCCGCGGCGGCGGCGGCCCCGCCGCCGCCGCCCGACTTCACCGCGTCGCCCGACGACTACAGGCTCATGGAGGAGATTGGCTTCGGCGCCAACGCCGTCGTCTACCGCGCCGTCTTCCTCCCCGCCAACACCACCATCGCCGTCAAGTGCCTCGATCTCGATCGGGTCAACAGTAACCTCGTGAGCATCCCCTCTCTCTGTCACAGCTCTCCTCTCCGATTCTCCCTCGCTCGCGCGAGGGCGCGCGTCCTAGGGTTTTGATCGGTCATTTAGGAACGCATTGCGGACACACTCCTTCGTTCGAGCTGGTCTGTGGTAAGCCGGGCTGATCGATCGATCTACCCATCCCTTTCTCTGTGCAACCCTGTTTGTTGCTGAGACGGTGACTCTGGATCATGCGACTTACCTCTATCTGAGGAGTTGATATACTCGATCCTGCAATCTCTGCCCGTGAATTTTACTTTGATGATCCTCTGTTTTCGTCATTTCGCTACTGACTTGCATTGCCCTTGCCGCTGGTTTGGAGATACAGTAGGACTCCTATCTGTACTTTTAGTTTGTTATTAGGCACAACTCTGGTAAGCTTCGATTGCTATTGGTTGATTTCACAAATCACATAGATAGTTTCCAATTCTTCTCTGTATGGCACGTAGACGCGGTGAATTAAATGTAGGATGCGCTACTTTTCTAAATTGCGTCTTCGTTGCAAGGATTTTTACCTGGCATGATCACCAGGATTACAGCTTGCCAGCTTCTGTAGTGCCAAACTGTACACCTGACAGTGAAATCACATCTCATAATGAATGGATTTGTATATTCATACTGGTATCTGATATGTATACATACTTGATTCAGCAACTTCTGTTCGTGAACTATACTTTGATCGTCGGGTTTTCATCGTTTTTCTGCTGACTTGCACTACCCTTGCCGCTGAGATACGGTGGGACTCCTGTCTGTATTGCTAGGCACGATTCCAGCATGCTTTGTTTTGCTATTCAGTACTTTCACAAATTCTTCTCCGACAGTGCGCTTGTGGCCCCTAGATGGAATGTAGATGCGGTTAACGAAAAGTAGGATGCAGTACTTTTTCTAAATTGCGTCTTCGTTGCAAGGAACTGTAACTGCATATTTTTTTTAGTTGGCATGATCACCAGGAGTATTGCGTGCCCGCTTCAGTAGCGCCAAACAGTACACCAACCAGTGAAAGTACATCTCATAGGGAACGTATTTGTATATGTACCGCTTGCCTCTTGAAGTTAGTACGTAGTGTATTATTTAGCATCTCACAGTGGTATCTAATATGTATACATGTCCTCTGCAGGATGATGTGCGGAAGGAGGCTCAGATAATGAGCTTGATAGATCATCCGAATGTCATCAAGGCCTATTGCTCGTTCGTTGTCGATCACAACCTTTGGGTGATAATGCCGTTCATGGCAGAGGGTTCATGTTTACACCTAATGAAGGTTGGATACCCCGATGGCCTCGAAGAGCCTGTCATCTGCTCTATTCTAAAAGAAACACTAAAGGCTCTAGATTACCTCCATAGGCAAGGACATATCCACCGAGATGTCAAGGTTAGCTTAATCTGCTGTATATGTTTAATTTGCGCTAATTTCATCAGCACTTTTGCTAAATATGACATTGTGCAGGCGGGTAATATCCTTGTCGATAGCCCTGGTATAGTAAAGCTTGGGGAC
The DNA here is from genome assembly GCF_022539505.1 of Lolium rigidum. Taxonomy (NCBI): domain Eukaryota; kingdom Viridiplantae; phylum Streptophyta; class Magnoliopsida; order Poales; family Poaceae; genus Lolium; species Lolium rigidum. The sequence continues at coordinate 16,932,969 of NC_061510.1, forward strand.
TTCGGTGTATCTGCTTGCTTGTTTGACAGAGGTGATAGACAAAGATCTAGGAATACATTTGTGGGAACCCCGTGCTGGTAGCTATATATTTTCTCAAAATTTCTTCTTCTAGAGGCTCAATAATTATTAAACATTTGAGAAGATGTTTGACATGCTATGTTTTTTGGTTTGGTGTTTAGGATGGCTCCAGAAGTTCTCCAGCCTGGAACCGGTTATAACTTCAAGTATGTTTTGAATATCATATTCATGTTATGTTTGCTACTCTAGTGTGTAGTCTAGAATACCTTGATGCATTAGTTGCCACTTGATTAGTTTCATTGGTCCATCAGATGACTATCATCTTTTCACTATAAACAAGCTATTTACATTGGCAGTAGGGTTGAAAACGGAACACCGTCCTTTTCTGGAGAAAAAGGAAACAGAGAGCAAAAAAGGATATGGAAACGGTATTTTACGGAAAAGGAAATGGAAAAGGTAACTGGAGAGCCAGTTCCAACAGAAACAACAAGGAAATTACGAAAAAACAAATACTGAAACTTTTCGAAAATATATCCTAGCCAGGCCTAAGTATGAAATAGTAGACCGACTTGGTCATTTCTCTTGCTCATCGGGCCATGGAATGCATGAAACTAGGGCCTACATAACACTTGCAACCAGGCCAACCTATGTACTACTACATACCTGGGCATGGGCAGCTCGGCCTGAAATTCTTGGTCCTAGAGGCCTGAAAATGTTGGCCCAATGGCCGAGCCGAGCCTGGGTAGTCCAAATAAGCAAAATAGGAGGTGGCCCATCCCGCCGGTCCGATGGGCGCGGCCAGGCCTGGGACCAGTTTTCGTGCGTCAGGCTTTCTTCAGCCCGGCCCAGCCCGAAGGATGCCCAAGTAGTATAACTACTATATTTGCACTTTATGTTCAATTGTCGCTTCCGTCGGCTCATTCCGTTTTCAACCCTAGGCAGCATGCATCATTAGTACATCTGAGGTCACTCAAATATAGTTTTTGAATTGCTATCTCTAGTTTTAAAAATCATTCTAACAATCTTTGTTACATTTGTCGTTTTTTATCTATCCACTCTATAATTGCAATACTCTTTGGGTTGCATTTCTGTATTTTTATCATGTCCGTAAACAGGGCACATATATCTAGAACTAGGATTAACTAGTTTGGTTCGATAGTTGTGGGCGATTTTACCCATGAAAAATATCTCTGTAACCATAAATAATACACGTTCTATAGAATTAACTGCCCTGTCCCCGACTGATATGCCACCTCCTTATCCGTGCTATTAATCCCATGTGAGCTATTGAAGATTGCATGCCTAGGCACAACCAAATCAAGCTACACGCACACAGGTTTCCAAAGAAAAAGCTGCATGCACAATAACAATTGCCTAATTTAAGCTGCATGCACGGTAAACCACCCACGGGTATGTTGGGCAAAGTCATAGCAATAATGCACCCGCGCCTTCCTTTATGGTCAAAATCGTGAAAAATATATACACCCAATGCATGGGAATGGAGAGAGTATTCTATATTCGAGGTGTGTTCGTAACTATTTTTACCCTATGTACAGAGCCGACATCTGGTCATTTGGAATAACTGCACTGGAGCTTGCACATGGTCATGCTCCCTTCTCTAAGTATCCTCCCATGAAGGTAATGAGTTGTTCTTCTGCAAATAAAAATAAAAATACTCCTATATTATTGCAGTTTTCCTGTTTTGGAATGAGCAACCGTTAGTAACAGGTGTTTAAGCAATGTCATTATAATTTTTCCTATATTTAAACTTGCATCAAGGTGTCCTATTGGCAGTTTGCAGACATGAAATTTTCATCATTTTTCATGTTACTGTTATACGAAAAAGTACCTGTGCTTACATCACTTTTTTTTGCCTGGAAAAGAGCACTTGTTCCTTGGGTAAAATCCCATTATGCTACTGTGCATATCTTCTTTCCATGACAGCAATATTGTAGAAGTTAAGCATAAGCTAGGTGGTCTTGTCCATGAAGTTAGTGTGTGTACAAACTTTTGTGGTGAATCAAGGATATTGTCAAAGGTTGCAACCCTTTGTATATACACTTTTTGTTTAACTGCGGTTTATCATTTTGGATGCAGGTTCTTCTCATGACCCTTCAAAATGCCCCACCAGGTCTTGACTATGACCGTGACAGAAAATTCTCAAAGGTAGTACTGGTCCTCTTAGCTAATTATTGGCTTGTGAATGTCTTTTTGTTATGTTTTACTGACCCTACTTGTCTTAGGAAGCTGTTTCAGTTACGTGCAGATTAGATATATTAGATTACAATGTTTTACCCTTCTAATGAAGGTTTTTCTGCTTTAATTACAGTCTTTTAAGGAAATGGTTGCAATGTGCTTGGTAAAAGATCAAACCAAGAGGCCAACAGCTGAAAAGTTACTGAAGCATTCATTTTTTAAGAACGCAAAGGTCCCACAGCTGACAGTTAAGAGTATTATAACTGATTTGCCCCCTCTATGGGAGCGTGTGAAGACACTCCAGGTTTTGCTCTTTTGATATCTTATTTTCTTACTTCACACTGGGACAATTATATCACACTAAATTACTGTGCCTTTCCAGCAAAAGGATGCAGCACATCTGGCTTCTTCCGAACAGGAAGCACTTTCTATGGTTTGTGAAATCAACACTCATATGTTATTCTATGCTTTCAGTGAAGTTTTTTATTCCCATTAGAGCAATGAAAGTAAACTTAGTTTATTTACTACACAAACTTGAATGGCATGGTATGCAATCGCACACTCTATGTGATGTAATTCCAGGCTCTATGCAAAATGAACTTGCAATCGGGGCATTAGTTTGGTCAGCTGACTATATGAATAATTAAATATATGTTTGCTTTTGTTAATGACTTGTTGGTTGATTGTACTATGTCAATTGATGATTTTAGGATCTACTCCCTCCATTCCAAAATAAGTGTTGCAGATTTATCTAGATGCACATGTATCTAGACTTAATTTAGTGGAAGATCCATACGAATATAGATAAATTTGCGACACTTCTTTTGAAACGGACCAAGTGTAAAACAAAATAAGACTCACAGCCACCCATTTTTAGAAGTTGACCTCTTGTACGTTATAATTTGATTCTCTTCATATAAAGAAGATAACCAAAACATGTTTGAGCTAAGACATTCGTTTGTATGACCAATTCATTTGTCTGGAACTCACTGGAAGACCTGTTTTGTTTCACATGCAAACAATTACGCTTCGTTTGGATGTTTGATTTGGGAAGCTAGGCATTATATTGGGTTGAATATCCAATATCCAGGATATTGATATTGAGATCAAATACCAATATTTACGTTTGGCTGTGTTAGATATTCATCACTTGGACTAGATATTAAGGTTGAATGGCAAATGTTGTTTGGATGATCAAAGTGGTGAATTGCTGTCGTATTAGATTTTGAACAGTACCATGTTAGTACATACGTGTGGACAATGTACAACAACATAGCATTCTACTACTCGTGACAACATAATACCGAGCAAATATAAACGAAGCGTAATGCAATGTAATACCAAGTTCCATCATAAACGACAACGAGATGATAATACCAAGTCCCAACCATGCACGGTCCATCTCCGGAGTCCATTGCGCGTAATTCCTGCTAAACTTGCACAGAAACATCAAGCAGCAGCCATATTAACTAGTTCGTTCATAGGCAACATCAAACATCAGCAGGCTATCGATTTTGCAGTATTATATGTAGCGCGCACTTTCACAGGTAACATCAAACAACGGCCATATTCACTAGTACGTTAGGGATCCTCAGACAGCAGCCTATCAAACCCATTGACAGAGGACGTATGGCAGAAAAATTAGAACAGAGGAAATCGAGGCACCTATGGCCGGCAAGAGAGGGAAGGGGAGGGCGGGGCGGACGGGAATAGAGGGGAGGGGGGCCAGCGGCGGGGTACCTGCGCCGGATGCCGGCTGATCGCTGCTTGTGGCCTCGTTCTCTGCTCCGACGTCAGGCTAGGGTTCCTGCACAGAAGCTGGGAGCACCTCTTGCGATGAGATCGATATAATAGGAGCGGAGAAGACGATACCGTTTCGGGAACAGCGAATATGGAGCGATGTCGAGGGTTGAGGCTAAACATTCGGGACAACTCCTCTCAGGCAAAAAAAACTGAACCTCGATATTAAGCCCCAATACCTACACCGAATACCTAGACCATCCAAACATATAGAATTCTTGAATTCGGCCTGAATCCCTCCCGAATACCCAATATCTAACCCCAAATCAAACATCCAAACGAAGCGTTAGGTAGTCACATCTTATTCAGTTGCATAGAATATCATGGCTACTTGCAAATTAAGGTGTATTTGCTCGTTGTAGAGTTTTTGTTGGAACCTGATCTTGTACAGAACTTTGTTGTAAACTTTTGGGGGGAATGCATCATCATAGTGTTGTAATTGTTGAAAACGTTCTATATAACTAATTCCATATTATGGCTCCATGCAAATTAAGGTGCTTTTGCTCGCTGTGGAGTTTTTGCTGGAATCTAATCTTGTACGGTGCTGTTGTAATTTTTTCGGGGGATATGCATGATGCATCACGATAGTGCCGTAACTTTTTTTAAAACATTGTGTATAGCTAATTCCATATTAATTTTCTATTTAACAAATGCATATATGGAATTCCATCTTTCAATCCACTTAGCTTGTTTTCTTGTCGTCTGTGATTGCCGTCCAACAGAGTGAGTACCAACGAGGTGTCAGCGCATGGCACTTTGATATTGAGGATCTAAAGGCTCAGGCATTACTGGTAAAGCGGTTGCTTACATCACCAATACAATCTTTAGGTTATAGTGCCTATGATATCACCTTACAAGTAATCCCGAACTTATGCAGATTCATGATGACGATCCACCTGAAATAAAGGAGAATGATGACAGAACAACTGAAGTTGAGAAGGTTTGCTTGATTTGATTCAGTTTCAAATTAATGACTTTCAATCTGTGCTGTAGTGAACTACTGATGATAGAAACTGTATAGGATAAAGATCTTCAACCCTTTTGTCACTGCTATGTAGTTTTTCACTAACTTTTAAGACTAAAATTATTTGCATTCCCCGTTGTGTTGTTACCAAATGTTTTCTTACATGCAAGAAAGAATCGTAACAATATGTCTTTGAATGCTCTATTGGCAGGATGTATCTTCCGAGAGTCATCTTGGAAAATCAACACTTCTGAATGGAAGTAACCATAGGTCGAATCAGTATGTAACATTTAAGCATTCATTCAACTCTATAGGATCAATGTTTGGTTTATAACAAGAGGATCAGTGAACCTTGATGCATATTTCTGTATTACTTTCCTCCTTTAGTGTTAATACTTAATAGTGTATTCATAGTAGTTTGTTATATTTCAGTGAACGAACTTGTGCCACTGCAGTAAATCCAGGTGGAAATGGCCCTGAATCAGATGAAGATTTGGCTTCTGACATTGGCAATGCCGATTCTGCATGGAAGGTTGATGGATCAGAAAATGACTCATTATGCTCTACACCGAAGCATGGTTCTGAGGCGGGAAATTGTAAAAGTGAAGTTAGACAAAAACAAAGACAAAGAACTTACTCTGGCCCAATTATATATTCTGGTACCGGCGATAGTTCCGTCAATGGAAGAGGTCCTATTATTGATAGGTATATTAACAGTTTTCACTGACTAGTTCCATTCATTTGGATCTATTGCATATGCTCCAGATTGAATAATAAATGTGGTTTAATCTGTTTATATTCTAATGGACTGTTGTTTAGTTCTTCAATTTCACCTATGGAGTTCTGATAATTCTTATTTATAAATCATGACCCAATTCATTTCTGAAATAAGTGTATTGATAGATAATCGAATTTGCATATCCAAGCATTCATGGACATAACACATTTTGGAGTTTCCTTACATGTGGATGGAGTATGAGCATAATCTAACTGTATATTGTTAAAAGTCATTATGCACTGATTATCTTTAACTTCCATCCGCCAGCATACTGGATATTTTGTTGTGTCCCTATACTAATAACTAGAAGTGTTTATCATAGTTATACCCCCTAAGTGAATGCTACTTCCAATACTTACCGTAGAGTACAACCAAATCCACACTAATCTGATACGCTTGATGTCCTCCAAAAAAGAATCTGGTACACTTGATTGAAAAGAATGGACAGTGATATATAATGGGTACTGTAAAAGATCTCTTCCTTAACGCAAGTTCTATTATATTAGTACTTTGCATTAGCATACCAGTTTAAATTGCATTTGATTGTTGTTCCTCATCACAGGGATGCAGGAGGTCGATCAGTATCTAGTAAACAAAAGAATGACGCTGGAAAAATTGATGATCTTAGTGGTCCTCTGTCACTTTCAACTCGTGCTTCTGCAAATAGTCTGTCTGCCCCTATTCGGTCTTCTGGAGGTAGGATAAAGCAACCCTTGTTCTAACACTGTTATGCACCAATTTTGTCAATGTACAGGAAAAACCTGCTGCCATGGGCTAACATTAGCTTACACAGCAGCACATCATTCAATGTGCTTCTGAAAGTGCCCTGTCTGCTCGTATTCAATTTTCTGGAAGTAGGATAAACACCCATTGTTCTGACATAAAATTTCACCACTTTTCTCAATGTAGATGAAAAGACTTGGAATCACGCATTAACATTGGCTTAGTGTTGACCCTTAGAGAATATTCCTGTCTACTCTAATCCCTAGTGACTTGTGCATTGAAAGGCATGTGATTTTCTGTTTTTATGCAGGGTATGTGGGCTCCTTGGGAGATAAACCTAAGGTTGAAATAAAAGGCCGATTTTCAGTGACATCCGAAAGTTTTGATCTGGCAAAGGTGGGTTACCAGTTGAGCAATGCATACATGTCAGTAGATAGTGATCCATAGCAGAGCAAGACCATTTCAAAGGAAACTAAATAAAATCTACTTGACAGGTTCAGGAAATTCCAGTGGTCAAAATTTCACCTAGACCACAGGAGGTAAGCATTGGTTAAAATCTACTCCCTCCGTCCCGTTTTAATTAACTCGATCGCAATTTTGCAAAAAAACCCGTGTCGTTTTTTACTCCCTACCCGCACGTCCTCGAATCAGGCTGCTCTACCCAGCCAAACCCGCACGTCCTCGAATCAGTCCGCTCGACCCAGCCAAACCGTGCGCACTCACGCCAATCCCAAGCCCAATCCATCGTCGACCCGCTCGATCGCTTCGTCGTGATCAAGTGCTCCGTCCAGCTCGCCGCAGATCGATCCATGGACCCTCACGCCAGCTCCCACGTGCACGCCGGCGCCGCCGCGCGCGGGGCGAAGGAGGCAGACGACGCCGTCGTCGTCATCGACGTCGAGGCGGCCGATCCCTCGTCGACAAAGCCGGCCACCTGCAGGCCGACCACCCGGCGGGTACGTGCTGTCCGCCACCTTCGACGTTGGCGGCTACCTCCGTTTCCCTCGATCGATCTCAGCTGATCCATCGATCGATTGGGGAGAGCTGGTGGAATGGATCTCAGATCTTAGGGAGTCTATTTTAAAATTTGAAACTGTATAGGACTGGACTGTAAAAATTAATTTCTGAAGCGTTTTTCTCTCCTAAGTTAATTAAAACGGGACGGAGGGAGTATTCATAAAAATCTGTACTGCACTCTACATGAATATGCACCTCACCATGAGTTACCACTGATACTGGGAGTTCTCAGGGATCTGCACTGAGAAAATCAGCCAGTGTTGGTGCTTGGCCAGTGAAGGCCAAGCCAGTGGTACGCTTTCTTATCTAAACTTGATTAAACATATCACTTGGAGAGTTTTTTTTTATATTGTGATTACATATTATTGCACTTAATCTTTTGTTTTTCCCTTGATGTAACACTCGTGATATTTTTTTTTTCTGATTTTAAATTAAACTACACAAGTTCCAATTTAATGCGATGGTTTAAGGTCTGTGCAACTATCTTTCTGAAGAAGTTATTTGGCTCCATTTCTTTACTTTGATCATATTTGGTGTGAACGTGTGTAACCTGAATAAGATGTTTTATTTTCTTTTAGAAACATCAACTGCATATCAGGTGATACTGATATCTGGTTTACGGTACTGAATTCTTGGATTAGTCACATGCAAGAACTGAACTCTAAAGCATGTACAGTAGAAAATATGTTGAAAATGGACAATTTTGCCCTGTTTGAATTATGTATATCAAATCTAATTCTTATGCTTGTGGTGCATGTTGTTTTTATTGATTGTGTAGAGCTTATTTGCCCTGTTTGAATTATGTATATCAAATCTAATTCATATGCCTGTGGCGCATATCATTTTTATTGATTGTGTACAGTTTATCTGGATCTTAATTTTCTGCATTTAATACGTTTTTTAGGCCATTAGTATGCACTCCCTCATGCTGTTAACATGTCCACTCATTAAGAATTTAGACTCTTTAAAAGATTATGAGGTATAGAAGGGTAGAGGTTCCCAATTTTGGAGCAGTAGTACTTCTGCATTTATTTGTTTTTGATAACTCAGTGCAGTAATGGCTGTTGTACGCACAATATTGAGCACCTTCATATCCCTTTCCTCTCTTTTATCTCTGTTCTATTTTTATGCCTGAATGCATCGGTTTTGCAGTCTAATAATCAATATCGGAAGGAATTCTCCAACAGCTCAGTTTCTGCATCAGTTCTGATTCCCCATCTTCAAAACCTTGTACAGCAGACCACATTTCAGCAAGTATGGAAGTAACTCAGTACAATACCTTTAACGCATGTGTGGTACCAATATTTGTTGTTCGGTACTGTAACCATATTCCATTTTCTTTTCCCAGGATCTCATCACGAACCTAATGAGTAACTTGCAACAGAATGAGAAAACGGATGGTAATTTTTCTACTGTAGCTACTGGAAGTTTCTATTTTTCTCTTTCTATGTTTAAAATACTTTATTTTTTCCAGGGCTCCAGTCTAGAGTTCAGACTGTGGAGGGTGATACAAGGGTAAGCATGAATATATATAGAAAATCCACTTGCAAAGATCAGTACAGTGGAATAGCTACTATAAAAAAAAATCGACGCATAAGTGTGTGCTCCTTTTTTGCCAGGTTGAAACGGGAGGTGCTGGGGGAGAACGGACACTTCTTGCTAAAATATTCGATTTACAATCTAGGTAGGTCAATTACTTGGCAATTGGTATTTGGAAGGGTAACCATATCCTCTCACATCCAAAATTTGTATATTGAGAAATTTCTACTTCCATTTGCGAACAGTGAACACTAAACTTTCTTTATAATTACTGCATGAAACCACTCTGTTCTACACCTCAATTGGATGTCAGTGATCTGTTAGACTTATGCTAGACTTTTGCTTGTCATTGCCGATATCAGGTTGCTCTCTTGCATTATTAGTGATAATGCTGCCTGATTCTGTGCGCTGTTTTTTCTGCTTTACTGTGTGCATGTGCTGCGTCAAGAGTTAGAACCCAACCTAACCCAACCGCAACATTTATCATCTCCATGTTACTGTGTTACCACATGACAATCTTGTGCATGTCTTGCTAATTTTGGGTTCTGCCTGTTCGTGTCTACTTGTTTCACATTGTCCCAACCTCTACCGCTTGCCTCCACTTTTGCTTCATTGCCTTCTCCAATCCCTACTCCCACACCAGTTATGTTTTTTTGAGTTACTTCTGCAAGGTGTGTGTAGCTATCTTCTCATTCAACTCAGTAGTGAGCCGAGTTAAAGTTTTATAAGTATGATGTAATGCCTCACCGATAAATGTTTCCAAGGAAACAAATTCATGATATTTTGACTAGTAGTTACTAGCTAAAAATACACTGCTTTCTGCATTATTCTGTGGTAGGAAATCCAGTGGACATTAGTGAATTTGGGACTTCGTGTGTCAAATTAAATGAAAAATAGTACATGCCATCTGCAGAAAGTGATCTCTGGATATGTCTTAGAGATCTTGTACTGAAACAGCTAAGCATAATCTGAAAATCATGGTGTATTTTTGGGCTTTGTCAGACTCAATGGGTACTCCAATCAAGATTTTAACATGACTAGGATGCATCTTTGTTCTCTCTTCAGTAATTTAGCTTTTAGATTCTTTATTATTTCTTATGTCAAACAATTATTTGAGAATCCAAGCATTAATCTAAATTTGTCTCTTGCAGAATGATTTCTTTAACTGATGAATTGATTGCGTCAAAGCTGAAACATGTTCAGGTCAGTGTCAAGCTACTTCTCATGAGTTTTCTCCCCTATGTTTTCACTTAGAGGTCGTTTGGTATCCATCATTTGAGCCTGGAATCCTGGAATTCATTTTAAAATTCCATATGTGGGCTGTTTGGTTGCCACAAAATTTGACCATCATTTCATTTAGGAAATCCAGCAAAATGATGCCATGTGTAATCACAATTCCAAGCTGAAACCTGTCATTCACAATTGCTGTGGCAACCAAACAAATTCAATATTGAATTCTACTGTCATTTACAATTCCTGTGGCAACCAAACAAGTGTCCATTTCTGGAATTACAATGTAAATGAAATGAATACATGTATTCATTTCAAAATGCTACAAATGAAATGAAAACCTGGCTTCCAAACGACTTCTTAAGAATCATCTGCAGTGAAGAGTTGAATTGTTTAATCTCCAGCTAAGGGTTGGGGGAGGGTGGTAAATCGAAATAGAGCATCATACAAATGGCAAAACAAGTGTGGAAATTAATACCACGTGAAAGATGATTATGTGTCTGATGGGTCTTCTGCGTTACTTGCAGCTGCAAGAAGAGCTAAATGCACTGTACTGCCAAGAAGAAATAATCGACACGAGAGAGCAGGACAATCAAGAAGCTTGACATGGTAAGGCACCTTTTAGTACTACAAGGTGTGCTCTGGTGAGTGCTGACACCTGCAAAGAAAAAGGAGTATTCTGGTGACTATACGCTGCCTGCCCTCAGGCTTGCCTTCCAGCGAGGTGTTTGAGATCTCTAAGACATATCCACAAAGAGCTTGAGCAGAGGAGACCGAGAGCTCTTCAAGGTTTAGTAAGAGAATATGCTCGTTGATGGTCGACTGGGATTTATCTCGTTGGTCCCCGTTTGTACATATTATTTATAGTTAGTAGAGTTGTTTATTTTTATCATCTTGTGGTGCCCATTCATTTTGGCCGTGCTTGTCATTCGGTTGGCCATTGATGCCAGCCAGTATAGTTGAGCCCATTTGATCGCAGAGGAGTGCTAGAATAATTGAAGCTTGAATGTATTATATAATATATGCCGAATGATTTGGAAAATATGAGAAAAGAATTGAGTTTGTAGTGAATCTAACAATTGTATGTGTCCATTTTAAGCAAGAGAACTGCTCCCGTGTACATTTTGTTTGGTTGAGAGTACGAATGTGATCCCTCCTAATGGTGTTTTCACTTATTATTAATTAACTGAACTCCGAACCTCCTGTAATGTCTTCCGTTTACTTTCATGCTTGTAGAAATTTCAGAATGTTGGATACGTGGACTAAACTCTAGTAAATATTGTCTTGAAGACTACGGGATGATTACAGTTCATTTGTTCGGTTTACAAATAAAGACGTTAGATATGTGGTCAAAGTTATGTCAACTGACACCCAGCAACATTGCCATTCGCCCTTGTTCCTACGATGCCTGAACAACGCCAACAGGATGACTGTAAAGCATTCAAGCCTGAGGGCAACCCCTATCTCCGGCAGCAGCGGCGGCGCTGGATTCAGCAGTACATATGGACAATGTCGACGCAACCCCACCTAGCATAATCCTGCAGTGTTCGCAATGGACGGAAAACTCTCATTTGCAATTAGTTGTATCCGTGGATGTCGTACTTCCAAGTTTTTTAAAATACAAAAGCAAATCTGGGAAATATATTATGTAGTGCTTGTGCATTATGCGTCTGCGAAGTTTCATTTTTTTTAAAGTGTCTGGCCTGCACAAAAAATACAAATGATATGTGAATAGTTATGAAATGCTATTCACTTCGGTCTTTTGTTTTTTCCACATGTCACACATGGTCATATTTTGGAATGAAATTTTATATGTGTACAAGATACACCATAACCCATGTCCGCGATTTTATTTCACATTTTTTGAAAACTCGGAAGCGCGACATCTGATGATGGGGTGTGGGCTTAACTAGTTGCGAAATATTTGCACTCGCAATGGACCGCCAATCTTTCGCATGCATCCTTGGAGTTTCAGGTCATAGCGTTGTACTGTCATTAGGTACTCGTCGATGTTTCTCCCAGTGATCGGGGCAAAATTGTCTGGATCGCCCATTGGATCTTTCCTTGCTGATCATAGCAGGGCTCCCCAAAAGACCAGCACATTGCAGCTTCCTTGCAAGCAGTGGTGAACTGGCGGGGGACGTTCTGAAAATTTGGTGGGGCAAATTCATAGGCATGCATTATTGTTTAACTTGAACCATGGGAAGTTTGGGGGTTGCCCCTTTCCTATATTTGTATTGTGTAAGTCAGTTTTAAAAATTGTTGAAAGGATTCCAATCAAAGATTTAATCGCATCACTCAAAGATAAAAGTTGTTTATTAGTATCAACATCTTTAAATAGAAGTAGAACCCTATAAACGTACCAAAAGTGAAATTTTAATTCCATCCAAAGGCCCTAGGAAGTAGAAAAGCTATAGCATCTTTCTAAAAATATTTCTTAACTTTGGCACGATCAAGACTTTTGAATATATCTCGCTCTATGTAGCACGCTCATACGAAAAATATCTATCTATTTTAAAGTTTTTAATGTTATTATTCATGATATTTGATAAGTTTTATTATATTTATTAGGACAAACATATTAATAGTTGTAAAAGTGCACAAGTTTTTTAGTTGCACTTTGATATGTAGGGATTGCATGGATATTGTACTAATAACGAAGTAGCTTCTCATTGCGTTGAAATTCGGAGTTTCTCAAAATTTATCCCTCGTGGACCAGTTCTTCAAGATCGCCAAAAGTCTCGGAGAAGATGATATCAAATAAAATAAATCAAGATACGAGCGTTGTGTGACTTATCTAAAGCTTTCGTTTGCCTACTTAAATGTCTAAATCCGAGTTCTATGGGATTCAAAAGTCAGATTTACTTTTACATATAAGAACATACATGAATATATGTAGTTTTTATCCAAAAAATTAAGATAGGGCAGCTGCCCTAAATTAAATTTCCCTAAGGGAAGCTCCGCTCCTGCTTGCAAGCTCATGATGTGTAATTTTCTTATTTTAGTTTACATTGTTGTTGTTTACGGCAAATTTGTGCATGTCCTTTTTTTTCATTTGTTCAACTAGAGCATTATTTGGTATAGAAAAATTAGGCATTCGACATGATTGCGGAGACACGAAGACGGGCCACTGGAACTCATATTTTCTATCGACGGCGTGAAATCTCCAACAGAGCCGGAGCATATACTTGTAAAATAAGAGAAATGACCGCTTTTGGAATGGCCAAATTGTGATCGGTACCCACTTTACAAACAAACCACGAGGATCGTTTATCATCTCTTCATCAATTGTTGTTTCACCATTCTGTATTTGGGGCGCCATTAAAGAGTGGATTGGTATCCCCACTATTCATCCTAGACAACGTACGGGACTCTCAGTCTCAAACTTGGTGGAATATGACGGTGGGTTGCTCTACACCGAATTTAAAAGCTCTATCTTCGGTTACATTGGTAGCCACGTGGAAGATATGAAACGAGCCCAACGCAAGGATTTCTGCAATAGCCATACCCCTCTACAAGTGATTCTGGATAAAGCTAAGAGGAAGGCCCGGTCGTGGGTTTTAGCGGGTGCAAAATATTTGGGTGAAATACACGAAAAAGTAATCACATGCAGCAATAACTATCTTTTATGTTTGGAAAATTTCTACAGTATACTTAGTTAATGAATTGGAGCAAACCTTTTGCCCCATAAAAAGAAGAAAATAGAGGAAGCAGTACTGCATGCCGGCCTGGATACACGAGCATCAAAATAACCAAAAAAAAAAAACGTCCTTACCCCTTAGCTCCAAAGAAGATTATGGTTCCTCTGCCTCCCATGGGCGGCCGCCTCCGATCTGGCCGCCTCTGTGGCTTTCGGGCCATGGAGGTGCGGTGGATCACGGGTCTCGTCAGCAGGAGGACTCCGGTTTTCAGTTTTGGGGTTTCGTTCCCCTTCTTTAGGGTTGCTGTTTGTAGGGGCGGCGCTCAGGTGGTGGTGGCGGCGTCTTGCGCAATAATGTTTCGCCGGCTTCAACCCCATCTTGACGGCGACGTCGAGAAGCTTGTGGGTGTGGTGTGGTCTTTGAGGATTTCGTCTGGCTGTGGGGATCTTCGGATCATCAGAGAGCTTCATCGGCAGTTCATCCTACTTCTTCGTTTCTGGGACGGATGTGGTCTTTTCGACCCTTCGACAACTTCCCGTCCGCAACCAACAACGTCAGGCCGACTCAGGGAGGAGCGGCAGCGGCGGCGCGCTGTCGACACGGTCTACATGTTGAAGATAAAGGGCTTCTAAAAAAGTCTCATTGTAATTTTCGTTTTTCTTAGACTGTTTTGTACTGTTCTATGTTTCTTTTAAAGCCAGTGTCCTATTCGGAAAAGAAAAATACAACAAAAAAAATACACGAGCATCAGAATAACCAAATCGGTCAGGGGACCAAGGGGGTGTTTGGTGTGGCTTTTTTTGGCTTTTGGCTTTGGCAAAAGCCACCAAAAGCACCTAAATAGGTGCTTTTTTGGCTTTGGATTTTGGAAGCCAAAAGAATAGGATCTTTGTTTTTGGCTTCTAAAATCCAAAGCCAAAAAAGCACCTATTTAGGTGCTGGTGGCTATTGCTCAAAGCCAAAAAAAGCCACACCAAACACCCCCCAAGTTGCGCTGCGGTTGCGGTTGCGGTTGACGCCTACCGGCACCGGCACCACCAGACCGCCGTCGTCCGTGCCAGGTATGCGGATGCTATGTACACTGCCACCAGGTACCGGTCACCGGAGCTGTGCTGTGGGTTCGTCCCAGCAACACGCCAACAGGACAAAGAAATGTACGTCCGACCGAATTCATGGCCGCGGGCGCCGGAGCAGAGATCCGGTTGGCGCATTCAGGGCGGAATTCACGGCGCTGCCGGGCGGGAGGCGGCCGGCCGGCGTGCCGAGGCGGGCGAGGGACCAACCAGCCAGCCGGCAAGGGGTTTATGGCGAGGTTAATTTGGATGTGCATGTGCCACGCCGCGCGCGGCGCGCTGGACACGGAGGAGTTTACCGTCGCTGTTCAATGGGCGAGCTGGAGACGACCGTTTCTGACGAGCCAATAATTTGCTCGCCCGCGGACGCAGCTGCCATCTGTTGGCTTTGATTGAGCGTTGCTCTGCGCGTAGGAGTATGTGTCGGGAGACGGCCAGACGGGACCGCGTCGCGCTCGCGCGTGGGAGTCGGGCGTTGGACGTTGTAAGTGGTACATGTACATACGCTTCACTTTCGGGAGAACCACGCAGCTGACAATAGCGGATTCAAAGGCACCTAGCCGATACTTGAATATTTAGACGAGTCACAATGGTAAGTATTAGTATATGCTAGTACTTCATATTTATGCATATTATATGATACTATCTCCATAATGCATACTCCCCCGTCCATAAATAAGTGTACACGAAGGTTTTTCAAGACAAATTATGAAGTGAAGTAAATAATGCATTGGGAAGATGCATCTCTCATCTTTAATTATTTTACCCCAATGAGCTAAGTGCATGTAGAAAACAAGGAGGACATATGGTCAATATTATTGGGTTTGATTTTCGTGCGATGAGAGAGAAGCAATTGAAATACATTGAAAAAATAGGAGTACACTCATTTGTGAACAAAGTTTAGAGCTAGATGTACTCCCTCCGTCCTCAAATAAGTGAAGTACTGATTTGTAGAATCTCAATAAAAATGTGTACCAGATTTGTTTGGTATACTAATTTTTTAGGTCTATGTGCTATGATATTATGATATGGTACCTACCTATGATAGAAACACTGTGATCTCTTTTATCATTATTTAATGTGACATATTACCTTTTTTTGCATGCATGTAGTATATGATACTAGCTATGATATCCCATTGTGAGTAGTTTTAGAGAGAAGTTTATTGCATCCGTCGGTGTCCGCGTGTCCTCTAGCGCCACCTCCAACGGGCCACCGCAAACAGACACATTGTATCTGTTGATGTCCGTGAGGTCTAAAAATGAAGCCTGACGGCTAAACGTAGACGGATCCTGCTCCACGGACGCATCTGTTATGGAAGAAATCCCAGCCTAAAATCCGGGTAGGTTTGCGGTCGCGACATTCCGCACTTCCGCTTGGCGCGAGTACTTGTCCATCTCGGGCCCGCTACCAGACTTATCCCTCTCCACTCACCTTCCAGCTGCCACCCGCACACGTAACCTAGCTACGCCCATGGAGACCACACTGCCCTCTGCTTTACCTGAGACTGTACTGCGACACCACGCCTATCGCCGCCACAGATCCAACAACTGTGGCCATGGATTCTGTGGCCAACACCGTCGCTCCTGGTTTGTCAAGCTAAAGAAGGAGCTCACGGCTGAGGAGTGGGCGGTGGAATCAAGGAAGCGAGCTAGACATAGGGACAACGTGAAGGCCAAGCTTGTTGCGGTGGAGGTCGTCCAAAAAAGAGCGGAAGCAATTTTGTTATGTTGCCCAAGTGCAGGCCCATGCCAACGCCGAGGCCATGGCCGCGCAAGTGGCGCCTCTTACCAGCGGCCAGGTGCTGGCCAACGCTCTAGCAACGAGCTGTGGATCCACTGCGGACAAGCCCACGCATCCGTCAGGCCACGCGCCAGAGGCATCCCAGTTGTGCAGGGACAAGTTGTCGGAGATCGACGAGTCTTAGACATCGGCCAATCCAAACATCGATCTCAACATCCCGATGAGGGGGTCGTCCGCGAGCATGCAAAGAAAGGCCGAGAAACGCTTATTGCCAGACACCCTCTCCGTCCCTCGCAACTTGCTCGACAAAATGCCAACGTTGCCCGTTTCGCCATCTGACCTGGTATGTTCTTCTCTTCTGCAATTATCATTGTGTCCATAGCTCCCGTGTAACCAAATGGCACATGTACCATGCATTTTTCGATGGATACGAGGCCATGATGAACGAAGGGGCTAGGACCGAGACCCAACGTGCCACCCATGCCGACACCCAAACGGCCCCGATCAACATTAAGGATGAGCCATTGTTTGAGGACGAGCCATTTCTCGCTCCCCAAGCCACATAATGGTCCAAAAGGAGCGGAGGCTACACTGAGATCGAGGACGTGTGCCTTTACGAGGCGTGGATGGAGATTGGACAATATCGAATTTGTGGTTCCCAACAAAAAGGTGGCACATTCTGGAAGAAGATCTACTACTATTTCCACGAGCTAGCATAAGTGATGGCAACAACTCTGTGTGTACCAACTCGATGGGACTCCAAGTGTAGAGTGTTGTAGCAAGCTAGTGTATTTCCCCATAAGGGTGACTCGAGGGTTTATATCGAACGCTCGGGGAATTGACAACGAACTTCTCTCCTTTTTCTCTCAAACAACCCACAAAACAAAATATAATGCCTTGTGTCTCCAACTCTGCTATGTGGTTCTTAAGCACAAGGTTTCGTGTAAGTAAGCTGAAACAAACTTGTAAACAAATAAATTAAAAACAATCAATAACTAGGTCATAAATTAAAAAAAAAATATTAAAGGTGTTTTGGGGTTTTTGGTTGGATTTGCTAATAGTAACGTATTTTTGTGTTTTCAAATGTAATAATTACTAAAAATGTGAAGGATGATAAAAGCAATCTAAAGGTGTTTCTTATGATAAAAAGTGGACCAGGTTCATGGTTTCACTTATCTACCTCTCATAAAGGTGCAATGGACATAAAATAATTCACAAGCGACGTAATATTGATGGAACTTCTATATGTGTAATAAGCATTCATATGGGCATCACGTCCTAACATAGAGATGATGCAACACAACTCTTTTATATTCATCCAGAAAGGGAAAACTCCATATAATCTAGAATTAAGAATAAACAAAGTATAACCTTAAGTACTATGACATGGTGTTTCAATGTCAAATATGCCACCTTGAACAAACAAGAACACCTAGATTGTCACTAGATGAAACTATAGTACATGCATTCACTTAATCCCTAGTAAGGTAACAATAGAAAGGTAAAAACCATAGTAGATCATGAATTTTGTATCGCTATTCAATCACCACCACCATGTTACTCCACCCAATACACACGTTCCCCCACACATATTCTCTCATACAAATTGGATCAAAACAAGTACTAAAGAAATGGGTACGTAATATGCATCTACTCATACATCTCAGGCATAAGAGAATTCTAATCTCAAATATCAACTCATAGAATAGACACCCGCCACAAGGAAATTACATCGATGACCATAATCATGTTGGACAACTCATATGGTACTAATGATAGAACAAGGAGAGATAGATCAAGCTACTTCCACGAACCCATAATCCAGAGTTGGACTACTCCATCTTCATTATGGTGGTGTTGATGTAGATTTGGAGAGCGTTGATATCCCACCGACGGCGGCTCCGGCAGAGGTTCCCCATCCAATCTTCGATGGTTCTGACTCTATTTCGATGTTTCTCTGTTACACTCCGCCTCCTTTTAAAGATGCGTCTGGAGACCTTTATATATGTATTTTAGGTCAAGACCATAAGGTAGGGCTTTGGATGGATGCATGTGGATGCTCGGGGAGGGAAAGAGTGGTGGTGGCGCTGCTAGGGGTGGTGGCAGCGCTACCCAGGCTTTTACAGCCTTCAGGCCTCCATTCGTGAGATTCTAGGCCATCTCACGGTAGTGCGAGTTGCCGACCTCGCGCCTACGGCTTGTGCGTCTCCAGAGAAGCTGCATCACATTTCTAGTGACTTGTCAATAACACCATCGGCGAAACTACCTCAGGTTGTGCGCCTACCCTGAGAATTAGAGATCACCGACCTCTGCGGCGCATGTACGTTCGATGTGGTGCGGGTGTACAAAGGCGGGTGCCATTTGAAACCTAAAAGACAATGACGGAGTGTGAGGCATCATGCGTCCGAAGGAAGAAGAAGAGAAAAAAGAAGAAGGAAGAAGATGATGAAGAGAGACTTTCATATAAGGTCACTTTGCTTAATGAGTTAAATTTGAGGGATCAACTAGGTCCGGCTAGAAGTAAATGGCCTAACACACAAGCAACTTAATTTCAAGATTTTCCTCTGTTTTCTCCTAAGATTGTCCTCTTTCTTCCACACATTGTAAATTTGTCTAATCAAATTCAAACCACAAGCCTGATGAGGTATGACTTGCCTCTTCATGTACATCGACGTGTCATTACTACAGTATACTACTCTACTGGCGTGTCGTGTGAAAAAAGACTGACAAAAATGTGCTCCTGCTGGACGTGTACTAGTGTTGTGTTCTTGCCTAGAACCGCCTAACCAAAATCAGCGTTCCTTGTCGTGGTTGCTGCCCGATCCGCGCACGTTCAACGCCGTTGGCGTTGGCGCGTCGTCATCCAAGGGCACGACGCCGGCGCCCTCCCTCCGGCTCTTGACCTTGATCAGCCCATACAGCTTCTTGAACTCCCTCATGGGCGCGTCCTTCCCGAACAGCCCACCGCCCGTCTCCTCCTCCGCCACCTCCGTCCTGGCAGGAGCATCCAACTGCGCGGCCCCGGACCAGCTGGTCATCCGCCTGTGCGGCAGCCGCGGCGGCACGCCCGACACGGACGCGCGCTGGAGCTTGGTGATGACGGTGCGGAGCGCGCGGCTCGGGGAGCCGCGGTTGGCGAGCATGATCTCGCCCAGCTCGGCGGGGCTGAAGCGGCGGTCGCCGGCGGCGTGGAAGCCCTCCTCCACCTGCGGGTACAGCTTGTGGTCCTTGAGCCCCAGGTAGCTGCTGGCCAGCGCCTTGAAGGCCTCGAAGTCGCAGAGCGTGAAGCGGATGTGCACGTCCAGCCTCCCCGGCCGCAGCACCGCCGCGGGCACGCCCTCGTGCTCCTTCCCGCCGCGCATCGTGAACACCATCACGCGCTCCTCACCGCAGCAGGAGGCGACGCCGTCCATGAAGCTCAGAACCCTCGCCTCCGCGTCGCCATCGCCCTTGTGCAGCAGGTGCCGGTCGAGGTCCTCGACGAGGATGAGCGAGCGCGGGGTGGTGCTCATAAGCAGCGCGCGGAGGTCCCCCGCGCGGGACAGGTCGACGTCGTACACGTCGTAGCCGAGGAAGCGCGCCATGGCCGCCGCGAAGGTGGACTTGCCGGTGCCGGGCGGGCCGTGGAGCAGGTAGCTCCGGCGCCAGACGCGGCCGAGGCGGTGGTAGTAGGCGCGGCCCTTGGCGAAGGCCTCGAGGTCGGCGCGGACGCGGGCCTTGAGGTCCGGGTCCATGGCCACCGTGTCGAGCGTGGCCGGGTGCGTGAACGGCGCCGAAGCCCACCGCGGCGCGCCCGTGCGCGCGTCCACGCCGCCGGCGTTCGCGAACAGCCGCAGCTCGCGCCGACGCTGCTCCATCTCGTTGGCCACGGACTCCACGTGCTGCAGGTACGGCCGCAGCACACGGGTCCTGTCGTGCCGGCGCACGCGCAGCACGAGGGCTTCGTCGTGCTCGTCGCGGGCAGGGCGGTAGGTCCAGGCGAGGCGCGCGCCCTGGAAGGCGTCCCGAGCGGTGTGGCCAGGGCCGAGGTGGAGCGAGAAGCCACCGTTGGTCTTCTTGCTGGGCGACGCGGAGGAGGAGAGCACGGAGGCGGCGTCGGCGTCCTCGAGCGACGGCAGCGAGGAGACGTACGCCGCGGCCTTGGCGAACAGTGGGTTGTCCCTCTCGGCGCCGCCGTCGATGGAGACGCGGCGCGGCACCTCGTGGTACTGGTACGCCTGCGCCCACTCGTCGCCCCACCGCCAGAGCCGGTGCAGCGCGTAGATGGCCGATCGGTACGAGAGCACCAGCCGGACCACCGCGACGGCGAGCGCGGCGTAGGCGAGGACGACGCCCACGGCGCTCATGACGCCGAGCTGAGCGTGGAGTGTACGTTCCTGTACGATCGTGTTGCGAGTGTGAGTCGAGTCTGCAATGGCGGGACGTGGGGCTGGGCCTTTTTAAGAGGACGGAAGAGTTGGCGCGCGACGGCGTTCCGATGGTCAAACAGGGCAAGAGGCGGCGGTAAATGAAATGAAATGAAACGGACGTACAGGGGCCAGGTAGCGTGTGTTTGACATTGTCGGCGCTGATCATTCTGCTGCCCGCCTTCTCGATCGTCTGACTTGTCTTGCCTCTTTCAATCTCTTGCCGCTGGTTTAACAACGGCAAGACTTTCCACAAATCGTAGCTTGAATGAAAGTATAGATATTAGATACGTACACGGACAGCAACAGCTGTTTTTTTTTCAAAAAATATAGTTATTTCAGCTCTTGGTTGCAACCACTAGCTAGCTACTCACTCGCTGAACAGCCTGTATACGTGATGGCTGAATGCAATGTAATCAAACGGACGGCGCGGCGTCGGCGTCGGCGTCGGCGTCGGCGGCCGGAGTTACAGCGGTGCCCAACCGTCGTCGACCCTGCTAACAACTTGCATCTCTGATGTCTTGGAAATGATTTTGTTCCATATCGCCCCTGGCTGGCTCCTCTGTGTATCATTCAACCAACATACTAGCTCAACTCTAATACTCAATGACGAGCCGTTGAACAGGTAGCCCGACTGACACCCTGAGACTGCTGCTTGGGCATTGAATATAGTTTGAGTATAATTTTAGTGTAATCTATTCTTGACTGGTATGTACGCCCATGCATTGACATACTCAAACTAGCCGGATGGAGGTCAAATGCGTGCCTTGAATCTAACCAGGCATCCGCCTGGCGTGGGCGAGAAAATTGAAAAAAATACCACCCTAATTTAGAGGGGTAAAAAAAACCACCAATTTATGTTAGGGTTTCAAAAAACCACCGATCCAGCAAGAGCACGTAATAAATAAAAAACATCAACTCCCCAAGACTTATTTATTAACAAAACTGGCATGTGGGTCCTGTCGTCAGGCTAACGTGGCAGCAATTGATGGTTGTGGACAAACGACAGTTAATGGCGTGGTTGGAGCCCTACCCCCCTCCCCATTATGACACAGTTCGAGCCAGTCGCCCGCTCACCTCTTCATTTGTCCCCTCTAGACCATGAGCCGGTTACCATTTTCGGTCTGCCGTAAGAAGATATGGCAATGATCACATGTCATACCCGTGAGATGCCGCAGGGTACCCAATGGAAAGCAACCACAAGAAGATATGGCAAGGACCTCGTTAAAATATCCTATGCACATCCACGACAACGAGCTTGACGATCTGATATATTTGGCCATATCCTCGGTCTCAAACCTCTCTAAAGTCTAAGTTGCACCATTAACTCACGTCAATCTCCAGGGTTCGGAGTCCCTCTCGGTAAAATCTCCAAGTTTATTTCATCGTTCCAGAACATAGGGAGTGTACCATTATGCCCCGTACTACTTACAACAATACCATGGTCAAAACCTAAGGTTCTAGCTAAACCTTTGACTCGTGACTTCTGCAATTGTGTTTCTACTACACAAAGCACGGTATTGAAACGCGTCACGAGATCACGAAGCTCTCGTACTGTCGCATCACCGCCGAGTCTGTGACAGCTCATACATATGCAACTCATTGCTCCCTGGAGGCGCTCTGGGGTGGAGCCCTCCCATAAATTGCTTGAATCTTCCTTCCTCGGTTTTCTTCTGACCGGTGGCTTCACCAGCGATGGGGGCAACATACCCTTCCAGTTCTCTAGGAGCACCACAACCAGGTTACCTGCATTCTCCTGGTTTGTCCCACTCTTTCCATTTTCTAATGGAACGCTCTAGTCCCATGTTCAGTATTGCTCGTGTTCTTGACATTGATCGGTGCCTCACCCAATGGTCGCTTACAAGATTCAACCTCCCCCCCAATTCCTCACATCGTCAAGCTCTTCATCCTTTAATACCAGCATCTTCATCAACGCTTGTAGATCAATCGGAGGCTTCGTGTTCGATGAGCTCTCTCTTTCGGAAACTTTGCCACCAAGGACTAGGGTTTCCCCCAGCCCAGAACCGACAGCTACACAAACGCCTCACTTCACCGTCCTACCAAGGCCAGGTAGACGTGCAGAGACGCTCGGAGCCAGAAATGCCCATCGCCTACGAGATCACAGGTTAAAACCTAGAAAATCTAGATGAGATTTATAGCTAGATCCCACCGTACACAATGACAAAAGATCGGGAGAAAGTCACATCTCCACGGCAAAAAAAAAAAGTCATGAGAGCACGGGCGACAGATTCTGGCCGTCCGGCCGGTCGCTTTCGCCGTGGCAGCCCAGCCATGACCGGCCCGGCCAGCGGTGCCACGGGGAATCTAATCTCCAAAGCGTATTCCTCAGGCTACTGGCAGGACCAGCAGCTTCCGCATGTCAACGTACGTTGGCTAGCTTTGCAGGCTCACTAATGAGCTAATTACACTACTAGTCCAACAACTTGTGCACCATGTGATAGTTTAGTCCTACATCTTGCAAAGTGTGAAACTGCAGTCCTAGAACTTGTATCAGATGTGAAGTTTTGGTCCTCAATCAATCAAAAATAGACATGTGGCGTTGTAGTTTTTGCACAAAAACCCCTAATATGTTTAATTTGCCTGTGTGACCTTTGATGCCATCTTACATGCGGGACCCATCTGTCAGGGTACGAAATAAATAAAACTCCCCGTTGAGGATCGAACTCACGACCTGCTGCTAGCTCAATTTCTCGGTGGCCACTGGACCACAAATACTTTTACGTTCTGATTATGGACGACATAAAATTATACAAAGTAATAGATGCTGCACCAATCGGATCCAACCTTTTAGTCCCTTCCTTATAGATAGATTACACGAAATTTCCACCACCTTTTTGTTTAGGTGAATTTTCACCACCCTTGATTAGACATGAAACAACTAAATTTTTTCTTTAGCAAGACACACGTTTTTTGGGAAAATTGTACATTATGTAATTTAGGAAGAGTGATGGATGCATGTTGTCATTTTCTCTCTGATTGTATGTATAAGATGGATGCATGCTGTTATTTTTCTTGAGAGCTTTTATGCATCTATGCTAGCCAATTTAAGAAAATAGAAAAAAAACTATTCCAGTAAACGATTATTGGGTCGGGAGTGAAATACAAATGCATGTCCGTTTGTTCTAAACTAGTTTACTGTATACAATTTCCACGGTGAAGCATTTGTTTTCTGAAACTTCATAGAGCACGAATTTTTACTGCAAGAGCCGTAAACACATATATTTTACCTAGCATGAGAGTATTTTTTTCCCTGGACTGGGAGTTGTACTTAAAAATTAAGTAATGTACACCCCATTTAGCTAGATCTAGAACACGTTTTTTAAAACTTCATAGTGCACTTGTTCCTGGGATATTGCAATCCCCGTATTTGTACACCTCATATTTGTTATTGCAATCCTACATTTCATAAATAGATATATTTTCCCTGGCCTCGGAGTATTTGTTTTACAAGTTATCTTGTTCCTGGGATGACTAAGAAATAATTATTTTTAAGTCGACACTAAAGACCATTTTTGGAAAACAATTATATTTGTACGTAAAATACATGAGAATATGTCACTTGTGAACTTTACTAGAAACATCGATAACTAACTAGTATAACTTATTTCTAAATTAATCGAGAAATCATCACCATCTTTGATATATTGTCTAAATATATTATCGGTGTTTTTAATTGTGTATTCCATTTTTACTGCAACTCGTGTAGTAAGTAAAATACAGGAGAAACATGAACATGTAAACTTTGTGAAATTGGTATATATTTCATTAGAGAAATATGCAGTAGATTGCAAATACAATTCAACATATATACTATTTTATATAATAGAGTGTTTTCTCCTTAACTGTTAATACAGAGAAATTGAGTTCTAATATATACATGTAGTAAATAATAGTTTTCTAAAGGTTGTATTCTTCTACTGTTTCATATTACTTATTAGTTTGTATAAAGGTTGCCCATTAGAAGTGTTGCATGTTTGTTAACTGGAGGCGGTGCTGATGTAAAAAAAATGTTTCTTTACGAAAAAGATAACAATATACTGTTGTGCATAATGGATATTAATTTAAGAATGCTAAAGATATACTTGAATGTGTATACTAAACCTCATATGCTCTAGTTCCTATATACGTTAAAGATCTTGTGCTTGATGTTTCGAACCTGGAATATGATTCGTATTTAAAACTCTTGCTATAATAATTTTATAAAATTTAACAAACGAAGCGTGTATAAGAAAACTACTTCCTCAAGTAAAACATAATGAGTTGTGTAGTTAAGCGTCAGTACTAACTTATTCGTGACTTCCTCATCTGGTAAACAAAATTTTATGTGTTAATCCTCATTTTTCTTTCTAGTATTCCCGGTGAAATAGAAAGACGTGCTGATATTCTACGAATAGTGTTGGCTGGTCTAGTGGCTAAAGCACTTTGCTTTGACCCTCCGGTCGTGAGGTCGAATTCTCCTCCTCAGAAACTATTTTATTTGCTTCGTTAGTCGCTGACAGATGGGACCCACATGTAAGGAGGCGGTACCAAGATCAGATTTAGGAGATAAAAATATTAGGGGTTTTTGTGCAAAAACTACAACGCCATGTGTCAGTTTTTGATTGATTGAGGACCAAAACTTCACATATGATACAAGTTCTAGGACTGCAGTTTCACACTTTGCAAGATGTAGGACTAAACTATCACATGATGCACAAGTTGTTGGACTAGAGGTGTAATTAGCTCCTCACTAATCAACAGGAACCAGAGGCATATGCACAGCCTTAAGAGTTAAGATTCAAGAGTTTTATAGAAGAGGAAAGCCACGTACTCGTACGGTTTGGCTTAACTGTCGTGTGTCGTCACCAAATAACTGCCATCACGAGAAAAATTGCCTTCGTCGGGGCATCCCAATCTCTCTCTCTCTCTCTCTTTTTTTTTTTCTGTCTCGAACACGTATCTATTCCTTGTCTAGAACAAACAAAACCTCTTCATCCATGAGCCCCTAGCTTCACATATTTGTCACGCATGCCTTTTGACTAATTTAACAGACACTTTGCATCTATTCCTTGACCAGAATAATCAAAAACCTTTATCTTCCATTCATGAGCCCTGACTTGCGACTGTGCTTAGAAATTTGACTAAGTTTTCATGGATTGTTGCATTAGTCTAGGCTACAAAATACATGATCCTATGATACATATGATTTATAAGGAAATTGGTATTTAGATCCTATGAAAAAAATTCTACACAAGTTATTTGATTAATAGGAACATATCATATAGAAACTAAGTCGATCTATAAGAATCTTATAGTGTAAATCTTATTTAAAAAATGAGGTCATACCTCATTGAAAATTTCCTTGCTAAAATCAAACACACTTCATCTTTTCATATGACATCCCAATCCTATGATTTTCTTATTTCTATGATTTTCCTTATCTTATGAATCAAAGGAGCCCTAACGTCTTTGCAATCCCGCTTGATGCAACAAATGTGTATATCAACATTTTTTTTAGACATATCATCGAGTTTGTATTCCTTCTCGTACTTCTCTCTAATTAATTGTTTCTCCTTGTTTCTAAGGCTAACCATAGTGGGTAACATGGGTAGTAACATACAACTACAACTAAACATTTTGATGATATTATATGTTATTAATTAAGACAAGAGAGGATTATTATAACTACTACTTCCAATTACAATTACATCGTGTTCTGGGTTTAGTCAAAGTCAAAATTTGTAAAGTTTAACCAAGAATAAGAATAATATCAACAATCATAATATTAAATGCATATAATTCGAAAAATACTTTATTACAATTCCAATCCAATAAATTGTATACTGTACATGTTGATATTTTTATTAAATATCTGATCAAAGTTTACCAATTATGAATTTAACTAAATCAAAAAGGTAGGTAAGTATGAACGAATAGAGTAGCTATGTTACCGTCACATCACGGAGTAGCACATACATAGCTTTACGTATACAAACTTTACGCGCCTAGCGACTTGTTGGTGCAGGCACACTTCATATATAGTATAAAATACAGAAAAGATCAAGACAATTCTCATGTATAATTCTATACTGATAGAATGTCTGGGAAACAAATAACCCATAGTAGACGGGAATCTAAATATAACCGGGAATAAACAAACATGACACCTTATACTTGCTTACAAAAGGGGTCCCCGAAGTATGCGGTGGGGACATAGTTTTGGGGCTCATGTTAAATACTTCACCCGTGTCGATAAAATAAATAGCATCCTCATCTACTTCTCCACCCGCTGAAACAGATTTGCTGAAGCGTTTGCTTATGAATAGAGCATGGCTGTCTAGCCCAACCGACTTGGGCACCCACGCTCTTGTGCTCATGTCTGCCTCAAAAACCTCCACCCGACAAGTGAAATAGGTAACATCAAGCGGGCGTTGCAATTGGCGCCTCACCATAAGCATCTTCCCACGCGAATCTAAGGTACCGAAGGGCGTGAAAATGAGATCTATGTAGGGTTCTTTATCATCACGATTAAAGCTCAGGCCGTCGTTATCGATTTTGAATTCTTCTACAGCATGGTGGTCTTCCTCCTCTTTGTGAGGTGCCTCGTTATTATCCGTTTTGCTCTCACTCATGTCGTCGTGATTGTCTGCCGTGTCCTCATTAGTATCCATGTCCATATCGTCGCATGCGGTATCGTAGCCACTTTCGTCACATGCAGACTGGTATTCATCATCGGTCTCATCCTCTTTGCTATCCTCGTAGTCAACATTCTTGTTCTCGTCATTGCAATTTGCATCATTGTGCTCATCACTGGGCACATCGGCACCGCTCGAGACGTCACCAAGGTGATTGATGACACACCCCATACTGCTAACGGTGGGCGCACCACGGCTATGAACGGCGAGACAAAGCGAGATGAGATCCTCGGACAACGTGATCCATATAGCTTGTCGTGAAGAAATGCAATGTCCATGATAGGAGTCAGCATGGTTGTGTGCGGTTGAGGAAACCACACTCCTTTCCCTGGCTGAACTAAGATGCTCTTACTTATATATTTTCTGTTCAATGTAGATCCAACTGTGTGGGTATCCATCCATCCAAATGACTGAGGAGCCACTGATCACTCGTTGCCCGGAGGCATAGAATGTGGCTTCTCGATAAACTGATGTTCATAGAGACCCATGTGACCACTATTAGCATATTAGTCATCATCGTTGTTCAGTTTATCACGAATCTGGTTATTATAGTTCTGATTTAAATTCACAAGCTTATAGCTATGGTATGTCTATTGGGGATATTCTCGAAATCAAAACTTCACAAGCTTATGGGCCCTTGTAGCAACCACGGCTCATAATGTTTAGCGACTTGCAGGTGTGGAAGGGCCCATAAAAACCGGAACACCCACTCCCCACTCCTAGATCTATATAATTTTATAACCTTTGCCCCACCCGCACTTCCAAAATCCCAAGTCCCACTACCCCCACTGTACTCCCAAATGTCCACCCTGTAACCCTATATTGCGACTAGGACCAAATATTCTAGAAAATTTCTCACAAATGAGCTAGTTTTTTTTTTCCTTTTTCGAAATGGGGATATCACCCTGGCTTCTGCATCATGATGATGCACACAGCCATTTATTAATAAATTCAAGTTAAGTATTGTTTTACAACTCAAGCATCGTCCAGAATTGATACAAAAATCAACCAGCGAAAAAAGCACAAACTACTGTGAGTAGACATTAAAGTAATCTCCTAGTATGACGCCAGCTAGCCTAGCACCAAATATTCTGAGCGACCATCTGGAGCCGTGTGCATCCAGAAACCATGGCATCCCGCTGTCCTTTCGGCGACAGGAGGGCACAAAGCTGAACCAAATGTGACACCATATGGATAACCTCCAAAAAATGAAAATATTGTTTTTTGTTAAAGATGATATCATTTCTGACCCTCCATATAGACAAGCATAAAGCAGAAACCCCAATCCAGATAAAAGTCTTAGATTGTCTATCTACTCCATTCAACCAATTACCAAACATATTAGTAATATTGGTTGGAGGTGGAAGATCATATGTGAAATTCACCGTGCGCCAAAGAAGCTTAGCTAAAGGACACTCAATGAATAGGTGTTGAATAGTTTCCTCTTCTCCACATAAGACACATTTCGTGCACCCATTACAATGTCGTTTGGCTAGATTATATTTAGTTAACATAACCTTATTACTCAAAAACCACATGAATATCTTTATCTTTAGGGGAATTTTAACCTTCCATAGATATTTTCTTAAAAAAGGGGTATGATCACTCATAAGATCCTCATACATAGACTTGACCTAAACAATCCATTAGGCGTGAGATCCCAGACAAAATGATCACTTTCTTCATTAAAGTTTACCATCATCAGTTTGCGACACAATTGTAACCAAGAAGTCCATTTAATTTGTTACCATTCAACACCCGTCAGAAACTAGTATTCAGAGGGGTTTGGGCTAACCCATGAGCTACTATTACATTTTTGTGATGCACAATATTATACAAAGAGGGATATTAGCTAAAGACCTTTTTCCTAACCATGTAGCTTCCCAGAAACGTGTACCCATCCCATTACCCACTCAAGGTCAAGCTCATGATCTACCTCAAGGCCAAGCTCAAGGTCTACCTCGACTTGAAGAAAGGCCGCTACCCAAGAAGGTTCAAGCCAAGGCTCCCGTTGTGGAGAAATCAAGTGAGAAGAAGGAGAAGAGAAGAACATGCTACATATGCCGTGAGAAGGGCCACATCTCCTCCTTTTACACTAGTGGTAACTCACCCAACCCTATCTTGATCGATGGTGCTTATTCTCTTTGCAAGGATAAGGTTGGAAATGTGTTTGCCAAATATATGGGCACTCAATGTGGTTTCTCAAAAAGAACCATTTGGGTTGCCAAGCCTATTGTGACTAACTTCTTAGGACCCAACTTAGTTGGGGACCAACAAGCCAAAATCTGATCAATAGGTACTGATGACCCACAAGTATAGGGGATCGCAGCAGTCTTCGCGGGTAGTAAAACCCAATTTATTGATTCGACACAAGGGGAGACAAAGAATACTTGAAAGCCTTAACAGTGGAGTTGTCAATTCAGCTGCACTGAAACAGACTTGCTCGCAAGAGTTTATCAGTAGGTAACGCTTTATAGCGAGTAGAGTGAGTGAAATAACGAAGACAGAGTAACAAAGACAGCAGTAGTGATTATAGTAAACAGCAGGATTAAAATACTGTAGGCACGGGGACGGATAACGGGCGTTGCATGGATGAGAGAAACTCATGTAATAGTCAAGCAGGGCATTTGCAGATAATAATAAAACGGTGTCTAAGTACAAAGCAATCAATAAGCATGTGTTCCAATTATAGTCGTACGTGCTCGCAATGAGAAACTTGCACAACATGTTTTGTCCTACCAGCCGGTGGCAGTCGGGCCTCAAGGGAATCTATCGGATATTAAGGTACTCCTTTTAATAGAGTACCGGAGCAAAGCATTAACACTCCGTGAACACATGTGATCCTCACATCACTACCATCCCCTCCGGTTGTCCCGATTTCGTCACTTCGGGGCCATTGGTTCCGGACAGCGACATGTGTATACAACTTGCAGTAAGACCATAAACAATGAATATCATGATGAAATAATAACATGTTCAGATCTGAGATCATGGCACTCGGGCCCTAGTGACAAGCATTAAGCATAACAAGTTGCAACAATATCATCAAAGTACCAATTACGGACACTAGGCACTATGCCCTAACAATCTTACACTATTACATGACCAATCTCATCCAATCCCTACCATCCCCTTCAGCCTACAGCGGGGGAATTACTCACACATGGATGGGGGAAACATGGCCGGTTGATGGAGAGGCGTCGGTGGTGATGGTGGTGATGATCTCCTCCAATTCCCCGTTCCGGCGGAGTGCCAGAACGGAGACTTCTGGCTCCCGAGACGTAGTTTCGCGATGTGGCGGCGTTCTGGAGGGTTTCTGGCGACTTCGACTTCTCCCCGTGCGTTTTTAGGTCGAGGGCGATAAGTAGTCCGAAGGAGGGCGTCGGAGGCCGGCTGAGGGGGCCACACGCTAGGGCCGCGCGCCCCCCTCCTGGGCCGCGCCGCCGTAGGGTGTGGGGCCCTCGGGCCTCCACCTGACTTGCCCTTCTAGCTCCGTGAGTCTTCTGGGAAAATAGGGCCTTCTGTATAAATTCCGAGGTTTTTCCTGAAAGTTGGATTTCTGCACAAAAATGAGACACCAGAACAGTTCTGCTGAAAATAGCGTTAGTCCGTGTTAGTTGCATCCAAAACACACAAATTAGAGGCAAAACAACAGCAAAAGTGTTCGGGAAAGTAGATACGTTTTGGACGTATCAGGTACATGTGGAGGGCATGGAGACTTGACTAGTTCATGAAGACTTAGGGGATTGATGTCTACGCACACTCCTTTTCCTGTAGACAGTGTTGGGCCTCCAAAAGCAGAGGTTTGTAGAACAACAGCAAGTTTTCCCTTAAGTGGATCACCCAAGGTTTATCGAACTCAGGGAGGAAGAGGTCAAAGATATCCCTCTCAAGCAACCCTGCAATCACGATACAAGAAGTCTCTTGTGTCCCCAACACGCCTAATACACTTGTCAGATGTATAGGTGCACTAGTTCGGCGAAGAGATAGTGAAATAAAAGTAGTATGGATGTATATGAGTGGTAATAGCAATCTGAATAAAATATGGCAGCGAGTAAACATGCAACGTAACGATAAATAAACGAAGATTCGATGTTTGGAAACAAGGCCTAGGGATCATACTTTCAGTAGTGGACACTCTCAACATTGATCACATAATAAAACCACTCTACACTCTCTTGTTGGATGACAAACACCATTAATTATGTAGGGCTACAAGAGCACCACAATGCCGGAGTTAACAAGCTCCACAACATTCGATGTTCATATTTAAATAACCTTAGAGTGCAAGATAGACCAACGCAATTATACCGAGTACTAACATAGCATGCACACTGTCAACATCAGCTATGAAAGGGGAATAGATCACATCAATACTATCATAGTAATAGTTAACTTCATAATCTACAAGAGATCACAATCATAACCTACACCAAGTACTTCATGATGTCAACATTACATCATGGAGGAGGAATAGACTACTTTAATAACATCACCAGAGTAACACATAGATGATATTCAACTAGATCACAAAGAGAGAGATGAACCACATAGCTAGGTAGAGCCCTCAGCCTCGGGGAGAACTACTCCCTCCTCATCATGGGAGACAGCGATGGCGATGGAGATGGCGGTGGAGTCGATGGAGATGGCTCCGGGGCAATTCCCCGTCCCGGCAGGGTACCGGAACAGAGACTTCTGTCCCCCGAATTGGAGTTTCGCGATGGTGGCGGCGTCCCTGGAGTCTTTCTGGAGTTTCGTCAATCGGTGTCGAAGATTTAGGTCACGAGGCATCTTATAGGCGAAGAGGCGGAGTCGGAAGAGTCCCGAGGGGCCCACCCCATAGGGTGGGGTGACCACCCCTCTGGCCGCGCCGGCCTATTGTGAGGAGGCCCTGGGCCTCCTCTGGCCTGGCCCTTCTGGCTCTGTGAGTCTTCCGGTGAAATAGAATTTTCGTGATTTTTCTGGATTTTTCCGAGCACTTTGGTTTTTTGGCCTTTTCTGCGATAAACAGACATAATAAACAGAAACTGGCACTGTGGCATCTTGTTAATAGGTTAGTCCAATAAATTCCATAATATGATATAAAGTGCATATAAAACATGTGAGTATTGTCATAAAACTAGCATGGAACATAAGAAATTATAGATACGTTTGAGACGTATAAAGCATCCCCAAGCTTAGTTCCTACTCGCCCTCGAGTAGGTAAACGATAACAAGGATAATTTCTGAAGTGACATGCTATCATAATCTTGATCAATACTATTGTAAAGCATATGAGATGAATGCAGCGATTCGAAGCAATGGTAAAGAAAATGAGTAAACAATTGAATCATATAGCAAAGACTTTTCATGAATAATACTTTCAAGACAAGCATCAATAAGTCTTGCATAAGAGTTAACTCATAAAGCAATAGATTCAAAGTAAAGGCATTGAAGCAACACAAAGGATGATTAAGTTTCAGCAATTGCTTTCAACTTGTAACATGTATATCTCATGGATAGTTGTCAACATAAAGCAATATAACAAGTGCAATAGGTAAACATGTAAGAATCAATGCACACAGTTGATACAAGTGTTTGCTTTTAAGATAGAAAGAAGTAGGTAAACTGACTCAACATAAAGTAGAAGAATGGCCCTTCGCAGAGGGAAGCATGGACTACTATTTTTGTGCTAGAGCTTTTCATTTTGAAAACATAGAAACAATTTTGTCAACGGTAGTAATAAAGCATATGTGTTATGTATAAGATATCCTATAAGTTGCAAGCCTCATGCATAGATTACCAATAGTGCTCGCACCTTGTCCTAATTAGCTTGGATTAACATGGATTATCATTGCATAGCATATGTTTCAACCAAGTGTCACAAAGGGGTACCTCTATGCCGCTTGTACAAAGGTCTAAGGAGAAAGTTCGCATTGGATTTCTCGCTTTTGATTATTCTCAACTTAGACATCCATACCGGGACAACATAGACAACAGATAATGGACTCCTCTTTAATGCATAAGCATTCAACAACAGCTTAATATTCTCATAAGAGATTGAGGATTAGTTGTCCACACTCGAAACTTCCACCATGAATCATGGCTTTAGTTAGCGCCCCAATGTTCTTCTCTAACAGTATGCATACTCAAACCATATGATCATGAAAATCTCCCTTACTTCAGACAAGACGAACATGCATAGCAACTGGCGTCCCCAGAAACATGGTTACCGCTCAACAAGCAACTTATTAAGAAATAAGATACATAAGTACATATTCTTCACCACAATAGTTTTTAAGGCTATTTTCCCATGAGCTATATATTGCAAAGACAAAGAATATAATTTTAAAGGTAGCACTCAAGTAATTTACTTTGGAATGGCAGAGAAATACCATGTAGTGGGTAGGTATGGTGGACACAAATGGCATAGTTTTTGGCTCAAGGATTTGGATGCACGAGAAGAATTCCTCTCAATACAAGGCTAGGCTAGCAAGGTTGTTTGAAGCAAACTCAAGTATAAAAGGTGCAGCAAAGCTCACATATGAACATATTGTAACTATTATAAGACTTTATATTGTCTCCTTGTTGTTCAAACACCTTAACCAGAAAATATCTAGACTCTAGAGAAACTAATCATGCAAACCAAATTTTAACAAGCTCTATGTAGTTATTCATTAATGAGTACAAGGTACATGATGCAAGAGCTTAAACATTATCTATATGAGCACAACAATTGCCAAGTATCGAATTATTCAAGACATTATACCAATTACCACATGCTGCATTTTCTGTTTCCAACCATATAACAATTAACGAAGCAGTTTCAACCTTCGCCATGAACATTAAGAATAAAGCGAAGAACACAAGTGTTCAAATGAAAAAGCGGAGCGTGTCTCTCTCCCAAACAAGGTATGATCCAATTTATTCAGAGAACTAAGATAATAAAACGAAAATAAAAGCACACAGACGCTCCAAGTAAAGTACATAAGATGTGACTGAATAAAAATATAGTTTCACTAGAGGTGACCTGATAAGTTGTCGATGAAGAAGGGGATGCCTTGGGCATCCCCAAGCTTAGATGCTTGAGTCTTCTTAAAATATGCAGGGATGAACCACGGGGGCATCCCCAAGCTTTGACTTTTCACTCTTCTTGATCATAGTATATCATCCTCCTCTCTTGACCCTTGAAAACTTCCTCCACACCAAACTTAAAACAAACTCATTAGAGGGTTAGTGCATAATCAAAAATTCACATGTTCAGAGGTGACACAATCGTTCTTAACACTTCTGGACATTGCTCAAAGCTACTGGAAGTTAATGGAACAAAGAACTCCATCCAACACAGCAAAAGAGGCAATGCGAAATAAAAGGCAGAATCTATCAAAACAGAACAGTCCGTAAAGACGAATTTTTTAGAGGCACTAGACTTGCTCAAATGAAAATGCTCAAATTGAATGAAAGTTGCGTACATATCTGAGGATCGCGCACGTAAATTGGCAGATTTTTCTGAGTTACCTACAGAGAATCCTACTCAAATTCGTGACAGCAAGAAATCTGTTTCTGCGCAGTAATCCAAATCTAGTATTGACTTTACTATCAAAGACTTTACTTGGCACAACAATGCAATAAAATAAAGATAAGGAGAGGTTGCTACAAGTAATAACAACTTCCAAGACACAACAAAACAGTAGCAAAATAAACACATGGGTTATCTCCCAAGAAGTGCTTTCTTTATAGCCATTAAGATGGGCTCAGCAATTTTAATGATGCTCA
The DNA here is from genome assembly GCF_022539505.1 of Lolium rigidum. NCBI lineage: Eukaryota > Viridiplantae > Streptophyta > Magnoliopsida > Poales > Poaceae > Lolium > Lolium rigidum. The sequence goes on from NC_061510.1 coordinate 16,968,547, forward strand.
CACAAGAAATAAGAGTTGAATCAAAAGAGAGCATCAAGAAGCAAATTCAAAAAAAAATTAAGCCTAACCCACTTCCTATGCATAGGAATCTTGTACACAAATACATTCATGAGGAGCAAAGTGACAAGCATAGGAAGATAAAACACGAGTAACTTCAAGATTCTCAACATAGAGAGGGGAAACTTAATATTATTAAGATGCATATAACCGTGTTTCCCTCTCTCATAATAACTTTCAGTAGCATCATTGATGAAATCCACAATATACCCATTACTTAAAACATTCTTATCATGGTTCATATGCATAAAAGTATCATTAATTTTGGCATAAGAAGAGTTCTACTCATTAATAGTAATTGGAGCAGGATCATTATCAAGAATTTGAACATGGTAAACAAGTTGCATACTAAGGGAATTGTTTTTAGCAATCCAATCATAACTATGACAAGTTTCATAAGGATAGTTATAACCTATATCATAGCATTCTTTATAATAATCATCAAAGATTGGAGGCATAGTGTCATCATAAGAAATAGAATAGTTATCTTTCACAAGTATGTTCATCCGCGACCATACCATCGTTGTTACTAGAAGGAGATGTATCAAACATATAATGATCAGTAGCAAAAGGATTTTCAAACACCTCATCCCCAAGCTTAGAGCTTTCTATATCATTATGGGAGGAAGCATGGATAGTACCGATACTATGGCAATTATTAACGTCATCATTTTCGAATTAGTTTCCCAGAGATTTCCAATATCAAAAGTAGTGTGCTCTTTCAAATCATGATCACTAATGTAGGTAAAGGGCTTAGGAAGATCATTGTACTCAGATTCATTATCATAATAATCATTCCAGAAAAAACTTGATTCAAGAGGCTTGAAGGGAGGCTCCTCCACATAACCTGATTTATTTCCAGAAACAATAGAAGAAACTTGGGAGGATTCCTCCTTTTCATTAATAAGTTCAAAACACACAGAGGTCCTATCATATTTTGGCAAAGTGTCATCTTCTAAAATATTTTGTATGTAAGTATTTGTATGGCAATTATCAATGCATTAAGAAAAACACCCACGCAGGACATCGTCAATATCAAGATCACTCATATGTAACAAAGAGATTTTTCTTGATAACTCTTCACACCACAAAAATAAAGTAAGTTTATCATGCTGATTAGGAGTAATTTCATCATCACAGTACAAATTTGCAGCACTCATGGGGTTCGAATTATCATTGGAGGAGCATTGAAAATTAAAATGACCCACTCTATGGCAAAGTTCACAAATAAAAGGATAGATGGCACAAACCTTTTTACCAAGATTATCTAGAGCCCTAGACCACTTTCTAGTTTTTTCATTCATATGGTGGATACAATATTCATCTTCGATTTGATTAATTCCACATGGTCTATGCATTCCACAAAAATTAACATGCTTATAAGAAACAGTAGTTTGGGCATGTTCATTGCAATCATTAATAACAGCTTTCATCCTTCATGCAAGTGTCTTTAAAAGGTTCATGATACTTATCAAAATTCTTCCTAGGCAATTCAAAATGAGAGGCAAAAGCTTTATAAAGATTTGCAACAACTTGAGAGTCAAGACCATAAGTAGCACTCATACTTCGAATTTTATCAAGTATCCATAAAAGTTTCAATGCATTCATAATCATAATTTATACCGACTCTTTACCTTTGTCGTTCTCCCAATCTTCAGCGTTCTCCTCAATCCGGTCAAGAAGATCCCACCTAGCTTCAACCTCCTTACTTGTGAAAGATCCCTCCAAACAGGCATCTAGATAGTCCTTGTGGTGTCCTGAAAGCCTTGCATAAAAATTATTAATAATAACATTACGGGGAAGCTCATGAATGGGACATTTGAGCATTAAAGACTTCAATCTCTCCCATGCTTGGGCAATACTCTCTCCTTCATGAGGCCAGAAATTATATATGCGATTCCTGACAAGGTATCGACTTGTCAATGCCTACGGGTTATAGGCTAGGGTTTAGTTAGAAGTAGAGGGCAAGTTGATCTCGAAGGTTTCAGCCGAAAAGTACTCGACGATTATGAAAACTAGGGTTTGTGAACAATGATTCGATGATCTCTTCGTCCCTCGACT
>NC_061510.1:16970764-17144219 GCF_022539505.1 Lolium rigidum
TTAAGGAGCAACTTCACGCCACTCGTGTGACAGCACCTCGAGTTCCTCCCTTGAAACTATATTTTTATTCGGTCACATCTTATGTACTTTACTTGGAGCGTCTGTTTGTTTTTGTTTTTTCTTTTGTTTGAATAAGTTCATCCTTGTGTGGGAGAGATACACGCTCCGCTGTAGCATATGGACAAGTATGTCCTTAGGCTCTACTCATAGTATTCATGGCGAAGTTTCTTCTTCGTTAAATTGTTATATGGTTGGAATTGGAAAATGATACATGTAGTAATTCTAAAATGTCTTGGATAATTTGATACTTGGCAATTGTTGTGCTCATGCTTAAGCTCTTGCATCATATACTTTGCACCCATTAATGAAGAAATACTTAGAGCTTGCTAATTTGGTTTGCATATTTGGTTTCTCTAGAGTCTAGATAACATCTAGTATTGAGTTTTGAACAACAAGGAAGACGGTATGGAGTCTTATAATGTTTACAATATGTCTTTTATGTGAGTTTTGCTGTACCGTTCATCCTTGTGTTTGTTTCAAATAACCTTGCTAGCCTAAACCTTGTATCGAGAGGGAATACTTCTCATGCATCCAAAATCCTTGAGCCAACCACTATGCCATTCGTGTCCACCATACCTACCTACTACATGGTATTTATCCGCCATTCCAAAGTAAATTGCTTGAGTGCTACGTTTAAAATTCCATCATTCACCTTTGCAATATATAGCTCATGGGACAAATAGCTTAAAAACTATTGTGGTATTGAATATGTACTTATGCACTTTATCTCTTATTAAGTTGCTTGTTGTGCGATAACCATGCTTAGGGGACGCCATCAACTATTCTTTGTTGAATATCATGTGAGTTGCTATGCATGTCCGTCTTGTCTGAAGTAAGAGAGATCTACCACCTTAATGGTTGGAGCATGCATATTGTTAGAGAAGAACATTGGGCCGCTAACTAAAGCCATGAATCATGGTAGAAGTTTCAGTTTTGGACATATATCCTCAATCTCATATGAGAATAATAATTGTTGCCACATGCTTATGCATTAAAGAGGAGTCCATTATCCGTTGTCCATGTTGTCCCGGTATGGATGTCTAAGTTGAGAATAATCAAAAGCGAGAAATCCAAAATGCGAGCTTTCTCCTTAGACCTTTGTACAGGCGGCATGGAGGTACCCCATTGTGACACTTGGTTAAAACATGTGCATTGCAAAGATCCGGTAGTCCAAGTTAATTAGGACAAGGTGCGGGCACTATTAGTATACTATGCATGAGGCTTGCAACTTGTAAGATATAACTTACATAACTCATATGCTTTATTACTACCGTTGACAAAATTGTTTCATGTTTTCAAAATAAAAGCTCTAGCACAAATATAGCAATCGATGCTTTCCTCTTTGAAGGACCATTCTTTTTACTTTTATGTTGAGTCAGTTCACCTATTTCTCTCCACCTCAAGAAGCAAACACTTGTGTGAGCTCGTGCATTGATTCCTACATACTTGCATATTGTACTTGTTATATTACTCTATGTTGACTATTATCCATGAGATATACATGTTACAAGTTGAAAGCAACCGCTGAAACTTAATCTTCCTTTGTGTTGCTTCAATACCTTTACTTTGATTTATTGCTTTATGAGTTACTCTTATGCAAGACTTATTAATACTTGTCTTGAAGTACTATTCATGAAAAGTCTTTGCTTTATGATTCACTTGTTTACTCATGTCATTACCATTGTTTTGATCGCTGCATTCACTACATATGTTTACAAATAGTATGATCAAGGTTATGATGGCATATCACTTCGAGAAATTATCTTTGTTATCGTTTTACCTGCTCGGGACGAGCGAAACTAAGCTTGGGGATGCTTGATACGTCTCCGACGTATCGATAATTTCTTATGTTCTATGCCATATTATTGATGATACCTACATGTTTTATGCACACTTTATGTCATATTCGTGCATTTTCCGGAACTAACCTATTAACAAGATGCCGAAGTGCCAGTTCCTCGTTTTCTGCTGTTTTTGGTTTCAGAAATCCTAGTAACGAAATATTCTCGGAATTGGACGAAACGAAGACCCGGGGGCCTATTTTTCCACGGAGCTTCCGGAAGACCGAAGAACATACGAAGTGGGGCCACGAGGTGGCGACACCACAAGGCGGCGCGGCCTAGGGGGGCCCGCGCCGCCCTATGGTGTGGCCCCTCGTCGGGCCCCGACTCTGCCCTTCCGCCTACTTAAAGCCTCCGTCGCGAAACCCACGATACGAAAACCACGATACGGAAAACCTTCCGAGCCACCGCCATCGCGAAGCCAAGATCCGGGGGACAGGAGTCTCCGTTCCGGCACCCTGCCGGAGCGGGGAAGTGCCCCCGAAGGCTTCTCCATCGACACCGCTGCCATCTCCACCGCCATCTTCATCACCGCTGCTGCTCCCATGAGGGGGGAGTAGTTCTCCATCGAGGCTCGGGGCTGTACCGGTAGCTATGTGGTTCATCTCTCTCCTATGTGCTTCAATACAATAATCTCATGAGCTGCCTTACATGATTGAGATTCATATGATGATGCTTGTAATCTAGATGTCACTATGCTAGTCAAGTGAGTTTTACTTATGTGATCTCCCGGAGACTCCTTGTCCCACGTGTGTAAAGGTGACGATGTGTGCACCGTGTGGGTCTCTTAGGCTATATTTCACAGAATACTTATTCACCTGTTGAATGGCATAGTGAGGTGCTTATTTATATCTCTTTATGATTGCAATGTGTTTGTATCACAATTTATCTATGTGCTACTCTAGCAAGGTTATTAAAGTAGTTTTATTCCTCCTGCACATGTGCAAAGGTGACAGTGTGTGCACCGTGTTAGTACTTGGTTTATGCTATGATCATGATCTCTTGTAGATTGCGATGTTAACTATTGCTATGATAATATTGATGTGATTTATTCCTCCTACATATGCATGAAGGTGACGAGTGTGCATGCTATGCTAGTACTTGGTTTAGTCTTTTGATCTATCTTACACTAAAGGTTACTAAAATATGAGCATTATTGTGGAGCTTGTTAACTCCGGCATTGAGGGTTCGTGTAATCCTACGCAATGTGTTCATCATCCAACAAGAGTGTAGAGTATGCATTTATCTATTCTGTTATGTGATCAATGTTGAGAGTGTCCACTAGTGAAAGTCTAATCCCTAGGCCTTGTTCCTAAATATCGCTATCGCTGCTTGTTTCTTGTTTCATTGCGTTACTACCGCTGCGTTACTACTGCTTGTTTCTCGTCCTGGGCAAAGCACTTTTCCGGTGCCGTTGCTACTACTTATTCATACCACCTCGTATTTCACTATCTCTTCGCCGAACTAGTGTACCTATTAGGTGTGTTGGGGACACAAGAGACTTCTTGCTTTGTGGTTGCGGGGTTGCATGAGAGGGATATCTTTGACCTCTTCCTCCCTGAGATCGATAAACCTTGGGTGATCCACTTAAGGGAAACTTGCTGCTGTTCTACAAACCTCTGCTCTTGGAGGCCCAACACTGTCTACAAGAATAGAAGCTCCCGTAGACATCAATCACATAATAAAACCACTCTACACTCTCTTGTTGGATGACAAACACCATTAATTGTGTAGGGCTACAAGAGCACCTCAATGCCGGAGTTAACAAGCTCCACAACATTCGATGTTCATATTTAAATAACCTTAGAGTGCAAGATAGACCAACACAATTATACCGAGTACTAACATAGCATGCACACTGTCAACATCAGCTATAAAAGGGGGAATAGATCACATCAATACTATCATAGTAATAGTTAACTTCATAATCTACAAGAGATCACAATCATAACCTACACCAAGTACTTCATGATGCACACACTGTTAACATTACATCATGGAGGAGGAATAGACTACTTTAATAACATCACCGAGAGTAACACATAGATGATATTCAACTAGATCACAAAGAGAGAGATGAACCACATAGCTACGGTAGAGCCCTCAGCCCCGGGGGAGAACTACTCCCTCCTCACCATGGGAGACAGCGATGGCGATGGAGATGGCGGTGGAGTCGATGGAGATGGCTCCGAGGGCAATTCCCCGTCCCGGCAGGGTACCGGAACAGAGACACTTCTGTCCCCCGAATTGGAGTTTCGCGATGGTGGCGGCATCCCTGGAGTCTTTCTGGAGTTTCGTCAACCGGTGTCGAAGATTTAGGTCACGAGGCATCTTATAGGCGAAGAGGCGGAGTCGGAAGAGTCCCGAGGGGCCCACCCCATAGTGTGGGGTGACCACCCCTCTGGCCGCGCCGGCCTATTGTGAGGAGGTTGATGTCTACGGGAGCTTCTATTCTTGTAGACAGTGTTGGGCCTCCAAGAGCAGAGGTTTGTAGAACAGCAGCAAGTTTCCCTTAAGTGGATCACCCAAGGTTTATCGAACTCAGGGAGGAAGAGGTCAAAGATATCCCTCTCACGCAACCCTGCAACCACAAAGAAAGAAGTCTCTTGTGTCCCCAACACACCTAATAGGTGCACTAGTTCGGCGAAGAGATAGTGAAATACGGGTGGTATGAATAAGTAGTAGCAACGGCACCGAGAAAAGTGCTTTGCCCAGGGACGAGTAAACAAGCGGTAGTAATGCAGCGGATGGTAACGCAATGAAACGATAAACAAGCAGCGATAGCGATATTTAGGAACAAGGCCTAGGGATTAGACTTTCACTAGTGGACACTCTCAACATTGATCACATAACGAGAATAGATAAATGCATACTCTACACTCTTGTTGGATGATGAACACATTGCGTAGGATTACACGAACCCTCAATGCCGGAGTTAACAAGCTCCACTATAATGCTCATATTTTAGTAACCTTTAGTGTAAGATAGATCAAAAGACTAAACCAAGTACTAGCATAGCATGCACACTGTCACCTTCATGCATATGTAGGAGGGATAGATCACATCAATATTATCATAGCAATAGTTAACTTCGCAATCTACAAGAGATCATGATCATAGCATAAACCAAGTACTAACACGGTGCACACACTGTCACCTTTGCACACGTGCGGGAGGAATAAAACTACTTTAATAACATTGCTAGAGTAGCACATAGATAAATTGTGATACAAACACATTGCAATCATAAAGAGATATAAATAAGCACCTCACTATGCCATTCAACGGTGAATAAGTATTACTGTGAAATATAGCCTAAGAGACCCACACGGTGCACACACTGTCACCTTTACACACGTGGGACAAGGAGTCTCCGGAGATCACATAAGTAAAACTCACTTGACTAGCATAATGACATCTAGATTACAAGCATCATCATATGAATCTCAATCATGTAAGGCAGCTCATGAGATTATTGTATTGAAGCATATAGGAGAGAGATGAACCACATAGCTACCGGTACGGCCCCGAGCCTCGATGGAGAACTACTCCCTCCTCATGGGAGCAAGCAGCGGTGATGAAGATGGCGGTGGAGATGGCAGCGGTGTCGATGGAGAAGCCTTCCGGGGCACTTCCCCGCTCCGGCGGGGTGCCGGAACGAGAGACTCCTGTCCCCCGGATCTTGGCTTCGCGATGGCGGCGGCTCCGGAAGGTTTTCCGTATCGTGGTTCTTCGTATCGGGGGTTTCGCGACGGAGGCTTTATATAGGCGAAGAGGCGGCGCGAGGAGGGTCGAAGGGGTGGCCACACCATAGGCTGGCGCGGCCGGGGCCCGAGCCGCGCCACCCTATCATCCGGGGCCCACGAGGCCCCCTCCGGCGGCTCTCGGGTGTTCCGGATGCTTCCGGTGAAAATAGGAACCCGGGTCTTGATTTCGTCCAATTCCGAGAATATTTCGTTACTAGGATTTACTGAAACCAAAAACAGCAGAAAACGAGAAGCGGCACTTCGGCATCTTGTTAATAGGTTAGTTCCAGAAAATGCACGAATATGACATAAAGTGTGCATAAAACATGTAGATAACATCAATAATGTGGCATGGAACACAAGAAATTATCGATACGTCGGAGACGTATCAGAGGCCCTGGGCTTCCTCTGGCCTTGCCCTTCTGGCTCCGTGAGTCTTCCGGTGAAATAGAATTTTCGTGCTTTTTCTGGATTTTTCCGAGCACTTTGGTTTTTGGGCCTTTTCTGCAATAAACAGACATAATAAACAGAAACTGGCACTGTGGCATCTTGTTAATAGGTTAGTCCAATAAATGCCATAATATGATATAAAGTGCATATAAAACATGTGAGTATTGTCATAAAACTAGCATGGAACATAAGAAATTATAGATACGTTTGAGACGTATCAGGGATCTTCATCATTCTTACTTCCTCAAGTCAAGTTGTATCCCTTTCATCCTTTACCGATGCTCCTCCTTGCGGTAACAATTCCTCAACTCCTTTACATTGAAAGTTACTCGCTCCCCTTTTACATGTGTTGGTTTTGTACCTTGCATGTGATTGTGTATGTTGTGCTTCCTACTTGCTTATCTTGCTTTCATGCTTATATATGTTGGGTGACACATCATGTACAATTTTTCTTTGTTGAGCCTATTGCATCTTATTGATATCTTAGTTGTTGGCTCATGTGAGAAATTAATGGACTATCCCATTTTGGAGGAGTGATATGCTTTGTGCATTTCACAATCCTAAAATGTGCGACATGACGAATTAAAATTCTATAATGTCCATTAATTATCTCAGTTGGTTCTTATTTGCCTCTTGCACGAAAATGTCCTTATCACATTATGGGGGAGAGTATTATGCTTTGTGCATTCTACAAGCCTAGAAAATGTGAACACTTGAGGTTGTGTCACATAGAATTGATATTATAGATTATCTTGTTCCTATGTGACATGTGTGCTCAAACAAATCCCACTTTACCATGTGCTTTCTTAGTTGTGAAGATGATCTTGGACATACTCACAAAATACCATATGGATATTTCCTAAACACTTCTTGTCCTTGGACAATTGGTAATAAATTGTGTGGTATTGTTCTGGATCATCCTCACACTTGGCTCATGTGCTCAATTGCTTCATTTCTTGCCAAGAATTTGTCCTTATGGGTTAGACTCCCATATGTCTTCCTTGCTTCTTTTGGATCTCCCTATTTAACTTGAACCTTGTTAGTGTTTTGATAAACATGGTTGAGCAATAATCCCGCATTTGTGCATTTTGTATTCAAATGCAAAATTATAAATAGTGCACTAATCTTCGGGGAGCTCTCCTATGCTTGTTAGAACACTCCCTTGTTTCAAGAATTTGACCTTGGAAGACAAACCTTTTCTTTTCGGTACTTTTGTGCCATCATGAAAAGCGTTGAGGGTTTGGTTTATTTGGAACCTTGCTTTCTTTGGGAGTTGGCTATCTCATTACTTGATATTTAGTTTTATTTTCCAAAAATGAGATAAGTCCTTGAGCATGCATGTCTTGTACATCATCTTGCTCATTATGTTTTAATTCATTTGTTGAACTTGTTTGCCTCTCTCAAAGCATCTCAACTATCTCCTTCTCTTGGTGATTCTTGTGATGTCTTTGAGGTGTTTATGGTTGAAGTTGTTCCATGTACAATGAGATAAATATGAGCCTTTGGCCGTGTGATACGTCCAATTTGCATCACTATTTTATATCATAATTTGCTGTTATTCATTGATATATTTCATATTTGGAGATGATACTTATGTTATTTCATCTATTTTGCATGTTTCATGATTATTGGAGGATCGCGCACCGGAGTCGGGATTCTCGCTGGAAAAAGCGCCGTCGAATGCAATATTTCGTAAGATCAACGGTTGACGGAAATTATATGAAAAATCCTATTTTTCCGGAAGACGAAGGGAGCCGGAAGGGGAGCCGAGGGGACCCGAGGTGGGCCCACCCCATAGGCCGGCGCGGCCCAAGGCCTGGCCGCGCCGCCCTGTGAGGAGGGGGCCCACAGCCCCCTCTCACCTCCTTTTCTTCGCGTATGCCTCCGTCCCGAAAACCTAAGCTCCAGGGGTACATCGCGAAGAGCCACAGCCCCGCCTCGCGGGGCGGAGAACACCGAGAGAAAAGAGCTCTCCGGCAGGCTGAGATCCGCCGGGGAAATTCCCTCCCGAGAGGGAAATCGACGCCATCGTCACCGTCATCGAGCTGGACATCATCTCCATCACCATCATCATCATCTTCATCATCATCACCGCCGTCTCCACCGCTGCACGCCGTCACCGCTGTAACAATTTGGGTTTGATCTTGATTGTTTGATAGGGGAAACTCTCCCGTGTTGATTTCTACTTGTTATTGATGCTATTGAGTGAAACCGTTGAACCAAGGTTTATGTTCAGATTGTTAATCATCATCATATCACCTCTGATCATGTTCCATATGATGTCTCGTGAGTAGTTCGTTTAGTTCTTGAGGACATGGGTGAAGTCTAAATGTTAGTAGTGAAGTATGGTTGAGTAATATTCAATGTTATGATATTTAAGTTGTGGTGTTATTCTTCTAGTGGTGTCGTGTGAACGTCGACTACACGACACTTCACCTTTATGGGCCTAGGGAATGCATCCTGTACTCGTTTGCCAAATTGCGGGGTTGCCGGAGTGACGAAACCCGAGCCCCCGTTGGTATATCGATGCGGGAGGGATAGCGTAATCTCGTAGTTTAAGGTCTGTGGTTAGATTTATCTTAATTACTTTCTTGTAGTTGCGAATGCTTGCAAGGGGTATAATCACAAGTATGTATTAGTCCTAGGAAGGGCGGTACATTAGCATAGGTTCACCCACACAACACTTATCAAAACAAAGAAGATTAATTAGCCGTATGTAGCGAAAGCACTAGACTAAAATCCCGTGTGTCCTCGAGAACGTTTGGTCATTATAAGTAAACAAACCGGCTTGTCCTTTGTGCTAAAAAGGATTGGGCCACTCGCTGCAATTATTACTCTCGCACTTTACTTACTCGTACTTTATTCATCCGTTACATCAAAACCCCTCGAATACTTGTCCGTGAGCATTTACAGTGAATCCTCCATCGAAACTGCTTGTCAACACCTTCTGCTCCTCGTTGGGATCGACATTCTTACTTATCGAAGATACTACGATACACCCCCTATACTTGTGGGTCATCACCGTGCTATAAAGAAAATATCTCATTGGTATATTGTATTACTTCACCTTGGATATCTCGCTCTTATTCTCTTGTAACTATCCTGTGTGTGCATGTTTCTTGGTGGATAAATATCTTTGTGATGTTGTCCACTTAGAGAAACTTGTATACATGAGAGATGATACATTTTCTTTATATATCCATCTTTGTTGGAGTCCATTCCTTTATTCTTATTTGACTCTTTGGTGGCTCCACAAAGAATTTGTTATGAGTGCTCATTTTATCCTATTTGCATCTTCACGCACTCATACTTGATTTTTGCACAAGCTTCGTTTTTTACTTGCCTCTTATTAAGCTTGTGTTTCTTTTTGGGTCTTTGGATTGCTTGCTTCATTTGTCGAAGCTTTCTCGCCTTCTTATTCTCTTGCAATCTTTGATCCTCAATATAGTTGGATTTCCTCCCGGTATTCGTCATTGAATACGTGCATTTGATTTCACTCACATTATGAGAAATGCACAACTTATGGAGGAACGCTCACTATATTTGCCTTCTAAACCTTTCGTCCATTTTGGCAATCGATGCCAATGGGGGAGAAGTTTGGAGGGTTTAAGGGAATTGCTTTTGTTGGTTCTTAAGAATTTGCCTTTCATGTCTTGCATTTGTTGCTTTGCATGGTTGAACATTTAGAGGATACTTCGCTAGGCTTTAATTGCCGATATATGCAATGAAATTCAAGTTCATTCACACATGCATATATTATGGGGGAGTTTGTTCTAAATATTCAACTTGGGTTGTTCGCTAAATTCCATATTTAAACCCTCTCAAAGAGATTGTCATCAATTACCAAAATGGGGGAGATTGAAAGAACATGGAGTTCCCATGTGTGGTTTTGGTAATTGATGACAATCCCTATGGACTAACGGTTATATTGAGAATCTATCTTAGGTCATGTCCATAGCCATGTGTCGGTTTCAAGGTTGCAAGATGGAGAAGATCGAGTACGATGAAATGGTGTAGAAGATGAAGAGAGATGGAGACGGCGTACAAGATGGATGAAGACGGTGGCGTGCGTAGAAGATGGATGAATACGGTGGCGTGTATGTTGGAGGAAGACGGTGGCATGTATAAGGTTGTAGAGAGATGAAGACGGAGCTTGCCGACTCAAGAGGAACGCGCAAGGATAAGGTTTGTGCTCGACGCATCATCGGAGAGAGCTCAAACCTTGCATGCATTGCATCGTGTTTCTTGGTTGTTCTTGGTTCTTATCCATGATATGTTCAAGAGCTTGTGTTCATTCTCATGATAAGCTCTAGCTCATCGGAAACGGATTCCGGATGCATCGCATGTTGCATGTGCAATGGTGATGATTTTCCCGATATACCATATTGAGAGGTTACACCTCTATGACCATGAGAAAATCATCATCCACTCTTTTGCATGATTTCACCTTGTGAGTTGGTAGCTCTTGTCGCCCTCTTTCCGGCAAAATTTGTTTCGCCGCATTTGGAGTTTCCTAGCCTGAGTTATCGCTTTCTCGTTTTGCAGGAAAAAGAAAAAGAAAAAGTGGAGCGGTAGTACCGCTTGGGCTTCCGGCCCCAGGCATACTGGACCCGGAGCGGTACCAGCCCGGTACTACCATATATTCTACGGTACCAAATCGGTACTACCGGCCCATCCTCTTCCTTTTTCTTTTTTCTTTTTTTCCTCTCTCCTCCCGCACCTTGGGCCGCAGCCGCACTCACCGGCCCAGCTCCCTGAGGCCTGCCCCGCGCCCAGCCAATCCGCTGCTGTGCCCGCAGTGGGCCGCCGCGCCCTCACCAGCCCACTGCCGCGCCTGCCTCCACCGCCTGGGCCGCCTCGGCCCAGCTCCGCTCGCCCACCTTGGGCCGCAGCCGCCGCAGCCCACCTCCACGCGCTGCCCCGCGATTCTCTCCCTCTCTCTCCTGCATGCAGATTTCGATTTGCTCTGTTTTAGGCACAAAGCGGTAGTACCGCTCCGTACAGAGGTACTACCGGTTCGGGCCGTTTTGCAGCTGTTTTCTGCGCAGTTCGCGCGGGAGTGGTAGTACCGCTTTGACAAGCGGTAGTACCGCTCGGGCGCGAATCTGACCATTTTCTCAGCCCCAACAGCTATATTTTGGGCCCCCTATTTATACCCCTCTTCCACCTCCGACCCAAACACTTCTTCCCCTCTATTCTCTCTCCTCCATTGTTGACCTTGAGTTGTTTCTTGCTCCTCTTGATCCCCCCACTATTTCTTGCATATTTTTGGGGGAAAGGAGAGAGGAGATCTAGATCTAGAGCTTCACCAATTGAATCCCTCTCCAAGTGAGGGGATCTTGCTAGATCTAGATCTTGGAGTAATTTGGTGTTCCTCCTCTATTTTGTTCTTCCTCCCTTATTCCCCCAATAGCTTTTGTAGCTTTGTTGGAATTTGGGAGAGAAGAACTTGGGCATCTTAGTGGTGTTCTTAGCCATTGCATTAGGTGCATCGGTTTGGGTTATCTCCCGGGTTTCGGTCTCGTAGAGGGCGTGTTTGACCTTAGTGGTGTTCTTGTAGCCTTTATGGCCTTGTAGCCTTTGTGGCCTTGTCGTCTTTGTGGCGTGGTAGCCTTTGTGGTGTTGTTGCCTTTGTGGAGTGTGTTAGCCTTTGTGGTTTTGGAGCCGGTTCTGGCGCGTTGGTGTCTTGGTGGCTTTGTTGCCGGTGTGGCGTGTTGTAGCCTCTTGTGGCCTTGTACTTGAGAGCCTCCGTGTTGTGGAGTTGCCTCAAGCTTGATACTTGGGAGTTTGCCCAAGCTTTTACGGGTTCGGTGACCACCCTCAAGGGTCCCTTAGTGGATCGAGGCTTTCCCCCTTAGAGGAAAGGCTCGAGGAGAATACGGTGGTCCTAGTGGCTCATTGGAGTGCCTCGTGCCTCCACACCGCTCCAACGGAGACGTAGCACCCTTGGGTGTGAACTTCGGGATACATCGTCGTCTCCTCGTGCACCAGTTACTTCTCAAACCGAGCTCCTTTACCTATGCGCTTTACATTGTGATATCTATCATGCTTGATGTGCTATTCCTAGCTTTTTTTTGAAACACAATATCTTAAGCAAGTAGGCCCGCCTCATTAAAAACCTTCCAGCCCCCTTTGGTACCCTGGAAGGAAAAGAGTGCGTCAGAAAACCTACTGCTTTAGTCCGGATTACAATCAGTCATAAGACTGTGCTCTAAGAAGTCTGGCGGTTCTACATCCCAAGACCTATTCTCATCCTGTATACACGCAACCTTAGTGCAACAGTGAGCCGACATATTGGCCTCACGTCTAACATGAGAAATAGTAAAATTTTGAAAACCTAAACTATTCCTAGCTTGTTATCACCTTGTTGCTCATCATGCTAGCATAGGTTGTTGGTGCTCTTAGGCAAACCCCTTGTCGATAGGCTTTGAGCTAAACTAGTAAACACATGTGTAGTTTTATTCCGCCTAGTTTAGCTCTCAAGTAGAAGTTTTTATACACCGCCTATTAACCCCCCCTCTAGGTGACGTCCTAGTACATTCAAGATATCAACGGGTAGAGGCCACACACACATCGTCCTTTAAGAAGAACTTTCTTCATTGCTTGATCCTTGACATAGAAATACCACCGGTTGAGTTCAATGAAAACTTGATTATCTCTAGTAAAGCGATGAACTGAGACAAGATTTTTTGTGGTATGTGGAACATGAAGGACATTTTTTAGATGCAAGGATTTAGAGGGGTATTAAAAATTGCATGACCAACATGGATATGTTCATACCTTGTCCATTGGCCGCATGGATTTGCTCATGGCTAGTGTATTTCTCCTTCATGGTGAGCTTGTTGAGCTCACCGGTGATGTGGTCGGTGGCACCGGTATCACCGTACTAGTTGCTGTCCACGCCATATGACGCAACATTGGCACCCTTCTCCTCTTCTTCTTCATCTTCGGAGTAGCGGTGCCAGCACTTCCAGGCTTCATACCCCAGCTTGCTGCAAATCTGGTAGGTAATGAGATCGCGGTCCTTGCTGCCGCTCTTGCCTCCTCCACGACGGCTATTGCCGCCGCCGCGCTGATGACGACCATGATCGCGGCTACTGTAGCCACGGCCTCCTCTGCGTCCACCGCGTCCACGTGGTCCTCCATGTCCGCGTTGTGCTGAGTTGACGGAGGAGCCTCCGCCGGTGTCGCCACCGAGAAGCTCGATGCGGCTGTCGTAGGCGCAGACCTAGGCGTATGGGTCACCCACGGTGAGGTCTTCTGCACCGTTGACCCCAATGGCGGCGAAGAGGGGGTTGTAGGCCTCGTCAAGGCCAGCGAGGAGATACTCAATGATCTCTTCCTCATCGATTGGCTGGCCCGCTACAACTAGTTCATCAGCTAGACCCTTCATCTTGAATTGGGCCGTCGTCATGTTCTCCTTCTTCGTTTTGGAGAGGGCGACGTGCATATTGGAGTTGCGCGTCCTGGACTTGGAGGCGAACATGGACTTGATCGCTCCCCAGACATCTGCTGCTGTTTCCATCCTGATAACAGAGATGAGAATATTAGGTGAAAGAGTGTTGAGCAGGAACGAGAGAACCTGCTGATCCGTCGCCACCCATGCATCATAGGCTGGGTTGGTCTCCTAGGAGGACTTGCCATCTTTGTCGACGATGATGGTTTCTGGCGGAGCCTCTGTCTTGGCATCGAGGAAGCTCATCAGGCGAGCTCCACGAATTGGAGGAAGAACTTGTGACTGCCATTGGAGGTAGTTTGATCTGGTTAGTTTCTCGCTCATGGCTAGGCCAGCTAGGGGTTTTGTCATGGCGATGGAGGTGGAGCGGCAAGGCGTATAGATGTGTTTTTAGGAAGCTATCTCTGATACCATGTGATCGATAGAGGTTTTTGTGTGAACGATGGGGACTTCCATCGGTTACGTGTTAATATATATAGGCCAAGAACGGCAGAGATAGATACACAGAGGGTTACAACAGACATAGAAAAGTAAGGGATCGATCTTGATCTTATAATACGATCAGATCAACAACATGTATATTTGAACTACCGTCTATCTCTACACGAACTTCTGTCTAGGTTCATCTGAACTTCTATGTCGTGAACACAATACAGTAGGTACAGGTTGTACTCTAACAGAGATTGCTACTAATGAAGGTGAATCACGTCGAGATGTGGTGATGGCTGGCCATCTGCTCATGGCAGCAGACAGGAACAATGTTGAGAGGCTAAAACTGTTGTGTGAACACAAGTTATGCAGCTACATTGATGCCAACATGGTGGCGCCCAGTTTGGCTTTAGTTGATCTGGATAAATGCACTGGACTCAAGGAAGCTTGTTTACAGTTCCTCGCTTCTCCTTCCAATTTGGAGGCGATGATTGCAAGTGACGGCTACGAGCATCTGAATTTCCCATCTACACTTAAGGAGCTCATTGCTAGGCTTCTGCCGGTTGAAATGAAAGCAGCCAAGGATATGATCATGGGAATTTAGAAGTGTGGCTCATGATGACCGAGTCTAAATTAATTATGTATATATGCATGCTTTAGCTTAGTGCTCTATGTATGGTTGCATGCGTGCTGCAGCAAAGAACTGCTATCTATGTTAGTTGCTAGCTATGAAGTTCATTGTTAGCTCGAAGTGAACTGTCCTGTTCAATGTGTATGCCTGTATGGAACTGTAATTTCTCTATCTAGGGCTTAAATGAATTTGTGCGCTATGTGTCCTCATTGATCTAAAAAGAACCATCTATTTATATTTTATATCCGTGTTGCAAGTAGAATGATATTGGTTGGATGACGCATATGGTTTCTATTTGCTGAGAAGCATAAATGTCGAATGAGGAGTATCTTCTTGCTCAGTTATCGCCTGTAAGGACTTCGAATACTCTATGTTGAATTTTATTTTATCTAATGTTATATGTTGAGATTGCAGTCCTCTGGCTCTTCGTCCCTCGTTCTTTTTGCGGGACTTCTTCTTCCCTAGTTAAAAGTTGTATCCCTGAATCAGCCATGGTTTATGCTATTGTAAAAGACAGCAAGCACATGCTATATAATTCCTGTTTGTTCTTACTTGAAGTGAAGATATCACTTCTGTTTTTGTCTTCTCCAGTGTGAGTTAGGCAAGCTTTTGGTGGGCTGAAATGATCTTGGTTGATTAATGAAGGTATTGGCGCCTTTCCTTGAGTTTGTTCCGAGCCTGACATTATCACATAAACTTGCATTACCTTGATAAGTTTCAGGGGCTCTGGAGGAAAAAAACCAAGTGCTTATTGGAGATGAAGAAGGCTTAATAGTGGAATTCTCGTGGAGTTTGATGGGTACATGCGCAAGCTGGTCGACAGGGAGGTCTTCCTCAAGGGGAAGAATATGGTCCTGGTGCAGCAATGCTTTTCTTTTTCCAAGATACGATGTTGGAGAACATGGTATGTTTTTTTGAGTATTCTATAGATCATGTCTGTATTTTGTTGTCAGGTTCGCCTGTAGATGAGTCAAGTCAGTTTTGCTTTGAGGGAAATTTTGCTGCACAGATGTATAATTGTGGGTTCTGTTTTTCACTTTGCAGCATGCTATTTATTATGGATCTCCGTAGGAGCATTTGCTTCCAGTTACAACAGTATGCTGTGTTCCCTGTTTACTCAAGGGTTTTGGAATTTGAAATATAACAGTATAAGTACAAGCCTCAAAGCTATATTGCTGTAGCCTGCATTTTAGTGGACTTTCGATGTATATGCAGTTATCAATTGTTTTTGTGAGTGTGCCATAGGCACGAGCAGGTTATGTTACCATAGTAAATCTGAGTTCATTCGTTTTCATTCAAACATGAGTTCAGATTAGAATGTTTCACTAAAGTCCATTGAAATGTCATTGCCATATTTATAGTTTCCCTATTACAATAGGTTGTGCATCCAAGCCTCATCTTCTGTTTCTTTATAAATTTTAGTATACAGTTACTCCAGCTGCCTTTTTAAGTTTTAACCACTGCACTTGTATCCTCTTTTACAGAACTTATATTATTATAAATCATATCTACACTCTACAGTGAGCCTCGACCAGTGTATTTCACTGCATTTGTATCCGCTCCGCAGAAGCCCATTATAGCTGGCTTTTGTATGCACCTCTATGTGTGGCACTAGCTGTTGTCCAGTCTTATAGTCCAAAGCAAAAAATTCCAAGGAGTGGAATCTCAATATCAGATTTGGAGCTGTGCTTATCAAAGGCGGCCTTCTCAGCTGCTCAGCGTTCTGGTATCAATCCCTTGTTTTCTTGGAGTGAATCTTTAAATCGTAACATTAGAGGCTATGTTGTGTTTTCACCGATTCACAGATTAATCTGATTCTGTCTATTGCTGTAACCTGGCGGTAATTTAAAAACACCAAACAAACAGTGCCCTGGTTCCATCGCGTACATGCATATATTTGTCCTTTACAAATTATACTACTCCCTCCGTCCATAAAGAGATGCTAAAGATTTATTTAAATTCGGATCTATCTATACACTAAATCGTGTCTAGATACATTCAAATTTAGACAATTTTTTAGCATCTATTTATGGACAGAGGTAGTACCTACTACACAATAATTCAACGACTTACAATCCTTCATTTCCTACGAATTGAAGTGCTAGAAGCACCGTAGCGATGGCTGATCGATGTGTGTTAAGCGAGGAGCCAGAAGTCCTTGTGGCACTTGCTGGAGACGAGGTACCCGCCGGAGCTCCGCCGCCGCACGCCCAGCGCCTCGCACGGCGCGTGCTCGATGCAGTGCTCCACCAAGCTAATCCCTCTTCGCATCCTACCACATTGACGCTTCGCCACCGGCCATAGATCCAGGATCCACCGCGCCCGCCGTCGCTGGCCCAGCACGAGCAGTGACGCGCCGTGCCGCTTGGCGGCCTCAACAACCGCCGGCGCGCGTTCCTCCGCCTCCACCACGCACACCTCAATGCTCACCTGCAAATTGTTGATTCATTCGTTTGCACTCTCGAAAAGAAAAAAAAATAAAAAACAACTCATTTGCTACACGCCTACACCAATAATTCAATCAGCGGCGCGCGCACGGTGCTCCACTGTTCTTTTCTATATTGCGAAAAAAATTGCTTTCTTTTCTTCGACAAGGGATGGAAGGTACCAAAAACTAATAAATCCATATCCTAGGCTGCTGGTGGCTCTTTTGAGGTGTTGGGCCAACATTCCGCGAAAAGCGCTAAGTGGCTCGGTTGTCTTTAGTACTAGCTAGCTTCCAAATTTGAGTATGAAATAAGAAAATATGTAAAAATACATACCTCTGGGCGGGTCGATTCACACAAGCTCCTCATGGCATCGAGATGTTCATAGCATCTGTTCCTTGGTATCTTGACGCAGGAATCTGCACCCGCTGCCACCAGTAGAGTATTCGACGTTAATTAGTTCCAATACAAGTGTGGTGAAGCGTTGCTAATTAACGAAGAGTGCATGCAACCAGCCACCGATCACTCAAGGCCAGCGAGGTGTTGGTCATCACTGGTACTGAGTACTGACCATCTGCCGGGGCCGGCTTGACGACGGCGAGTAGGACGACGTCGTCGTTGCTCCGGACGGCCTGCGACAGCGCCCACTCGAGCGCGCCCACCGCCTCCGCGCGCCCGTCAGCCACCACCATCACCCGCCGGCCGCTACCCGATGCGCCACTGCCGCCGTACCAGCTGCCGCCGTCCCCTGCTCCAGCATTATTCCTGACCTTGCTGCAGGTCACCGCGGGCGGCAGCTTGGAGTTGGAGGAGGAGCAGTAGCTCAGCCGCTGCACTCGCTTCCTCACCCTCGTCGCCGCCCGGCCGTGGCACAGCGCCGGCAGTCTCCTTCCCATCAGTTTATCTCGGCTGCCCAGCAATAGCAAGGAAACTCCCTATATTCCTTCTTCAACGAATGTGTGGCCAGCGGGACAGATCAATGCACACAGTGGAGTACACTCCTACGCAGATGGTTAAGCATAGTGCGCCTAGTGGGATACTTATACTATGTTTAGGCGTAGCCAATTGCTGCTAAATTGGCGGCAAAGTTGCGACGTGCGGCGCATCAAGGGGTGGGTACGTGTACTCGTTAGGTCGTTTGCCTGCAGCCTGATATCTAATCAGATCTTTGGGCATCTGCCGGCTCCCCTCCCATGTAAATTCCTCCATTTTACAATATAAGTGCTGTGGGAGAAGGGACGGAGAAGCAAAATCCAAAAGAAAGGGGTGGATGACGTGAGGAGGTCGATGAATGATGTTGAAGCGGGGCTGTCGGAACAGCCCTGCGCGAACCAATGAAGCTATGTGGTTGGAATGGCCGGGGTTTGGGGAATGGCCCGGCCATCCGAGGGCTTCTGAACTTTCAGAAGCAGGTGGACCCTGATGTTCTTTTTGTGTGTGAGACAAAGCTGAGGGAGGAGAGGATCGATTGGTTGAGGTGGAAGCTTGGGATGCCTAATATGATTGTCAAGGATCCGGAGGGGCAAAGTGGGGGGCTAGTAATGTTTTGGAAGAATGGAATCAATGTAAAGCTTATAGGGTTCATCTCGCGGCATCACATTGACACTGAGATAACTGAAGAAGATGGTTTTGTATGGAGGTTTACGGGGGTTTATGGGGAGCCGAAAACAGAGAAAAGGGAGAACACGTGGAGGCTGTTAAGGACGCTTAAACATCAAAGTGATAAGCCTTGGCTATGTGTAGGGGATTTCAATGAGATCCTACACTCGTGGGAGAAGGAAGGAGGAGCTCCGAAGCCACAGATCCAAATGGATAGATTTAAAGCGGCATTGGAGGATTGTGAGTTGGATGACCTGGGGTTTGTAGGTGATCCTTTCACCTGGAGAAATAACAGCCACACTGTCGATAATTATATCAGAGAGAGGCTTGATAGGGCGGTGGCGACACAGGCTTGGCGGATGCGGTTTCCGGGGTTTAAGGTCATCAATGGGGATCATTACCACTCGGATCACCGGCCAGTGATAATTGAGACAAGTGGAGGGGAGAGAAGGAGAAGGGGCCCGGCTCGGGGCTCAGCACCGAAGTTTGAAGCACGGTGGCTAGAGGAGGAAGAATGTAGAGGCCTCGTGGAGAATGGATGGGAGCGGGAGGTGCAGATAAATAATAAGGGAGTGATGGGGGCTGTTAGAGGGGTCCTGGCAGACTTAAGTGATTGGAGTCAGAATGTTCTGGGGGAGTTGGAAAAGAGGATTAAGAAGACTAAGCGGGAGCTAGAGGAGTGGAGAAGGAAGAATATCTCTACGGTGCAAGTCCATAAGGAGGAGGTCTTGCGTTTTAAACTGAGCAAGTTGGAAGAACAAAGAGATATATATTGGAAGCAAAGGGCACATGCACACTGGATGAGAGAAGGGGATCGCAATACGAAATATTTTCACTCTTTTGCTTCGGAGAGGAGAAGGAAAAATAGAATTACAAAATTAAAAAAGGAGGATGGAGGGGTGGTGGAGGAGGAGGAGGCCATGAAAGAGGTGGCAACTAACTATTTTTTAAACCTTTTCTCTTCATCCACAGGTACACGTATGAATGAACTGTTGGAGTGCATTGATCGCCGGGTTACTCCAGAAATGAACGTGATGCTGAATAAGGATTTTACCCACGATGAAGTGAAGGAAGCCCTGGATAGTATTGGAGACTTGAAGGCTCCAGGGTTGGACGGTATGCATGCACTATTCTATAAAAAGTTCTGGGATGTGGTGGGGGAAAAAGTTAGTGAAGAGGTGCTTGGTGTGCTGAATAGTGGATATATGCCACCCGAGTGGAATGAAACTTGCATTGTTCTTATTCCAAAAAAAGAAAACCCGGATTGTATGAAGGATCTCCGACCTATCAGCCTATGTAACGTGGTGTACAAGTTGGTGTCCAAAATGCTTGCAAGTAGATTAAAGCTTATCCTCGATGAAATCATTTCCCCAAATCAAAGTTCTTTTGTGCCTGGTAGATTAATCACGGACAATATACTTTTAGCATATGAATGCACACACTTTATGAAGAATAGAAGAAGGGGGAGTGAGGGGTATGCAGCGGTGAAATTAGACATGAGCAAGGCTTATGACCGGGTAGAATGGGCTTTCCTGGAGAATATGATGCGGAAGCTTGGCTTCGCTGAGGTATGGATTAGAAGGGTCATGTTATGTGTCACTACTGTGAGCTATCAGGTGCGGATGAATGGTGATCTAACAGATGTGTTCATGCCTCAAAGGGGTCTCAGACAAGGAGATCCGTTGTCACCATATTTATTCCTCTTGTGTGCGGAAGGATTCTCGTCCTTACTAAATAAGGCTGAAGAAGAAGGGGTGCTTCAAGGCATCCGGATTTGTCAGGGAGCCCCAAGCTTTAACCACCTATTGTTTGCAGACGATTCATTGGTGCTTATCAAAGCTAACCGTGAGAGTGCCAAGTCCCTTCAACAAGTGCTACAATTATATGAGGTTTGCTCGGGACAAATTGTTAACTTTGACAAATCTTCAGTGATGTTTAGTGAAAACACAAGGAGAAGGAAGAAAAGGCAAGTCTTGGCTGAACTAGGAATAAGGGCAGAGGCAATGACAGAGAAATATCTAGGATTACCAGTCTATGTGGGACGGTCAAGAACAAAAACTTTTGAATACCTAAAGGATCGGATTTGGAAAAGGATCCAGGGGTGGAAGGAGAGAATGTTATCAAAGATGGGGAAGGATATCCTAATCAAAGCATGTGCTCAAGCAATACCCACCTTTGCGATGTCTTGCTTTGACTTGACAAAAACCTTATGTGATGAGATGAGCATGATGATCTGTCGGTTCTGGTGGGCGCAACAGGACAAGGAAAATAAGGTCCATTGGCTGAGATGGGAGACATTAACGAAGCCGAAGAGTGAAGGGGGATTAGGGTTTAGGGATCTATATGGGTTCAATATGGCCATGCTGGCGCGACAAGGTTGGAGAATGCTCACCAACCCCGACTCCTTGTGTGCCCGTGTACTCAAGGCGAGATACTACCCTACCTCTTCCATTCTGCAGGCAGTCCCTCAGGCTGGTATTTCATACTCATGGAGGAGCATTTTGAAAGGAATTGATCTGATGAAAGATGGGCTAATCTGGCGGATTGGTGATGGTGCACAGGTCAATATTTGGTCAGACCCTTGGATTGGAAGGGATGGCAGCAGACAGCCGATCACACCACGACAGATGTGTGTACTGACAAAAGTGAAGGATCTTATTGACCCTGGTACGGGACAGTGGGACGAGGTGCTGGTAAGGGAGATTTTTTGGGAGATGGACGCTAGGTTAATACTAAGCACCCCGATTAGGGAAGAATTTAATGATTCCCCGGCCTGGCATTTTGATCCAAAAGGGATATTTTCAGTAAAGTCGGCTTACAGACTATATATCAAGAGGAGAGATGCAAACACAGGCTCCTCATCGGCGCAAGAGGAGGAGAAGATGCATTGGAAAAAGATTTGGGCGATGCCATGTCTACCCAAGATAAAACAGTTTGTGTGGAGACTAGCTCATAACAGCCTCCCACTGATGACGAGCATCAAGCGACGAGGTATAGAATGCGATACACTATGTGTGTGCTGCAAGAGATTGGATGAAGATGGTGGCCATCTGTTTCTGAAGTGTAAGGAGATGAAGGAATTATGGCAGAAGCTGGGTATGCCGGAGTTTCACAAACAACTGTGCACTTTTGAGACGGCACAGGATGTGGTACAGCAAATCTTGTTACTTGATGACGAGAAGAGGGTCCTCATCTGCTGCATGCTATGGCAATGGTGGCAGAAGCGAAACAAGCAGAATAAGGAGGGGAAGCCCATCACCACAGAGACGGTCTGGCGGCAAACAAGATACTGGACAGCGGAGTGTATGCAATTCTGTGGGAGAGAGCAAAAAGAAGCTGTACCAAAACAGATTCAACGATGGCAGAAGCCGGAGGGCGAAATACTAAAGATTAATACAGATGGAGCTTTTAGTTTGGAGACACGCCAAGGAGGGTGGGGCTTCGTCGTCCGTGATAATATGGGAGATGCAAGAGGGTCGGGAGCGGGGGCAGTCCGTCACGCCTGCAGTGCAGTGCACATGGAAGCACATGCGATATGGGAAGCAGTTCATGCTGCGGCAGACTGGGGAATGTGGAGGATTATGTTGGAGACGGACTCGTCGACCCTAGCTCGGGCTCTGCAAAGTACGGACTATGACCTGGCGCCGGAGGGCTTTTTATTCCGAGATATCCGATCTTTTATCCAGTTAAATTTTATAGATGTTGCTGTTGTTCATGTGTCTCGTGTGTGTAATAAGGTGGCTCATCTGATAGCCGCTTATGGTGCTAGTCAGATAGCTGATCGGCTATTATGGCCTGAAACTGTCATAGACGATGTTTCTGTGTTGGTGGCCAGCGAGTCTGCTGAGCCGATTTAATGGAATCGAGGTGTTCCAGTTCAAAAAAAAGAAAAAAAAAGTGCTGTGGTTTTACTTTAAATTTAAACTAAAACCATTATACATTAGAAATTCTGCAGCGGATGCCAACGATGTAATATTCGGGAGACCTATAAAGTAGTAATCCATATGCACACCTGTGCAGTATGTCGTATGATCGAGTACTATATATATATGCATGTCTGGTCAATTGCCAATCCGTCTACCATGCATCTACGCGTATGGCACGCACGATTATTGAAAATCAATGATGGATGCTTAAAAGAATGCTCTGTTTTGCACGTATGGACTTCCACAAGAGTAGCTCCAGTATATTTGGTAATCTCCCTACGGTGTAAATTTAACAAATTTTAAACCAAGGTTCACCGTAAAGTACAGAAGAGCTAGCTAACACTAAAAGGAAAAACGAGTACTCGGAAATCCACTTTGCACCATAAGTACAGTCACTGCCTTGTTGCTCCCGAGCGCAGGTTACACTCGACCTTAATTATTATTTCTTTAATAAAAATACTTCATTATTTAAAAAGTTTAAGCATTACATCCAGCCATTAAGATGCATTATATCCACTTGACCTTAATTATAGTAAATGCCTTGGTGTTTGCTGAGTTGCTGACACATTCACCTTGTGATGAACCCTAACCCTAACCCGCCGCCTCCCTCTCCTGCCCCCCTCCTGGGAGGCGGCGGAGGCTCCTCCTCCCCCGCGCCCCACAGCCACCCGCCACCCTCATCCACTGCCGGCCGCGGCCCCGACCCCGACACTGGCCTCGGCCCTGGCCCCCGTGCCTCGGCCTCGGCCATGGCCCCGATCCTGGCCTGGCTATGGCGGTGGTGGCGGTACACCCTCCGTCGAACCGACGAGGGGGAGAAGAGGGTTTCCGCGGCGGCGTTCCATGGGAGGTGATGTAGCGCTGGTGGAGGAAGCCGGGCGGCACGACTACTTGGCCGGGGCCTGAGGCTCTCCGTCGGTAACCATGGAGGATTCGGTGGAGCGGTGGCGGCCTCCGCCCCCGGCAACGGTTCGGCGGCGGTACGTGATACGTCTCCAACGTATCGATAATTTCTTATGTTCCATGCTACTTTATTGATGATACCTACATGTTTTATGCACATTATATGTCATATTTATGCATTTTCTGGAACTAACCTATTAACAAGATGCCGAAGAGCCGATTGCTTGTTTTCTGCTGTTTTTGGTTTCAGAAATCCTAGTAAAGAAATATTCTCGGAATTGGACGAAACTTTCGCCCAGGGTCCTATTTTTGCACGAAGCTTCCGGAAGACCGAAGACCTAACGAAGTGGGGCCACGAGGCAGCCAGGGGGGTGGCCGGCGCGGCCTAGGGCTTGGCCGCGCGGCCCTGCCCCCTGGGCCCCTCGTGTGGCCCCTCGCGTTGACCTTCCGCCTACTTAAAGCTCCCGTCGCGAAACCCCCAGTACCGAGAGCCACGATACGGAAAACCTTACAGAGACGCCGCCGCCGCGAATCCCATCTCGGGGGATTCTGGAGATCGCCTCCGGCACCCTGCCGGAGAGGGGATTCATCTCCCGGAGGACTCTACACCGCCATGGTCGCCTCCGGAGTGATGAGTGAGTAGTTCACCCCTGGACCATGGGTCCATAGCAGTAGCTAGATGGTCGTCTTCTCCTTGTTGTGCTTCATTGTTAGATCTTGTGAGCTGCCTAACATGATCAAGATCATCTATATGTAATTCTATATGTTGTGTTTGTCGGGATCCGATGGATAGTGAGTACTATGATTATGGTGATTATCAATCTATTGTTCATGTGTTGTTTATGATCTTGCATGCTCTCCGTTACTAGTAGAGGCTCTGGCCAAGTTTTTACTCTTAACTCCAAGAGGGAGTATTTATGCTCGATAGTGGGTTCATGCTCGCATTTACACTGGGACGGTGACGAAAAGTTCTAAGGTTGTGTTGTGCTTGTTGCCACTAGGGATAAAACATTGATGCTATGTCTAAGGATGTAGTTGTTGATTACATTACGCACCATACTTAATGCAATTGTCTGTTGCTTTGCAACTTAATACTGGAGGGGTTCGGACGATAACTCTGAAGGTGGACTTTTTAGGCATAGATGCGGTTGGATGGCGGTCTATGTACTTTGTCGTAATGCCCAATTAAATCTCACTATATTTACCATGTCATGTATATGCATTGTTATGCCTTTCTCTATTTGTCAATTGCCCGACTGTAATTTGTTCACCCAACATGCTTTTATCTTATGGGAGAGACACCTCTAGTGAACTGTGGACCCCGGTCCTATTCTTTACATAGCATACAATCTACTTGTTTTACTTGTTTTCTTTGCAAACATCTTCCACTCGATACGTTTAATCCTTTGTTACAGCAAGCCGGTGAGATTGACAACCTCACTTGTTTCGTTGGGGCAAAGTACTTTGGTTGTGTTGTGCAGGTTCCTAGTTGGCGCTGGAATCCCCGGTGTTGCGCCGCATCACATTTCGCGACCATCAACCTTCAACGTGCTTCTTGGCTCCTACTGGTTCGATTAAACCTTGGTTTCTTTCTGAGGGAAAACTTGCTACTGTGCGCATCATACCTTCCTCTTGGGGTCTCCCAACGAACGTGTGAGTTACACGCCATCAAGCATAATTTTCTGGCGCCGTTGCCGGGGAGATCAAGACACGCTGCAAGGGGAGTCTCCACTTCTCAATCTCTTTACTTTGTTTTTGTCTTGCTTTATTTTATTTACTACTTTGTTTGCTGCACCTAAACAAAACACAAAAAAATTAGTTGCTAGTTTTACTATATTTCTCGTCTTGCTCTCTATATCAAAAACACAAAAAAATTAGTTACTTGCATTTACTTTATCTAGTTTGTTTTATTTACCGTTGCTAAAATGAATACCCCTGAAAATACTAAATTGTGTGACTTCACAAATGCAAATAATAATGATTTCCTATGCACACCTATTGCTCCACCTGCTACTACAGCAGAATTCTTTGAAATTAAACCTCGCTTTACTAAATTTGGTTATGAGAGAACAATTTTCTCGGTGCTAGTTCCGATGATGCTTGCTGCCCATCTCAATAATTTTGTTGAACTTTGTGAAATGCAAAAGTATAAAGATGTAGATGGTGATATTATTAAATTGAAAGTGTTTCCTTTCTCATTAAGAGGAAGAGCTAAAGATTGGTTGCTATCTTTGCCTAAGAATAGTATTGATTCATGGACTAAATGCAAGGATGCTTTTATTGGTAGATATTATCCTCCCGCTAAAATTATATCTTTGAGAAGTAGCATAATGAATTTTAAACAATTTGATACTGAACATGTTGCTCAAGCTTGGGAGAGAATGAAAACTTTGGTAAAGAATTGCCCAACCCATGGACCGACTACTTGGATGATCATCCAAACCTTCTATGCAGGACTAAATTTTTCTTCGCGGAATTTATTGGATTCAGCTGCTGGAGGTACCTTTATGTCCATCACATTGGGGGCGGCTACAAAACTTCTTGATGATATGATGATAAATTACTCTGAATGGCACACGGAAAGAGCTCCACAAGGTAAGAAGGTAAATTCTGTTGAAGAAACCTCTTCCTTGAATGATAAGATTGATGCGATTATGTCTATGCTTGTGAATGGTAGATCTAATGTAGATCCAAATAATGTTCCTTTAGCTTCATTGGTTGCTCAAGAAGAAAATGTTGATGTGAATTTCATTAAAAATAATAATTTCAACAACAATGCTTATAGGAACAACTCTGGTAATAACTATAGGCCATATCCTTCCGCTAATGGTAATGGTTATGGTAATTCTTATGGGAATTCTTACAATAATAATAGGAGTGTACCCTCTGGTCTTGAAGCCATGCTTAAAGAATTTATTAGTACACAAACTGCTTTTAACAAATCTGTTGAGGAAAAGCTTGATAAAATTGATACTATCGCTTCTAGAGTTGATAGGCTTGCCTCTGATGTTAATCTTTTAAAATTGAAAGTTATGCCTAATAATGATATTGATAATAAGATTACTACTACAGCAAATGCCATCCAAGTTAGAATTAATGAGAATATAAGATTAATGGCTGAACTGAGTGCTAGGTGGGATAGAGAAGAAAATGAAAAACTAGCTAAAGAGAATAATGTAGCTAAAGTTTGGACTATTACCACCACTAGTAATGCTAATTCTTCACATGTTGCTGCACCTCCTACTATCAATGGTAAAATAATTGGTGTTGGCAAAGTTTCTACTCCTAGTGCAAAGCAAACAAAACTGCCTGAAATTGCTAAAACTGCTGAAACTGCTTGTGATAAAACTGCTGAAATTTTTTCCAACCTTGGGAACAATGATCCCATTGCTGTAGCTCATAATGATTTAGATTTTGATGATTGCCACATCTCTGAAGTTATAAAGTTCTTACAAAAACTTGCTAAAAGTCCTAATGCTAGTGCTATAAATTTAGCCTTTACAAAACATATTACAAATGCTCTCATAAAAGCTAGAGAAGAGAAACTAAAACTTGAAACTTCTATTCCTAGAAAGTTAGAAGATGGTTGGGAGCCCATCATTAAAATGAAATTCAATGACTTTGAATGTAATGCTTTATGTGATCTTGGTGCAAGTATCTCTGTTATGCCTAAAAAGATTTATGATATGCTTGACTTGCCACCATTGAAGAATTGTTATTTGGATGTTAATCTTGCCGATAATGTTAAAAAGAAACCTTTGGGGAGGATTGATAATGTGCATATTACGGTTAACAATAACCTTGTCCCCGTTGATTTTGTTGTCTTGGATATCGAATGCAATGCATCTTGTCCAATTGTGTTGGGAAGACCTTTTCTTCGAACTGTTGGTGCTTGTTATTGATATGAGGGAAGGTAATATTAAATATCAATTTCCTCTCAAGAAAGGTATGGAACACTTCCCTAGAAAGAGAATGAAGTTGCCTTTTGATTCTATTATTAGAACAAGCTATGATGTTGATGCTTCTACTCTCGATGTTACTTGATTTGCACTTTCTGCGCCTAGCTGAAAGGCGTTAAAGAAAAGCGCTTATGGGAGACAACCCATGTTTTTACCTACAGCAATTTTTTGTTTTGTTGAGTCTTGGAAGTTGTTTACTACTGTAGCAACCTCTCCTTATCATGTTTTTGTGCCAAGTAAAGTTTCTATGTCAAAGTTGATGTTATATTTGGGATCGCTGCGCAGAAACAGCATTGCTGTCTGTCACGAATCTGGGCACAGTCCTCTGTAGAAAATTCGAAAAAATCTGCCAATTTACGAGCGTGATCCTCAGATATGTACGCAACTTTCATTAGTTTTGAGTTTTTCCATTTGAGCAAGTCTGGTGCCATTACAAAATTCGTCTTTACGGACTGTTCTGTTTTTGACAGATTCTGCCTTTTATTTCGCATTGCCTCTTTTGCTATGTTGGATTTATTTCTTTGATCCATTAATGTCCAGTAGCATTATGCAATGTCCAGAAGTGAAAATAATGATTGTGTCACCTCTGAATGAGTGAATTATTAATTGTGCACTAACCCTCTAATGAGTTTGCTTGAAGTTTGGTGTGAAGGAAGTTTTCAAGGGTCAAGAGAGGAGAATGATATACTATGATCAAGAGGAGTGAAAGCTCTAAGCTTGGGGATGCCCCCGTGGTTCACCCCTGCATATTTTAAGAAGACTCAAGCGTCTAAGCTTGGGGATGCCCAAGGCATCCCCTTCTTCATCGACAACATCATCAGGTTCCTCCCCTGAAACTATATTTTTATTCAATCACATCTTGTATTCTTTGCTTGGAGCGTCGGTTTGTTTTCGTTTTTGTTTTTGTTTGAATAAGATGGATCCTAGCATTCACTTTGTGGGAGAGAGACACGCTCCGCTGTTGCATATGGACACATGTGTCCTTAGGCTTTACTCATAATGTTCATGGCGAAGTTTCTTCTTCGTTAAATTGTTATATGGTTGGAATTGGAAAATGCTACATGTAGTAATTCTAAAATGTCTTGGATAATGTGATACTTGGTAATTGTTGTGCTCATGATTAAGCTCTTGCATCATATGCTTTGCACCCATTAATGAAGAAATACATAGAGCTTGCTAAAATTTGATTTGCATATTTGGTTTCTCTAAGGTCTAGATAATATCTAGTATTGAGTTTTGAACAACAAGGAAGACAGATGTAGAGTCTTATAATGTTTACAATATGTCTTTTATGTGAGTTTTGCTGCACTTGTTCATCCTTGAGTTTGCTTCAAATAACCTTGCTAGCCTAAACCTTGTATCGAGAGGGAATACTTCTCATGCATCCAAAATCCTTGAGCCAACTACTATGCCATTTGTGTCCACCATACCTACCTACTACATGGTATTTCTCCGCCATTCCAAAGTAAATTGCTTGAGTGCTACCTTTAAAATTCCATCATTCACCTATGCAATATATAGCTCATGGGACAAAATAGCCTTAAAAACTATCGTAGTATTGAATATGTACTTATGCACTTTATATTTTATTAAGTTGCTTGTTGTGCGATAACCATGCTTACGGGGAACGCCATCAACTATTGTTGAATATCATGTGAGTTGCTATGCATGTCCGTCTTGTCCGAAGGTCTATCATTTTAGTGGTTGGAGCATGCAAAATTGTTAGAGAAGAACATTGGGCCGCTAACTAAAGCCATGAACCATGGTGGAAGTTTCAGTTTTGGACATATATCCTCAATCTCATATGAGAACAATAATCATTGCTACATGCTTATGCATTTAAGAGGAGTCCATTATCTGTTGTCCATGTTGTCCCGGTATGGATGTCTAAGTTGAGAATAATCAAAAGCGAGAAATCCAAAATGCGAGCTTTCTCCTTAGACCTTTGTACAGGCGGCATGGAGGTACCCTTTGTGACACTTGGTTGAAACATGGCATGCGAAGATCCGGTAGTCCAAGTTAAGTAGGACGAGGTGCGGGCACTATTAGTATACTATGCATGAGGCTTGCAACTTGTAAGATATAATTTTCATAACTCATATGCTTTATTACTACCGTTGACAAAATTGTTTCATGTTTTCAAAATAAAAGCTCTAGCACAAATACAGCAATCGATGCTTTCCTCTTTGAAGGACCATTCTTTTACTTTTATTGTTGAGTCAGTTTACCTATCTCCTTCCACCTTAAGAAGCAAACACTTGTGTGAACTGTGCATTGATTCCTACATATTTGCATATTGCACTTGTTATATTACTTTATGTTGACAATATCCATGAGATATACATGTTACAAGTTGAAAGCAACCGCTGAAACTTAATCTTCCTATGTGTTGCTTCAACACCTTTACTTTGATTTATTGCTTTATGAGTTAACTCTTATGCAAGACTTATTGATGCTTGTCTTGAAGTACTATTCATGAAAAGTCTTTGTCATATGATTCACTTGTTTACTCATGTCACTACCTTTACTTTGATCGCTGCATTCATTACATATGTTTACAAATAGTATGATCAAGATTATGATGGCATGTCACTTCAGAAATTATCTTTGTTATCGTTTTACCTGCTCGGACGAGCAGAACTAAGCTTGGGGATGCTGATACGTCTCCAACGTATCGATAATTTCTTATGTTCCATGCTACTTTATTGATGATACCTACATGTTTTATGCACATTATATGTCATATTTATGCATTTTCTCGGAACTAACCTATTAACAAGATGCCGAAGAGCCGATTGTCTGTTTTCTGCTGTTTTTGGTTTCGAAATCCTAGTAAAGAAATATTCTCGGAATTGGACGAAACTTTCGCCCAGGGTCCTATTTTTGCACGAAGCTTCCGGAAGACCGAAGACCTAACGAAGTGGGGCCACGAGGCAGCCGTGGGGTGGCCGGCGCGGCCTAGGGCTTGGCCGCGCGGCCCTGCCCCCCGGGCCCCTCGTGTGGCCCCTCGCGTTGACCTTCCGCCTACTTAAAGCTCCCGTCGCGAAACCCCGAGTACCGAGAGCCACGATACGGAAAACCTTACGGAGACGCCGCCGCCGCGAATCCCATCTCGGGGGATTCCGGAGATCGCCTCCGGCACCTCGCCGGAGAGGGGATTCATCTCCCGGAGGACTCTACACCGCCATGGTCGCCTCCGGAGTGATGAGTGAGTAGTTCACCCCTGGACCATGGGTCCATAGCAGTAGCTAGATGGTCGTCTTCTCCTTGTTGTGCTTCATTGTTAGATCTTGTGAGCTGCCTAACATGATCAAGATCATCTATATGTAATTCTATATGTTGTGTTTGTCGGGATCCGATGGATAGTGAGTACTATGATTATGGTGATTATCAATCTATTGTTCATGTGTTGTTTATGATCTTGCATGCTCTCCGTTACTAGTAGAGGCTCTGGCCAAGTTTTTACTCTTAACTCCAAGAGGGAGTATTTATGCTCGATAGTGGGTTCATGCCTCGCATTTACACTCGGGACGTGTGACGAAAGTTCTAAGGTTGTGTTGTGCTTGTTGCCACTAGGGATAAAACATTGATGCTATGTCTAAGGATGTAGTTGTTGATTACATTACGCACCATACTTAATGCAATTGTCCGTTGCTTTGCAACTTAATACTCGGAGGGGTTCGGACGATAACTCGAAGGTGGACTTTTTAGGCATAGATGCAGCTTGGATGGCGGTCTATGTACTTTGTCGTAATGCCCAATTAAATCTCACTATATTTACCATGTCATGTATATGCATTGTTATGCCTTTCTCTATTTGTCAATTGCCCGACTGTAATTTGTTCACCCAACATGCTTTTATCTTATGGGAGAGACACCTCTAGTGAACTGTGGACCCCGGTCCTATTCTTTACATAGCATACAATCTACTTGTTTTACTGTTTTCTTTGCAAACATCTTCCACTCGATACGTTTAATCCTTTGTTACGAGCAAGCCGGTGAGATTGACAACCTCATTCGTTTCGTTGGGGCAAAGTACTTTGGTTGTGTTGTGCAGGTTCCTAGTTGGCGCTGGAATCCTCGGTGTTGCGCCGCATCACATTTCGCGACCATCAACCTTCAACGTGCTTCTTGGCTCCTACTGGTTCGATTAAACCTTGGTTTCTTTCTGAGGGAAAACTTGCTACTGTGCGCATCATACCTTCCTCTTGGGGTCTCCCAACGAACGTGTGAGTTACACGCCATCAGTACGCATGATCCGCGTCGCTGTCCTCTTCCTTGGTGATCCGGCATGAGGGATTGGCGGCGTGGGGGCTGCTGATCTTACTTTGTTTTTTGCGGTTGTCCTCGGATTTCTCGCATGCGAGGATGAAGATCTTCCGGAGGTCAGTTTGCTTTGATCTGGCTGGAGAGATGAGTTCCGGAAAACTCCGCTGGCGAATGGAACAGTGCATCTTTTGCCTGCAGTTTGCTGGATCGGGTGGTATTCGGTCGCGCGCACCCATATTTTTATTCCGATCGTTTGGTTCCGAAGAGAGCGTCGCGAAGCTCTATTCTGTGTTGACATCAAGTGACTTTTTGGTCCATGGTGAAGTCAGAAGAAGGAATATCATGAAGGCCGGATTGGTGGACTGGCGAAAGGAGGTTCGAGTCTCCGTGATGCTCAGGGATCTGCTTGGTGTTCCGGGCTCGCATAGCGATGGTATGCATGTGGGGGCGGCAGCACAGAGAAGTTCGAGTCTTACCTCTCAGGGTGAAAACCCAAGGTCTGGCCTTAACTGGTTGTGCCTAGCAATGTTCTTGTTGGAGGAATTGTTTTGAGAGTGGAGACTATCTTCAGGGTGAAAACCTAAGACCTTTGATCGGGCGACGATGGCGCTGGTGCACTGTTCCCTTTTAGAGGCGTCGCTTTTGGAGAGTCTGTACTTCAGGTGTTGTCACGGTGGTGGTTGTATTGTTGTTACTAGGTTTAGAATGTTGTAGCGAGACTTTTATTTCTTAGTTTTCTTTATTCTTTTCTGGATGTGTGCATCTGTACTGCCATTAGGGTGGGACGTTATTGCAGAGACCGAGTGTAATTGGTATCTTTTGATATATATATATATATATATATATATATATATATATATATATATATATATATATATATATATATATATATATATATATATATATATATATATATATATATATATATATAAATCACCTTGTCATAAACATGCATGCATGCACATGTGAAAATGATATATATTGCGAGCTCATTTCAAAAAGATATTGCCAGGATATATAGCATGCAGCACCCAGCAATCACGGAAACATGCATTTATTCGATTTCTTTTCCCTCATTTTTTCTGTTGCCCTGTCCTGTTGAGAACGAGTGTCCTTGGCACACGATCCGTGAAACTTGATTTAGTGGTTGGCTTCTGATTTTTCCTCTTCTTGCTTGCTATTGTAAAACTTGCGTCGGCCTGCAGTGAGGAGGCAGAAGGTGAGCCGTGGAGGAGAAAAGTGGAAACTTCGTTCCGGCAAAATTCTGGGACAGGGGCGGCCAACCTCGCAGCCGGCTGGCAAGGGAAATTTCTTAGGGCATTTTCAGCGGAGCGATTTACCGAGTTCTTGGCTGTTTGAATTGGTCCGAGCGGCTAGGTAGCCGCGCACGTTTCAGCGGCGCGAGCCAACCAGACTGACTTGTCCGTCGAGACTCATTCGATGATCAAATTTGGGGAACAGATGTGTCTGTGCGGACAGCATGCATACCACGCGAGTGTCCGTCCGTCAGCCGTTGGACCTAGATTGTAAGTGTCACATTATACTAGTTAACGATTCATTAGGTTCCGACAACGAGTTACAAAAATGCTCGCATCTAATTTAACTGAAAATAAATATAGACTGCCACCAGTACACCGACCCCTAGACGTCTACTCCCCCCAGCCCCCCCGCCGCCGAGGCCACCGTTGCGGCCGGGCCGTCCCCATCTGCCCAGATGTCTTGTTCCTGGAGGCGTTGCTTGGCGGCGAAGCGGCGACGGTTGGCCCTGCACTCCTCCGCCCGGCGGCATTTGGCCTCACGACGGACCAAGGCGGTGTAGAGATCGGCCGCCTAGTGCTTCCTGTTCTGCTCCTCCGCGACTTGCTCCGCCTTCGCCGGTGCCGCAATCAGTTCCGCCTCATGCAACGCCGCCGCAGCGATCGCCGGCTCCTGACACTTCCGTATCGCGGTCTCTTGCAGTGGACTTGCGGTGCGGCCTCTACACATGCCAGAGGTCCTCCTCCTCCCCCTCCTTGCCCAAGAGACACCAAGCCACAGCTACGGCCGCCGCCTCCGCCATGCGGTCCTCCTCGGCAGCATCGTTGGCGGCACTGTCGGCCTTCTCGCGCGCCGCCTTCTCCGCCGCCTCCATGCGGGCCGTCGTGGTGTCCCGAATGGCGTTAGTGGCAGCGTCGATCGTCGCCTCCCTGCGCGATGTGGTGGTGCGGCGACACTCGTGCACGGTGGTGGTGGCGGCGTCGTGCACCACCGTATCTAACGTCGCCATGGCCGCATCGTGGTGTATCCCATGTAAGGCCGCCGCGGCAGACTCCTTGGCCACCGCCTCCTCCGCTCGGCCAGCGCCTGCTTAGCCTGTTGAGCTGCCGCCTCGACCACCTGCGCTAGAGCCTGCTGAGCCACCTCGCCTTCATGCTCGAAGGTGGCCAAACCTCGTCCTCTGCCTGCTGGCATGCCAACTTTATAGCCATGATGTCGACCTCTTTGGGCCTGCATGGGAAGCGCGGTAGGAACATATGTCTGACGGTGGTCTAGCTTGCGATCTTTCGACGAGACACTACTAGGAGCCTGTTCGGTAACACTCCACTCCAGCGAAACTTGTCGCTCCGCTCCGCTCCACTGGCGAAGTGCTCTCCTGATTGTACGACTGGTTGAAATACCACTAGTAGAAAAAGAGGCTTTGGTTTTTGGCTCCAAAGAGCATTAGTACTGGACCTGCTACGAACCCAGACTAAAGGGTGCATTAGCACCAGTTCGAGAGGCCACAGTTTTAGCACTGGTTCGTGCGGGACCTTTAGCACCAGTTTGTGCCACGAACCAGTGCTACAGGGTTGGCGTCAGCCGCAAAACCTTTAGCACCAGTTCGTGCCACGAACCGGTGCTAAAGGTCTACCCTTTAGCACTGGTTCGTTTTTTGCTTCCCACGCACCTCCACACACACTCCGTAAAATACAAAAGAAAATTCAAAAAATAAAATCTTTTGAGATTTATGTATGTTATGCAACCTACTATTAGGGAAAATTAACAAATCTGAATTTTAAATTTTTTTGCATAAAAAGTTTAGAAAAAGGCAACATGATATTAACTTTTGCATACGACGTCGAAAAAAAGCGTATAGTATATCAAAATGATCGTGGGAAAAAGTTACATCCGAATTCACCTAGGATTACCCAGTTAGCCAATTTTTAGATTCTCAAAGTTCCAAATAAAAATATGAAAGTAGGAAGATTTTAGTTTTTGCTATAAATTTAGGATTTTATATATTTTTTATTTTTTTAAATTTGATAATTCTATCCTGCATAAATATTACTATTACTTTTAGCAAATTATAAGATTTTCAAATTTTCAGGTTTTAAGTTTGGCAAAGAAAAATATTGAAAAAATTAAAAATAATTAAAATAGTTAAAAAATAATACAAATTAAAAAGTTAGTATTTATTTATTTATTCAACATTATTATTACATCATTACTTTTGTTTATTAAATTTTTTATTTAAATTCAAAAAATAAAGAAATATGACATCGACTAACATGTTAATAGGATTGATATGATACTAGTATCACATACATGCGCACGATGCACTTGTAAAAAGGACGGAAATGAACTTGGAAGTTAAGCGTGCTAGTGCTGGAGTAGTGGGAGGATGGGTAACCGAGCGGGAAGTTTGACCACGAGTAAGTAAATTAACTAGAGTTAAGTGTAGTTAGAGACTAAACTTGTCAAATAACTAAAATATTAGAAATTCTGAAAAAAAGGAGGGAAAATAGTTCAAAAAAATTGGATATAAAAAAGGCACTGGTAGCGGGGTTCTACCGTGGCAGCGTTTTGGGGCGTTTTCCTGCCGCGGCAGACCCGAACCGGTGCTAAAGGTCCTCTCGCTCGGATGCTCCGCAGTCGCCACGTGGTGCCCCTTTAGCACCGGTTCATAACTGAACCGGTGCTAAGAAGGAGCTTTAGCACCGGATGCGTAGCACCGGTTGCCCAACCGGTAAATAAGCCCTTTTCAACCGGTGTTAAAGCCCTGTTTTCCACTAGTGCCGTTCGGTTGGCTCCGCTCCTTTCGTGCGTGGGCTAGCCCAGTCAAAGCAAATAGAGCCCAGCTAGAAACAAATGAATCTGGCCTAATGGATGCTGGATGATGGGCTTGCGTCTGTCAACTGCTCACAATGATCGAAGGTCGAACATGGGCATGGGACAGCGGAGCAAGGTAGTGGTCTTGGCAGCTAGCTCCTGGCGGATGACCAAGGTCCTCGTGGCGGAGCGAATTGAACCGGAGGACAAGGCGGCAGGTGGTCTCGATTTGTGGTCGGGTATACATGAATCTGCACGAGCGATTCAACCGGTGGCGTCCTCAATTCGGAGGCGTGCGAGCGATTCGACCGACGGCGTCCTGAATTCGGAGACGACGCCCTTGAATCAACCGGTGGCGTGCCGTGTGCGGTAGGATTCGGTTGTTGAGCCATGTTGGCGATAAGAATAGATGAGAGGAATAGACCGTCATATTGGTTCGGTAGTGGCACTTGGCGGTGCCATTTTTTGTTATTTTGACCAGATTTGAAAACACAGACTGCTCCGCAAAATCGCACTTCGCGCCGCTCCACCCTACGTTACCAGATTCGCGGAGCTAGCACGTTCGTCACAGCTTCGCCCGCTCCGGCTGTGGAGTTTGGAGCTGGAGTGCTCCCGAACAGGCCGTAGGAAAACAGCTGTAGGCCCACGATTACCGATGGTGCACAGTTCAGGTGTTTTGATCTGAAATTTTTAGGGGTTATCTTCATATGTGCTGTGAACATGCATGATTTTTTTTAGATTTTTTCGCAATGTTTAAATTTGGATTCCGCATGTCACACGGTGACATGCAAAAGGTGCATGTCACCTGATCTGTGTCCCAAATACGCATGCCGTTGCCATTTTCCGCCATTGCATGCCATTCCAGGCTCGCCGGTGATAAATGTTTATCGCCGGCGTACTGTAGGCTGGCTGCGCTGGCGATAAAAGGATGCCTGGTCCGGCCAGGCCCAGGAAAGACCGCTGGCGCACTGACCCGGTGCAGCGCCAGGGGTATAATGCTATCCCCGACGCATCACTGGTCTGGTGTGTTGGTGGTATTTCCTAGGCCTAACCCGGGATAATTCAGCCGTGGTGCAGACTTTACCGCCGGCGCACCCCCATTTTGGTGCGCCGGCGGTAACTGTTGTAAATGTGCGCAAGAGACAATAATAAAATAGTTATTATTATATCTTTGTGTTTATGATAAATGTTTGCATTCCATGCTATAATTGTATTAACCGGGAGCATTAATACTTGTGTGTTTTGTAAACATAAAAGAGTCTCTAGTAAACCTCTTGTTAAACTAGCTTGTTGATTAAAATTTATGATCATAGTTTCATGATCATAAACATTGGATGTTATTAATAACACGATCATATCATTATGTAAATGATGTGATGGACATACACCCATAGTAAGCGTAGCATATGATCAAGTTATTAAGTTCATTTTTCTTCAAGCTTTGAGATACATAGTAACCTTATCCTTTGACCATGAGATCATCTTAATCACCTACACGGGATGGATGCTTTGATGACATGAAACACTACTTCGTAAATGGGTAGTTATAAAGGAGGCATTAAGTGTTCGGAAAGTATAGGTTGAAACACATGGATCAATAATGGGATTTGTCCATCCAAATGATAGATAGATATACTCTGAGACCTCTCGGCGAAATGTCATCCAACTAGCTTGCAAGCATGTGACTGGCTAACAAGGGATGTCATATCACGGTACAAGTAAGGAGTACTTATCGGTAACGAGGTTGAACTAGGTATAGAGATACCGACGATCAAACTTCGGATAAGTAAAATATCGTGCGACAAAGGGAATCG
This sequence comes from Lolium rigidum, assembly GCF_022539505.1. Lineage (NCBI taxonomy): Eukaryota > Viridiplantae > Streptophyta > Magnoliopsida > Poales > Poaceae > Lolium > Lolium rigidum. The sequence goes on from NC_061510.1 coordinate 17,008,342, forward strand.
GTATCGTATGTAAGTGATCCTTTTGATCACAAAGTCATCGTTGGATATGTGGGAGCTATTATGGGTCTACAGGTCCCGCTATTAGTTCTTGATCGGAGAAGAGTCTCGATCATGTCCGCATAGTTCACGAAACGTAGGGTGACACACTTAAAGTTTGATGTCATTTTAAGTAGATATGGAATATGGAATGGAGTTAGAAAATTGATCGGAGTCTCGGATGAGATCCAGGACATCACGAGGAGTCCCGGAATGGTCCAGAGAATAAGATTCATATATAGGAAGTCACATTCCAAGTTTACAAATGGTTTAGTGAATTTATGGAAGGTTCCAGAAGGTTCTAGAATCGTTCGGAACAATTCGATATTACAGGTTTGCCGGTCAAAGAAGAAGGAAAGGGAGGAATCCCACTTCCTCTAGGTTTCCAATTTTGGTAAGTTTAGGAGTTGGACTCCAAAGTGGTTTTGGGGCAACCCTAGGAGTTCCACCTATATAAAGAGGAGGAGAGGGGAGGGGGCGGCCACAGCAAGCCAGCCGCACCACCAAGGGCACCCAAGGCCGGTGCCCCAAGTGCCCCCCTCTCCCAAACCCTAGTTACTCCCTCCTCTCTCTCTCTCCCGCACTGCTTACGACGAAGCCCTGCTGGAGATCTCCACCACCACCGTCACCACACCGTCGTGCTGGCGGGATTTCGGGGAGGATCTACTACATCCGCTGCCCGCTGGAACAGGGAGAAGGACATCGTCATCAACGCCGTATGTGTGACCGAGTGCGGAGGTGCTCCCCGATTGTGGCACAGTCAAGATCTTCTATGCGCTTTTGAAAGCGGCAAGTGATCGACTACATCAACCACACGAGATTTATCTCGTTAACGCTTAGCGATCTTCGAGGGTATGTTGATCTTCATCTCGTTGCTACCATCTATTAGATTAAATCTTTGCTTGTTATTCTTTCTTGCGGTAGAATTTTTTTGTTTTCTATGCTATGAATCTCTATAGTAACCTTGGGATATTTTTACAGCTGCACTCCCTCACTCCTCTCCCATTTCTCACTCATCCTTCACTCAAACCCGACCCTCCTCACTTTCTAGCTCATTCCCCCTGCCCCTAGTTTAGCCAATTTTACCAATAACGTTTGATATATTTTAGTAAATCTCACTCCTACATGCACCCTACACCCTCTATCAAGATCTAGATCTATGATCTATCAATCCCGTATGGACTGCTCTAATATCTAGATCTTGAAAATAAGAGCCCAATACCACTCGGTCGACGTGACGTCTCGGTGATCTTCAATCTCGTCTACTTATATATCAACCTAATAGGTGACTAATAAATAATTTATGGGTGATATCGGCTATGTGCATGTATAAAACTTTGAAGTTGGTGAATCCGATTGCACATATATGGATTGTTTGTGCTTGAGACGCAAGGATGTGATGAAGTTAAAAAATATGAGTTGTCAATATTTTACTGAAATGTTGATTTGTTAAGTTTTCGTTTCGGAAAATTTCTAGCGCTCCTTGTAGGTCCTATTTTCTAGCAAGGTCATGCGAAATTTTTGTGAAAACCGATCGATGATTCTAATCGAATCTCTTGCCGTGCAGGCGATAAAGGTCATCAAGATGAGGGAAAGCTTCATGATGAGATATTTGAAACACGCGACGGCCGGCATATATCGAAATAACGACACAAATATATTGTGTCCGTGTCAAAGATGCAAACTAGGGAAATTGCTCGACCCATTTTTGGACAAACTACAGGGGCATCTGCTGATGAGTGGTTTCATGCAGGGCCACACTCAGTAGATGAGTGATGTAGATGATAACGAGGATGTCAGTGGGGCGACGGCAGTAACTGGAAATAGGAAAGAAGGGCATCATGACATTGACGATGACGAAGCTATTGCCGCACATGTTGACGCAAATCAGTATGATGGTTAAAAAGTTTAGAAGACACGGACACGGAGGTGCCGCTAACTTCAGTCATCTGGGACCCTCATGTTCAAGTACTACTTAAAAAAATACCTGTATAAATGGTAGATTATACCTGTATAAATAGCTGAAAAAAACTGCATGAACAATGACATACCGCCGTTAATATATGTCGAGTTACCAACCACTGCTCGCGCTCAGAACGAGGATGCTTCAACTTTTTCTTTTTGGTTCTCTGCGACACTTTTTCTTATATAGATGTTCGTCCTCTCGTTCTGTAATTTTTTTGAGTACCTTGCCGGTTCACTCATCTCGTCATTTCAATGTCCTTTCAGGCTATATTTTTGTTGAGATTTTGGGTGGATGAGCCAGAAGCTTTTCAGAAGCTTTCGACAGACTCCAATACCGCTTAAGCCATAGGAAGAACGAGTATTGGTGCTCACCAAGTACAACCTTAACCAAACTCGTACAAAATATTCGGTGACTATAGGATCTTTGTTTATAAAAAATATCTTCTACTTGTAGTTGTAGGATTCGTAAAAACGCACGTATGCGATCACAGCGGGAACACAACGAATAATTTGAGAAGCACACATAGTCATTTTGTGCCACTAATTGCAGCATTTTCGTATTTCATTGATCTGGTATGAAAGATACATAATGTGGGATAAGACTCGTCAGCCACATAAGAATTAACTGAAATTAATTAAAGTACGCACACCAGCGACGCATGCAGCCAATAGAGATACAATAACATAACACTGGGAAAACGATTCTTCCCTGGAGTGGGTGTGCACTTGCCGACCATTGGTGGATGGAGGGAGTTGCACAAAGAATGGCATGAATAGTAGCTAGGTCCGCTGCTGTATGGGTGACGTGGCCATGGTGATATCCTCCAAGCTCCCATAAGTGCCGAGTGTCTTTTTAAGTTTCTTGTCTCTCCTGAGCATAACCAGTCTCTCAGCCACCTCCGTCATATCTGGTCTCTCTTCTATGTCTTCGCATAGACAATCAATTGCTAGCTTGCTAATTTCTTCCAGGACAAACATGTCTTCTTCAGTTGCAATCTCCTCGTCGAACATAGCCCTCCCACTATTCTCTTTCTCGTAAACTTTGCAGAAATCAATGATGAGGCTTTGGTTCTCGCCATATACGTTCTTCTTTCCAGTAATGAGTTCCAAGAGAACGGCTCCAAAGCTGTACACATCACTCTTTTGTGTTAAAAGGCCAGTTTTCAAGAAAACCGGGTCCACATAACCCATGCACCCAACTACTTTTTTGGCAAATTGTCCCTCTATATTAAGCTTTGACAGCCCAAAATCAGAGATTTTGGGTGTTAAATTTTCATCAAGGAGTATGTTGTCCGGCTTGACATCACCATGTCGTATGGCCTGAGCTGTGGATGAGTGCATGTATTTCAACCCTTCTGCAGCCCCAATTGCAATATCCAAACGCAGATCCAGTGGAAGTTCTTGGTTTTTCTTCTGGTGGAGAATGTCCTGGAGGCTTCCATTAGCCGCAAACTCGTACACCAGCATTGGAACCTCCACCTCAAGGCAGCAACCTACCAGCCGAAGAATATTCTTATGGATCATGTTGGTCTGAATCTCCACTTCATCGGTGAAATCTTTCCTTGATTCTTCATTTACAACGATAGATCCCTTGACAGCCACAATAGTATCATCAGGAAGAGTTCCTTTATAGACATTACCAAAGGCTCCATTACCAAGAAAGTCTGAATTGTTTCTTGTGATTTTTTTCAGTCCCTCCTTGGTGAAAATGGTCAGGCCTTTTACGTTCTGAAGTACCTTACCCCCGTTCTTTTCAAATGATTTGTCCAGTTGTCTCTTTTGAAAGAAAACCAGTACTAACAATAGAGCAATAACTACGAGGGATAAACCTAGGACAATCCCTGCAGTTTATCAACCAATTATTCGTGTGTAAGAAATTGTATATGGTAAAAGACAAATTAATGCTTTACGTGTACAAATAGAATATCTAAAGTATTAACCATATAATTCAAAATTTTCATTTTTATAAGATGTGAACGATGGTGTATTTCAAAAATGACCATATCTATTGTATTTAAAATAATCATACCATGTAGGACATGCCAGTGTGAGATTATTAATTGAACAAACTAAATTTTATGCACTCAACCACACACACGCAGTATGCTCAAACCTCGAGATGCGCATAGCCATGTGTCTGCAAGTGACAGGCTATAAATAAGGCATACTGTAGGAGAAATCACTTGGTGGGGCGAGGAAGCTTAAAGAATGACTACTATCACCTAAACTCCACAGTGGGACATACGCTGAATTTTAGTATTTTACAAGTCTCCAGTGCCTCCACTAAATATTAAATATCGCTTCATGAGTTTATGTCAATGCGTGAGCGAGCCTATGGATGTTAACTCATACAGACCTTTTCTTTTTAAAAATGGTATGGAATGATAAAGTTTGTATTAAAAATACCAAAATACAAGAATGGCATACTAAATTGGTATACTAAAGAAATGTATTTCACGTATAAGTACTAATTTCATGCCTTTAATTATATTGAGCAATAAATCCTTGTAGTAAAGAAAGATATTTCATGCGTTATATCCCAAAGTAACTACAGTTTCAGGTTATTTCTCCTAGCTATATCCTTCCATGTTGCTTTAAAGAAATTAGTATTTGATGATCAATAGCATAATCATGATGGATATAAACCATCCAAACCATTAAACTAACCATTAAATATTTTCCATAATGGATCTAACAGTGTTACCAAACCCATCAAACTTTTTTTCCATTATTAGTTAGTTTGGATCAGGTTTGGAAAAATATTGGAGGTTATGGTTTCCACGGAACGATATAGCTAAGATACATAACTTCACCAGCCAGCAAATGAAATCAGAAATAACCATAACAAGACACAACTATGTAGTTACAAAAAATATAAGGAAATACGGAGATAATGTGCATACCAACGGTAAGCTTGGCTGCAAGCGGGAACTTTGAACTCTTTGCAACGCACGACAGTGTGTTTGAATCATCTTCACGCGTGTATCCTTTACTGCATTTGCAAGTGTGCGAGCCAGCGATGTTGGTGCATTCGCTATGCTTAGGGCACGCAGCTGGGTCGCTTTGACACTCATTGATATCTGCATCATAATGAAGTGGCTCATCCGTAAGTTAACAGTAGTCACCCACCAGGCGTACTTCTAAAATGTTCCGCAAAGAAAATGTTCCATACTGTAAATTATACGCAACATAAAATATAATAATAATGAAATTTAATGAGATTAATTAACTATTCAAATTTTAGAAAACAACAGCCAAAGTAAGGCTAATTAATTAAACACCATGCGTAGGCTAATGGAAATAAAAAAAAATGGATAGCTTAGGGCTAGACGCCTAGACATAGAGCCTTACCCTGGCAACCGTTTTGGACGTAAGGGTTGCCCTCGTATCCGTCGGAGCAGTGGCAGACGTACCCCAGCCCATTTTCGGAATCAGCGCAGCGGCTGTTGACGCTAACGCAGGCTGATTCCTTGATGGCGCTGCAGGATGTGGAGTCACGGATTGCCCAGTCGAGGACCAGCGGCATGGTCTGGTTCATCGGCATGTGTTTGAGGTCAGCCGCCTTGAAGGAATATCTGCCTTTCTCCACGATGAAGGCGAAGTTGCAAGGGCTGTAGTCGAGATCTGCGTGCGACCATCCTTGGTTTAGCTCCATGCTGGTGTCGGTGAGGCCCGGTGGGAGGTCGATGTGGCAGCAGCCAATGCCCTCGCAGGCACCATCCTTGGGGCCGGCCTCGTCCTTGCAGTAGGCCACGCAGCCGCCATAGTAGGACTTGGCGTTGCGGGCAGGCTCGCCACTGCCCGTGTAGATGAAGGTGTTACAGCCGAGGACGTAGAGCTCATTCCTGGAGTTGGAGATGCGATACACATCGCGAGTGCTAGTCGCGCTCACGTTAAGACCGCCAGGGAAATCGTCGGTGCGATTGCCGAGGATGTCGAAGCACTCGTATGCCACCTTCGTCTCCACCCGGATCTCCGCGCGTGGCGTCACGTTGAGGCTAAGCACACGTACCTGGTCCTCGAACCACCCTTCCAAGAAGCCAAATATGCCAAAGTCGGGGCGAGAGGTGGCGCCTGGAAGAAGCGGCTGGTACACCCCGCTTGAGTTGTCGCAGAGGATCTCGAAGCCTGGCCGGAAGCAGTTGGCGCCGATGCCGAATGGGTAGGGGATGTCGACGCCACCGCAGCTCGACTGGCAGCCTTCCTTTGCGGTGGGGTTATCAGCGCCAGCGGTGGCTACCACAAGCAAAGCGGTGGCTAACACTAGCAACAACATCGTGGCCTTGGGGGGCGACATTGCTGCGGCTTTGCTATGAGGATGCTATCACTCGATGCGATTTAGCACTGCCTCCCTACTGCATGCATCTATATAAAGCCTAGTCTCTCACTTTATTTTATTTGACCGCCGACGATGATGTCCATTATTTCATTCAACCGTCTCAACATTCCTTCGCTGGAGCACAAGAATATCCGAACATGCATGCTAGTACTAACTGCTTGCTGGGCTTTAAAAAAATGCACTACGCGTTACACCTAAATGACAAAAATGAATACCGCCTCTGTTCATAAAAATATGTCACAAGCTAGTTTGTCTAAATTTAGGTATACCTAGACAGTATTTAGTGTATAGATACAATCGAATTTGGACAAATTTATAACATGTGTTTACGGACGGAGCGAGTATATACAATCGCTAGAATGTTGTACTGCCGATGACTGTCAGTTTGGAATATGGTTGGCACCAACCTGGGTATTTGTATTTTTATTAAAACGAAAATAATAAGGATCTTTTCTTGTAATGAAGAGCCAACCTGTATCTCTGTATTTGCAGCTCAAACTGTTTATATTCATTTTTTTTTCGAACCATGCAGGAGGACTGCATCTAATCATATTAGAAGGAAGAAAAAGCCAGAAAGAAAGGCCAGAGTACTAAGTTGATACAGCCACACGACCCACAAGTCGACCAAAGAAAACAACAATGGACCAAAATACTAGAGACAGGAAACAGGGCTCCTAACGACATACGGAAGCTAAGACCTGTCCTAATTATGAAACACGTATTTATATTCGCTTATGTTCTGCTCCACCAATCACCTAAATTGGTTGATCCTAGGAGATGCTCCAGAATTCAGTTCTCCTAACAAGTGTATAGCAACCTGTAAGTCTTAAGATCACAGACGTGATCAAACCTTGGATGTCTGACGTAGAGGCAACGTCATTCCATAGAGTCAATACCACTCCATGGATGTTCTATCTTACTTTGTTGTTTGGTTAATACTTTTCTCAAGTCTCAGTCTATTTTTTTGTGTGATGTCCATATCGGCATCATTCCATGAGAAGCCCAAACCGAAGACTTCGAACCGCTGTAGGGTAACTAGCTAACTGGACTCAACAACCTATGTTAGACTTTTTGCAAGGGCTCAAGTGGGAAATAAACAGGAGCAGGCTAATATCGGAACATGCATATATGCTTGGCTAGCCAGCCGTAAATAGTAAGAAATAATACACTAAGAGCAAGCTTCCAATAGGATCCTGGAACAATGACGGAATGTTTAATAGTACTACTGGGAGCATCGGCACATTTCATTTCTTTTCGGTGAGGTTATCGGCATAGGATACGACGAGCAAAGCGGTCAATAACACTACCAACAACATGTTCATTGGGGGTTGCTGAGCTGTTGCGGCTAACAAGTTCACTCGCTCCGTTTGGAATTATAAGACTAAACGTGTATCCTTAGATTATAAATTCAGCCAACGTAATATCACGTACTATATATTTCAAAATATATATCAAAGAAAGTTTAGATATTCTACTTTGTAATGATATAATTTTTATTTTATACAATTCATGTAATGTTGATCAACATAAAGATCTAGATATACGAGCTGAACTTATAATTCCGAACGGGGGTCAAGTTCCACCACCATGCAGTTTGTAGAAACCTCCACACATCTATTATCTGCCTCTTCTATCCATGTTCCCTTGTGTGTGGTACAGCAGCAGTACAATAGATAGAACCACGTAATCCCCTTCTTCTCCATCTCTTTGCTCCCTATTCTCCATCGGAAAACGAGCAGGATAGTTCCATGGCTACGGTGCCCTATCCGGATTAGTGTAGCACGCCACCGTCCTATCCGACTTGACCGATTCCTGGTAGTGGATACGGATCCTTGAGGTAGAAGCAGTTGAGCCCGGTGAAGTTGATGCACATCCTGAGCTTCATGGTAATATGCTTGGGGCCGAGTACTGGGTTTGTCGTCCATAAGGTGTAGCGTACCTCTCGGATGAATCCTGCCTCTAAGAGCTTGGCGATTTCTTCTGCGATCACCTTCATCATATCCTCGGCGAATTGTCGCAAACCCTGTCGAATCCGCGTCGTCGCATCGAGGTATACGTTAAGTGAGTTCCCAGTGAGTTCTTGGGGCATGCTCGGCATGTCGGATGGCTTCCATGCGAAGATGTCTCTGTTGGCGCAGAGGAACTCGATAAGCGCGTTTTCCTATTTGTTGGTAAGGCCGACACCTATCAGGATGGTATGCTCTAGTATGCTAGTGTCCAGTGTTATCTCCTTTTCACTTGATGGCTTGAAGGCCGGGTGGAGAGTAGGATTCTTAGCTTGTGGAAGGAGATCTTGTGAGAGGAGGCCCTCTACCACCCTCCGCATGGTGGAAGCAAGCTCGACGGAGGTGCAAAGCGCATCCACGAGATCGATATGTTCTCGTTCGCCAGGTAGCCCGTCTTGATGCTCCCCTTGATTGTGATGATGCCCCCAATACCTATGATCTTCGGCTCGAGGTATGTATGGTTAGGTACCTCCATGAATTGGACGATTGTCGGTAGCCCTAAAATAGTCATTTCAAAGGTGGCCACTTCGAAGGTGGGTTCCCTCGAAACTTACCACTTTGAAGGTGAGCCTCTCTGTCTGGAAGTTGCTTCGGATTCCAAAGGTGACTGATGTCTACGGGTGCTTCTATTCTTGTAGACAGTGTTGGGCCTCCAAGAGCAGAGGTTTGTAGAACAGCAGCAAGTTTCCCTTAAGTGGATCACCCAAGGTTTATCGAACTTAGGGAGGAAGAGGTCAAAGGTATCCCTCTCATGCAACCCTGCAACCACAAAGCAAGAAGTCTCTTGTGTCCCCAACACACCTAATAGGTGCACTAGTTCGGCGAAGAGATAGTGAGATACAAGTGGTATGAATGAATATGAGCAGTATTAACGGCGCCGGAAAAGTGCTTGCTGGCGTGCAGTTGATGGTAGTAATATTGCAGGAAGTAAAGATGCAGTAAAACAGTAAACAAGCAGCGATAGCAATATTTAGGAACAAGGCCTAGGGATCATACTTTCACTAGTGGACACTCTCAACATTGATTACATAACAGAATAAATAGATAGATGCTAGACTCTACACCCTCTTGTTGGATGATGAACACCACTAACTGTGTAGGATTACACGAACCCTCAATGCCAGAGTTAACAAGCTCCACAATATTCAATGTTCATATTTAAATAACCTTAGAGTGCATAACAGATCAACATAACCAAACCAAGTACTAACATAGCATGCACACTGTCACCTTCACACTACGAAAGGAGGAATAGATCACATCAATACTATCATAGCAATAGTTAACTTCATAATCTACTAGAGATCACAATCATAGCCTACGCCAAGTACTACACGATGCACACACTGTCACCATTACACCGTGCAGGAGGAATAAACTACTTTAATAACATCACTAGAGTAGCACACGGATACATTGTGATACAAAACACATTGCAATCATAAAGAGATATAAATAAGCACTTCACTATGCCATTCATAACGGTGAATAAGTATTCTGTGAAATATAGCCTAAGAGACCCACACGGTGCACACACTCGTCACCTTTACACACGTGGGACAAGGAGTCTCCGGAGATCACATAAGTAAAACCCACTTGACTAGCATAATGACATCTAGATTACAAGCATCATCATATGAATCTCAATCATGTAAGGCAGCTCATGAGATTATTGTATTGAAGCACATAGGAGAGAGATTAACCACATAGCTACCGGTACAGCCCCGAACCTCGATGGAGAACTACTCCCTCCTCATGGGAGACAGCAGCGTTGATGAAGATGGCGGTGGTGTTGATGGAGAAGCCTTCCGGGGGCACTTCCCCGTCCCGGCGGCGTGCCGGAACAGAGACTCCTGTCCCCCAGATCTTGGCTTCGCGATGGCGGCGACTCTGGAAGGTTTCTCATACCGTGGCTTTTCCGTCTCGAGGTTTTAGGTCAGGGACCTTTAAATAGGCAAAGAGGCGGAGTCGGAGGGCTGACGAGGCGGTGACACAATAGAGGGCACGGGCCCCCCCTTGGCCGCGCCAGCCTGGTGTGTGGTGGGCCTGTGGCCCCCTCTGGCGGCTCTCGGGTGTTCTGGAAGCTTCATGCAATCCTAAGACTCTTGGCGTTGATTTCGTCCAATTCCGAGAATATTTCCTTACTAGGATTTCTGAAACCAAAAACAGCAGAAAACAGACAGCGGCCATTCGGCATCTCGTCAATAGGTTAGTTCCGGAAAACGCATAAATATGACATAAAGTATGCATAAAACATGTAGATATCATCAATAATGTGGCATGGAACATAATAAATTATCGATACGTCGGAGACGTATCAGTGACCGATAGGGTGATCTTACCCATGGGGAGTACTTGAGCCCTGGGATGATCCCATAGAATGGGGTGTCGCTATCGATGCATATCTTGGAGCGGGGATGCCCACGTGATCCAAGGACGTCACGTATAATAGGTTCAGCCCAACCCCACCGTCCATGAGCATCCGTGTGAGATGGATTCCAGATCAGTGGCACCAGTACCAACGCGCTGCTTCCTAGATTCTGGACTTGATCGGGATGATATTGCTGGTCAAAAGTGATAGGTATTTGGGCAATGTTGGACTAATGGCGAAGATTGTACTCTTCGTTGCCTTACGGATTTTCCTAGTGGGGTACCTGTAGGTCCCCCATACATCATGAGGGAACCCCGTTCCTCAGAGTATCTTTTCTGTAGGGTTCCGTAGCAGAAAGCAAAAAATTCTAACTAACACATCCCCATTGCCCAAATCTATCTTGAAAAAATGCAGTAACGGTGAAGGTTTCGGTCACGTGCGCTCGTAGACCGAAAGCGGTTAACGTTCTGCCGGAACCGTGGATGATGTGGTGATGGCAATAACTTAGTGTGTACTAACCTGTTGGGACTCCAAGTGCAAAGTGTTGTAGCAATAATCTTTTCCCCACAAGGGTGACTCGAGGGTTATATCAAACTCTCGGGGAATTGGCGAAGAATTACCCCCCTTCTCCTCGTCAAGCAACCTACAAAACAAAATAAATTGCCTTGTGTCCCCAACTCCCCGTGTGGTTGTCAAGCACAAGGTTTCGTATAAGTAAAATGAAAAGTAAAGAGTAAATAAAATTAAAGTAAACGATAACAAAGATAATTTCTGGAGTGACATGCCATCATAACCTTGATCATACTATTGTAAGCATATGTAATGAATGCAGCGATCAAAACAATGGTAATGACATGAGTAAACAACTGAATTATAAAGCAAAAACTTTTCATGAATAGTACTTTCAAGACAAGCATCAATAAGTCTTGCATAAGAGTTAACTCATAAAGCAATAAATTCATAGTAAAGGTATTGAAGCAACACAAAGGAAGATTAAGTTTCAGCGGTTGCTTTCAACTTATAACATGTATATCTCATGGATATTGTCAATGTAAAGTAATATAACAAGTGCAATATGCAAGTATGTAGGAATCAATGCACGAGTTCACACAAGTGTTTGCTTCTTGAGGTGGAGAGAGATAGGTGAAGCTGACTCAACATAAAAGTAAAAGAAAGGCCCTTCGCGAGAGGGAAGCATTGATTGCTATATTTGTGCTAGAGCTTTGGTTTTGAAAACATAAAGAGAGCATAAAAGTAAAATTTTGAGAGGTGTTTGTTGTTGTCAACGAATGGTAGTGGGCACTCTAACCCCCTTGCCGGACAAACCTTCAAAGAGCGGCTCCCATGAAGGACGTTATCTCTACTAGCAAGGTAGATCATCCCTCTTCTCTTTTGTTTACACATGTATTTTAGTTTTATTTATGGATGACACTCCTCCCAACCTTTTGCTTACACAAGCCATGGCTAACTGAATCCTCGGGTGCCTTCCAACATTCACATACCATGAAGGAGTGTCTATTTGCAAAATTAAGTTGCTTACTGATGAATCAGAGCAAAACATGTGAAGAGAATTATTAATGAAGGTTGATTAATTGGGGGCTGGGAACCCCGCGCCAGCTCTTTTTGCAAAATTATTGGATAAGCGGATGAAGCCACTAGTCCATTGGTGAAAGTTGCCCAACAAGAATGAAAGATAAACACCACATACTTCCTCATGAGCTATAAAACATTGACACAAATCAGAGGTGATAAATTTTGAATTGTTTAAAGGTAGCACTCAAGCAATTTACTTTGGATTGGCGGAGAAATACCATGTAGTAGGTAGGTATGGTGGACACAAATGGCATAGTACTTGGCTCAAGGATTTTGGATGCATGAGAAATATTCCCTCTCGATACAAGGCTTAGGCTAGCAAGGCTATTTGAAACAAACACAAGGATGAACCGGTGGAGCAAAACTCACATAAAAGACATATTGTAAACATTATAAGACTCTACACCGTCTCCCTTGTTGTTCAAACTCTTTACTAGAAATTATCTAGACCTTAGAGAGACCAATTATGCAAACCAAATTTTAGCAAGCTCTATGTATTTCTTCATTAATAGGTGCAAAGTATATGATGCAAGAGCTTAAACATGAGCACAACAATTGCCAAGTATCACATTATTCAAGACATTTTACCAATTACTACATGTAGCATTTTCCGTTTCCAACCATATAACAATGAACGAAGCAGTTTCAACCTTCGCCATGAACATTAAAAGCTAAGAACACATGTGTTCATACGAACCAACGGAGCGTGTCTCTCTCCCACACAAGCATTTATTCAAACAAAAACAAAAACAAAAACAAACAGACGCTCCAAGTAAAGTACATAAGATGTGACCGAATAAAAATATAGTTTCAAGGGAGGAACCTGATAAATTTGTCGATGAAGAAGGGGATGCATTGGGCATCCCCAAGCTTAGATGCTTGAGTCTTCTTGAAATATGCAGGGATGAACCACCGGGGCATCCCCAAGCTTAGAGCTTTCACTCTCCTTGATCGTAGTATATCATCCTCCTCTCTTGACCCTTGAAAACTTCCTCCACACCAAACTCGAAACAAACTCATTAGAGGGTTAGTGCATAATAAAAATTCACATGTTCAGAGGTGACACAATCATTCTTAACACTTCTGGACATGGCCCAAAGCTACTGGAAGGTAATGGAACAAAGAAATTCATCCAACACAGTGAAAGAGGCAATGCGAAATAAAAGGCAGAATCTGTCAAAACAGAACAGTCCGTAAAGATGAATTTTAAAGAGGCACCAGACTTGCTCAGATGAAAATACTCAAATTTAATGAAAGTTGCGTACATATCTGAGGATCACGCACGTAAATTGGCAGATTTTTCTGAGTTACCTACAGAGAGGCATATCGAAATTTGTAACAGACAGAAATCTGTTTATGTGCAGTAATCCAAATCTAGTATCAACATTACTATCAAAGACTTTACTTGGCACAACAATGCAATAAAATAAAGATAAGGAGAGGTTGCTACAGTAGTAAACAACTTCCAAGACTCAAATATAAAACAAAATTGCTGTAATAAAATAAATACATGGGTTATCTCCTAAGAAGTTCTTTCTTTATAGCCATTAAGATGGGCTCAGCAGTTTTAATGATGCACTCGCAAGAAATAGTAGTTGAAGCAAAAGAGAGCATCAAGAAGCAAATTCAAAACAAATTTAAGCCTAACATGCTTCCTATGAAAAGGAATCTTGTAAATAAACAAGTTCATGAAGCATAATGCAACAAGCATAGAAAGATAAAACAAGTGCAGCTTCAAGATTTTCAGCAAAAAGAGAGGTGTTTTAGTAACATGAAAATTTCTACAACCATATTTTCCTCTCTCATAATAATATCCAGTAGCATCATGAGCAAACTCAACAATATAACTATCAAATGAAACATTCTTATCATGAGTCTGTCTCATGCATAAAATTATTACTCTCCACATAGGCATAATCAATTTTATTAGTTGTAGTGGGAGCAAATTCAACAAAGTAGCTATCATCAAATATAGGAGGCATATTGTAATCATAATTAAATTTATCCTCCATAGTAGGCGGCACCAAAAGACCACTATCATTATAATCATCATATATGGGAGGCATATCATAATCAACATAAACTTTCTCCTCAATACCCGGAGGGCTAAAGAGATCATTTTCATCAAAACCGACCTCCCCAAGCTTAGAATTTTCCATAGCATTAGCAACAATGGTGTTCAAAGCATTCATATTAATAACATTCCCATTAGTATGCATATAAAGTTCCATGGGTTTTTTAATTCTATCTTCAAACACATCATGTCCTAATTCAAGATAAAGTTCATAAAGATCTCTCATATTTTTGTTGTTTTCCATTATGCCTAACTAGTGTAAACAAGAAACAAAAAGATGCAATTGCGGGATCTAAAGGAAATAGCTTCGAGCACACACACAACGGCGCCAGAAAAGTACTTTACCTGGGACCAGAGTATGAGTGCCTTTTACCTTTCCTCCCCGGCAACGGTGCCAGAAAAGTGCCTAGTTGCCGGGATTGCCGGTGTGTGAGTGCCGTTTACCTTTCCTCCCCGGCAACGGCGCCAGAAAAGTGTTTGATGTCTACGGGTGCTTCTATTCTTGTAGACAGTGTTGGGCCTCCAAGAGCAGAGTGATGGCGTGTAACTCACACGTTCGTTGGGAACCCCAAGAGGAAGGTATGATGCGCACAGCAGCAAGTTTTCCCTCAGAAAGAAACCAAGGTTTATCGAACCAGGAGGAGCCAAGAAGCACGTTGAAGGTTGATGGCAGCGGGATGTAGTGCGGCGCAACACCAGGGATTCCGGCGCCAACGTGGAACTCGCACAACACAACCAAAGTACTTTGCCCCAACGAAACAGTGAGGTTGTCAGTCTCACCGGCTTGCTGTAACAAAGGATTAGATGTATAGTGTGGATGATGATTGTTTGCAGAAAACAGTAAAACAAATATTGCAGTAGATTGTATTCGATGTAAAAGAATGGACCGGGGTCCACAGTTCACTAGAGGTGTCTCTCCCATAAGATAAATAGCATGTTGGGTGAACAAATTACAGTCGAGCAATTGACAAATAGAGAGGGCATGACCATGCACATACATGATATGATGAATATTGTGAGATTTAATTGGGCATTACGACAAAGTACATAGACCGCTATCCAGCATGCATCTATGCCTAAAAAGTCCACCTTCAGGTTATCATCCGAACCCCTTCCAGTATTAAGTTGTAAACAACAGGCAATTGCATTAAGTATGGTGCGTAATGTAATCAATAAATACATCCTCGGACATAGCATCAATGTTTTATCCCTAGTGGCAATAGCACATCCACAACCTTAGAACTTTCTGTCACTGTCCCAGATTTAATGGAGGCATGAACCCACTATCGAGCATAAATACTCCCTCTTGGAGTTAAGAGCAAAAACTTGGCCGAGCCTCTACTAATAACGGAGAGCATGCAAGATCATAAACAACACATAGGTAATAGATTGATAATCAACATAACATAGTATTCTCTATCCATCGGATCCCGACAAACACAACATATAGCATTACGGATAGATGATCTTGATCATGTTAGGCAGCTCACAAGATCCGACAATGAAGCACATAAGGAGAAGACGACCATCTAGCTACTGCTATGGACCCATAGTCCAGGGGTGAACTACTCACTCATCACTCCGGAGCGACCATGGCGGTGAAGAGTCCTCGGGAGATGATTCCCTTCTCCGGCAGGGTGCCGGAGGCGATCTCCTGAATCCCCCGAGATGGGATTGGCGGCGGCGGCGTCTCTGGAAGGTTTTCCATATCGTGGCTCTCGGTACTGGGGGTTTCACGACGAAGGCTATTTGTAGGCGAAAGGGCAACGCGGGGGGCCACATGAGAGCCCCACACGCCAGGGCCGCGCGGCCAGCACCTGGGCCGCGCCGCCCTGTTGTGGCGGCGCCTCGTGGCCCCACTTCCTTTCCCCCTCGGTCTTCTGGAAGCTTCGTGCAAAAATAGGCCCCTGGGCGTTGATTTCGTCCAATTCCGAGAATATTTCCTTACTAGGATTTCTGAAACCAAAAACAGCGAGAAAACGACAAGCTGGCTCTTCGGCATCTCGTTAATAGGTTAGTGCCGGAAAATGCATAAATATGACATAAAGTATGCATAAAACATGTAGATATCATCAATAATGTGGCATGGAACATAAGAAATTATCGATACGTCGGAGACATATCACAGAGGTTTGTAGAACAGCAGCAAGTTTCCCTTAAGTGGATCACCCAAGGTTTATCGAACTCAGGGAGGAAGAGGTCAAAGGTATCCCTCTCGTGCAACCCTGCAACCACAAAGCAAGAAGTCTCTTGTGTCCCCAACACACCTAATAGGTGCACTAGTTCGGCGAAGAGATAGTGAGATACAAGTGGTATGAATGAATATGAGCAGTAGTAACGGCGCCAGAAAAGTGCTTGCTGGCATGCAGTTGATGGTAGTAATATTGCAGGAAGTAAAGATGCGGTAAAACGGTAAACAAGCGAGCGATAGCGATATTTAGGAACAAGGCCTAGGGATCATACTTTCACTAGTGGACACTCTCAACATTGATCACATAACAGAATAAATAGATAGATGCTAGACTCTACACCCTCTTGTTGGATGATGAACACCACTAAGCTGTAGTAGGATTACACGAACCCTCAATGCGGAGTTAACAAGCTCCACGATATTCAATGTTCATATTTAATTAACCTTAGAGTGCATAACGGATCAACATAACCAAACCAAGTACTAACATAGCATGCACTGCTGTCACCTTCACACTACGAAAGGAGGAATAGATCACATCAATACTATCATAGCAATAGTTAACTTCATAATCTACAAGAGATCACAATCATAGCCTACGCCAAGTACTACACGATGCACACCATTGTCACCATTACACCGTGCGGGAGGAATAAACTACTTTAATAACATCACTAGAGTAGCACACGAGATAAATTGTGATACAAAACACATTGCAATCATAAAAAGATATAAATAAGCACTTCACTATGCCATTCATAACAGTGAATAAGTATTCTGTGAAATATAGCCTAAGAGACCCGCACGGTGCACATACTGTCACCTTTACACACGTGGGACAAGGAGTCTCCGGAGATCACATAAGTAAAACCCACTTGACTAGCATAATGACATCTAGATTACAAGCATCATCGTATGAATCTCAATCATGTAAGGCAGCTCATGAGATTATTGTATTGAAGCACATAGGAGAGAGATTAACCACATAGCTACCGGTACAGCCCCGAACCTCGATGGAGAACTACTCCCTCCTCATGGGAGACAGCGGCGTTGATGAAGATGGCGGTGGTGTTGATGGAGAAGCCTTCGGGGGCACTTCCCCGTCCGGCGGCGTGCGGGAACGGAGACTCCTGTCCCCCGGATCTTGGCTTCGCGATGGCGGCGGCTCTGGAAGGTTTCTCGTACCGTGGCTTTTCCGTCTCGAGGTTTTAGGTCAGGGACCTTTAAATAGGCGAAGAGGCGGAGTCGGAGGGCTGACGAGGCGGTGACACAATAGGGGGGCGCGGGCCCCCCCTTGGCTGCGCCAGCCTGGTGTGTGGTGGGCCTGTGGCCCCCTCTGGCGGCTCTCGGGTGTTCTGGAAGCTTCATGCAATTCTAAGACTCTGGGCGTTGATTTCGTCCAATTCCAAGAATATTTCCTTACTAGGATTTCTGAAACCAAAAACAGCGAACATGACAAGCGGCCCTTCGGCATCTCGTCAATAGGTTAGTTCCGGAAACCCCATAAATATGACATAAAGTATGCATAAAACATGTAGATATCATCAATAATGTGGCATGGAACATAAGAAATTATCGATAGGTCGGAGACGTATCAGTGACCGATAGGGTGATCTTACCCATGGGGAGTACTTGAGCCCCGGGATGATCCCATAGAATGGGGTGTCGCTATCGATGCATATCTTGGAGCGGAGATGCCCACGTGATCCAAGGACGTCACGTATAATAGGTTCAGCCCAACCCCACCGTCCATGAGCATCCGTGTGAGATGGATTCCAGATCAGTGGCACCAGTACCAACGCGCTGCTTCCTAGATTCAGGACTTGATCGGGATGATATTGCTGGTCAAAAGTGATAGGTATTTGGGCAATGTTGGACTAATGGCGAAGATTGTACTCTCCGTTGCCTTACGGATTTTCCTAGTGGGTTACATGTAGGTCCCCCATACATCATGAGGGAACCCCGTTCCTCAGAGTATCTTTTCTGTAGGGTTCCGTAGCAGAAAGCAAAAAATTCTAACTAACACATCCCCATTGCCCAAATCTATCTTGAAAAAATGCAGTAACGGTGAAGGTTTCGGTCACGTGCGCTCGTAGACCGAAAGCGGTTAACGTTCTGCCGGAACCGTGGATGATGTGGTGATGGCAATAACTCAGTGTGTACTAACCTATTGGGACTCCAAGTGCAAAGTGTTGTAGCAATAATCTTTTCCCCACAAGGGTGACTCGAGGGTTATATCAAACTCTCGGGGAATTGGCGAAGAATTACCCCCCTTCTCCTCGTCAAGCAACCTACAAAACAAAATAAATTGCCTTGTGTCCCCAACTCCACCGTGTGGTTGTCAAGCACAAGGTTTCGTATAAGTAAAATGAAAAGTAAAGAGTAAATAAAATTAAAGTAATCTATACTAGGCAATAAAAGTAAAACAATAAAGTAAAGGTCTTTTTGGTTTTGGATTGGATTTTCTAAAGGTAAATGTATTTTTTGGGCGCATCACGTCCTAACATAGAGATGATGCAACACATATGTCTTATACTCTTCAAGAAGAAAGGGAAAACTCCAAGCAATCTTGAATTAAGAATCAACAGAGTATAGACTTAAGTATTCTGACATGATGTTTGAATCTCAAATATGTTACCTTGAACAAACAAGATTATCTAATTGTCACAAGATAATTATAGCACATGTATTCACTTTATCCCTAGTGAGGCAGAAAAATAAAAGTAAATGCCATAGTAGACCTTGAATTTGTTGTCACTATCCAATCACTGCTACCATGCTACCCCATCTAATACACACTTCTCCCCACACATGCTTTTGGATACAAGTTGGAACAAAACAAGTACTTAATAACGGGGTACATGATATGCATCTATCAATACATCTTACACAAAATAGGTTTCAATCTCATATCTTAAATCATTAGAATAAATATCCACCACATAGGAACTACATATATGACCATAATCATGTTGGGAAGATCATATGGTACTAGATCTATGAAGAACAAGAGAAAATAGATCAAACTACTGGCACAAACCCATAGTACAGAGTTAGACTACTCCCTACCCATAGTGGTGAAGACGTTGGAGAAGGTGTAAATCCCTATGGCGGCGGCTCCGGCGGAGTTTCCCCCTCAAATCTTTGCTGGTTTTGACTCTATTTTGGTGTCTCGGTATTTCTGCAGCGCTCTCTTCAAGGAAGCCTGGGGGCACCTTTATATAGGAGTTTTTATGTCAGACAAAGTCCGTGGGTGAAAGAATCAAGCGAATCGGATGGTCGAGGATGAAAAGATGTAGGGTGCCCCCTTACTGGGCCCACCGCATGGTCTCTTTTGGCCTTCCTGGCCCATCTACTAAGGCCCAAGTGCTACAGATGCTTTTCTTGATGAAATATTGACATCCCCAAAGTTCTAACTCCATTAACTTTTTAAGATCCCTCAAAACTAAAAATATACATAACAAGATTTTTTCTGCAGAGTTATAATTAAAATAAAGGGACTCATTGGTAAATCCCTGAAAATGAAAATAAACGGAATTATATATGTTGAAAATATATGTAAATGTGTTAACAAACTAGAAAATTCATATATGTATTTTACATACATCAAATGGACATACCCGTCGATTGGAATTAGTAGGAGCAGGGAGCGTATGAGAGAGTGTCATTGAGTTTCTCGTAACGGGCAACACCAGTCTCGCCCCAATCAGTTTCAGGACTTTCTGTGACGGTTACGTCCATGAAAGATTTCCAGTCGCCAATATAGCATACATACACCATAACATAACATTTTGCAGGTTTACTTTAACCAAGCTGTTGATTCTTTATTATGAGTATCAGCTATAAAGAGTCAGTTCATTTGATGTGTCAAACCTTAGATTTTATAGCTGATAATTGTTAAATTCTTGGGATATATAAAAAATTGAATGAAATTTAACTAAATCTTAGATCTATCCAACTCAATTGAAGCCTTTCTAGCACGCGTTTGGTAGCCTAGGCTCGATTTGGGGCTCACTGGCGCAATGAGAAGGGAGTGCATGCATGTTGCAAACGGGTCATGGACCATAAAAAGTGTGTCGTTTGGTTGCTCGTCTGCCATTTTTTTTTGCACCGGAGAGGGAAGCCAGCCCCCATTCTTTGGGTGCTTGCACAGACGTCTTTCTACCCTAGTCGTGCAACGCACACCTTGTTTGGTTGCAGACATAAGAGTGTTGTGGTAACCCCTTCACTTAGAGTGATGAGATTACCTACTACTGTTACTGAATAACAACACATTCAGCTACATTCAGTTCATCAAAAGTTGATGGTAATACATAGCAAGTATTTACCTTACTGGGCGATGCATCACGAGCAAAGCATGCATCACAGGTTCATCACACGAGGGGTTAGTATATACCACCTCGAACAAGTTCATCATTACAGACCGGGGATCAGGTTCAAACAAGTCGTAGCTAATGAAGGGATACGAGAGCACCTCCCAAATCAGCAGATCATGATGAAGAAAGCAGAAGCACTAAGCAGAAAGCTGCTTGTGTAGCCAGGTCCTAAGCCAGGTCCTCCTCTCTGATGGCTGCAACTGACGGCATCGGCATACTCTTCTTCGTTGTCTACAATGGAGCTGATTTCCCTGACCAGCAAGTTAGTTTGGAATAGCTGCGCCTTAGAGACAAACTGGGCGTGAAGATCGTCTTCATCTCAGCACAGTTCTTGATCGGGGTCCCGACGTACTCACGATGCCTGGGGCAGCGCTGCAATCCAGAACAAACAAGTGTTAGTGCGGACGATAATGACATACTTTCAGATCTACGAAGGAACTCAATGAAGCTTACTACCTTAATGTATGCATGCATCCTCCCTTCATCGGCAACATAGAAGCAACAACCATCTTTGCTCCACTCGAGAGTGTGATCGGATTTGATCTTGCTTATGACGCTCCACTTGGTCCTCTACTTTCTGATGTGGTTGTAGATCTGAAGAGTGCTCACACGTATACTAGCGAATGAAAGAACATCAGAAGCTAACTTCTTCATCTAGGTCTCTTTAAAACCCAGGTTAAAACAGATGCCGCTACGGACGAGCTCAACCAAGCGGTCCAGCACAAACTCTGAAATCTTAAGTTGCCAAACCATGGCACTTCTGTTTGCAAACATACAACAATGAGCATTCACAGGTGAAGCAGAAAGAACAAAGGATCCCAAAGGTATGATCGCCTACATAAAAAAAACTAGAAGAATGTAGCTAAGTGTTAGCACATCAATGAACTACCACTACCACATCCACATCCTTAAGCATTAGCACATCAATAAACTAGCACATCAATGAACTACCACTACAACATTCACATCCTTATAATTAGCACATCAATAAACTAGCATTACCACATCAATGAACTACCAGAAAGAGCGGCTTTACAATCAGAGGAGCCACACACAGCACCGAGGTAGGTGAATCAGGAGGCCCTGGCGAATAAGCAGGCAACACAACCGTTCCCGTGGAAGAGTCAGATGCAACAGCGACAACCGTTCCCGTGGTAGAGTCAGATGCTACCTCGACAACCGTCCCATGGTAGAGTCAGATCCAACCTTGACTCGCAAGGAAAGAATGACCTACAATGGATTCTATCAGATTCCCCCGTGTACCCAAAATATCTCGATCTAAGGCTAGGATTTGCTGAAGCTTACAAGAACCGGAGTCATCGACGCAGAGGAAGAAGACGACAAGCCGCGGCCAATAGCCTCCGCCACAGCCAACGTCATCGCCGCCAGCCTCGCCGACTGTGAGGGTGAGAAAGAGTCGGCCTTGTCGCTAGATCCGGAAGGGTGGATGAGCTCGAAATGGGGGATTTAGATTTGGCGGTGAGAGAGCCTTCCCTATATACGGTGGCGAAATTTGGAGCGCGGTGACCGAATTCATCCCACCGAGTTATCGCCGTTCCGCGCGAGCTCGCGCCATCTTACGTTAGATGTAGGAAGTATCTTAAAAGTGAAATATATCATACGCTCAAATTATGCGAGTAAATGTACATGAGATAAACAAGTAGTACACAGTCTCCAATGAGTCAAAGAAACAAAACTTCGTACATCCATTCCATTTTTGTATGGCTAAATTATCTTTTGTGAGAACCACTTTGTTATTCAAGTAGCACATAAACATTTTAATCTTAAGCGGGATTTTCATTTTTCATTGGTATTTCCTTAAGAATCTAGTATGACCATTTATGAAGTCCGAGTACATTTATTTTACCGTAAACATTTGAATATCGCAAAATTCCATTAAAAATATCAGGTGTATGAGTAAGCTGAACCGCCATTTGTGTACGATATAAATGCAATCATTCATTCCACTTGCATGAGTAATTGACTTTTACCATGTGTAACGCTTAATTAGTCATGCAAGCATTACCATACTACATTTTGACGCCTCTCCACCCCCACCTAATGTTGCATAGTTCACTTACATTTTTTCCAGCATGCAAGCATGAAATGCAGTGTGGGGGGGGGGGGGGACAACAACATATTGACCTTGAATTTATATAAGTGCATACAATATGCTTCACTGTCGATTATGAGGTAAGCTATATCATTACTGAAAGGCTGTGTCTAGGCTTTTTTTTTTTAGGGAAGGCTGTGTCTAGGCTTCATCTGGTGAAGTTGACTCTAGAACTCGATCCATGGCATGCATCATGCACACGCGACAAAGCACTGATTAAGATAAGGGGTCTTTTATCGATCGAGGACTTGCTTGCAAAGTCTCTATTATACTCAGTCAACTCCAACGTGTCCACTGTCTTTTCATAAGAGCTACTACCTTCATTCCACAAAATATGGTATATAAATACGGAGGAGACGTTTTGGCTCATAGAATCATTTGCACCACCCATTATGTAAAATAATTAAAAACAATTTAAAAATATTAAAAAACTCTAACCTAAAATTTATGGTGTACATTGTGATATTTTATGTTCGTACACAAATTTTCGTAAAAAACAATATTTTATGTGCATGTACAAAAATACAAAAAAATGTCATGTAGCATCAAAATTTATCTTGTTTTATAGAAGACACGGAAAAAAATCTGAAAACTTGTGTACGAACATAAAATGTCTAGATGTACATGCAAAATTTTATTTTAAATTTTTTTAACACTTCAAAATATATTTTTACACAACCGATTCATATACTCCTATGAGCCAAAGAGAATTTCCCATATAAATACTTGAATTTATATAAGTGCATACAGTATGCTACACTGTCGATCGTGTGGTAAGCAATATCAATACTGAAAGGCTGTGTCTAGCCTTCATCCGGTGTAGCTTACTCTAGAACTCCATGGCATGCATCATGAACACGCGACAAAGGACGGATTAAGACGACATGTCTTTTTTCGATAAAGGGAATATATTAATATCGCAAAAATACCAATTAAATCTAGCATCTACAACAACGCAATTCTCTAGCGCTATTACGGATGTACATAGCAAAAAGAAAACAAAGAAGAATTACAGTAAAAGAAAAGTCCTGCTACAGTGATCTATTTCTTGAATCGCAGTACTAACACCACCAAGAGAGCACCAGAAGTCCACCTCATCCAAAAGCGACGCCAAACAGTGCACAAGTGTTATCGCCTGATCAAAGATCTTAGGTTTTCACTTGGAGAAATTCCTAGCTCACAAAATATTGTTTTCAATAAGGCCATTGCTAGGCACAGCCAATTAAGGCTAGACCTTAAATTGTCACCCTGAGAGGTAAGACATTGAACTTCCCCTGTGTTGACAGCCCCACTTACGATGCAGCTACTCCAGGATACAAATCACCAAGCCAATTTCTCATTGCCACACTGAAATCTCTATAGCTAGTCCTCATATCCCGGCCTCAATGATATTCCCCACCGGCTAACTTCTCCGCGGAACGAGAAAGCGTGTTCCATGATAGTCAGAGCCAGCAGAGCTTCGCAGGGCTCCCTCTGAAACCAAATGGCCAAAGAAAAACAAGGGTGCACACGATCGAATCCTACCGATACAGAAATCTCCAGGCATGAATTGCCCAATAGAGTTCGCCGACGGAGCCTTCCGAGACACGACACTCCAGCCAGATCAATAGGGACTAGCAACTAGCAGATCTTTATCTTAGCGTGGGTTAGAACCTTAGGATAACCACCATTACTTGCAGCCCCCTCACCGCCGGCCGGCTTCTGGCGAACAGATGGAACGGGCCGACCTGTTCTGGCCCAGATCAAGCCCAAGGTCGGCCCTAGATCGAGCTTGCAAGTTTATCAAGGACTTGCTATCCTATGCCAAGTCTCAATTATACTCAATCAACTCTAACAAGTTGTCCACTGTGTCTTTTCATAAGAGCGAGTACTTGTTTAGGATGCTTAAACAAATGCTGGCCACTGATATGCATGTATTGCCCGTTGTATATACTAGCATACACAAAAAAATATGGCTTAAACTAGCAAAGCAACTTGAGTATTATAATGTAGGGTCTGACCGCTGCATCATACTATACTGACACCTTGGCGTGTTAGGCCAGCTATTGGCTGTTGTTGTTCGTTGACAATCGTATTATCATTGTACATATCCATATGAGAATATGGGACATGTGTTGCGAATAAGACGCGACCAAGCGATGAACCAGGATGTTGCATCATACACTAGTAGAAAACATGTCTTTCGTCAGACCCCTTTTGTCTTGGCCGTGCTCCGGGTCGGGACTAAAGGCCCCCAAATTCGCCTAGGCATATGGAACCCATTTATCACGGTTTAAGATAGCAACCGGGACTAAAGGGGTGACGGAAGGTTGCCTCCGGGTGCCAACCGGGACAAAAGGCTTTCCAGGTATTTTGGCTTACCACGCACCTCCACCCCCCTGGATCGTTTTTTTTAGCTTTGTACAAAATAAAAGAAAATGATAGAAAATTTAAAAATAAAACATATACTGTATAAATAGATAGGATTTAGCTTTCAATCAAAGGACACAACATGATGCCCAATTACATTTAGGCCCTAGAAATTAGAGAAGTTAGAGTTTGATTCACATTGCACAACCCAACAAACTTAGAGCGTATAGATAGCAGGTTTCTCCCTGAGAGCACATCTAAGCATACATAAGAACTAAACTGAAACATGCATACATACATAATTAATTCAGATTTTGTCATTATGAGGCACAGTACTAAATCTCCATGATAATTTCCTTGGCCGCTTTCATTTCAACTGACAGGAGCCTAGCAATCAACTCCTTAAGGGCAGACGGACAACTGGTTTTCAGATGCTTGTAGCTATCACTTGCCTTCATCGCTTTTTTTTTTTAGCTTTGTACAAAATAAAAGAAAATGATAGAAAATTGAAAAAAAATCTTTTGAGATTCCTGTATGTTACGTAACCTACTATTAGGGGAAATTAACAAATTTGTATTTCAATTTTTTTGTAAAATGAGTTTAGAAAAAGATAAAACAACATTAACTTTTGCATACGACGTTGAAAAAAGCGTATAATATATCAAAATGATCGTAGGATTTACCCGGTTAGCCAATCTTTAGATTCTCAAAATTCCAAATGAGAATATAAAAGTAGGAAGATTTTAGTTTTTGCCAGTCAGGATTTCATATTTTTTTAAATATTTTACATTAATAATTGCATCCTGCAATTTTGGGATTCAAATTTTGAGATTTTCAAATTTTCGGGTTTTCAGGTTTGGCAAAAAAATTAAATTAAAATTTTGAAAATTAAAAATTAAAAAACTAAAAAATAATACAAATTTAAAAAGTTAATGTTTATTTATTTATTCATGATTATTATTACATCATTTCTTTTATTATGCGTGCTAGTGCTAGAGTAGTGGAAGGATGGGTGACCGAGCGGGAAGTTTAACCACGAGTAAGTGATTTGACTAGAGATTAAACGTTGTTAGAGACTAAGCTTGTCAAATAACGGAAATGCTAGAAATTCTGAATAAAAATAGAAAAAAGAGGGAGTGAAAATAATTATAAAAAAATAACTATAATTTTTTCAAAAAAAAAATTACCTTTAGTCCCGGTTGGTGTTATAACCTTTAGTCCCATATAATTAGTCCCAGTTGGAAAACCGAGATTAAAGCTCCTTACGAGCCAGGACTGAATGCCATGTCTTCACTAGTGATGGTTCTATCCTATACATATCCATATGGGAATATGGGACATAAGTTGCGAATAAGACGCGACCAAGCGATGAACCAGGATGCTGCGTCATGGTTCTATCCTATTGTGCAGCAAAATCCAACTTATGAGTACATGGGAAATATCACTACTACTAAATGTAGAAAGGCTGTAATGTATGATGTATTACTCTGGTGCATATGCAACATATATGTAGGTACAATGTGGGCCACCACATCCTCAACTATACAAAAAAGGAGGGGGCCATAAGGAAAGAAATACACCACAGAATATCTCAACACCCCCGCAGTCGAAGCATCACTAGAGCCAACGCAAAGACTGGATCGAAACTCCTCAAAAGTCGCCGTAGGGAGACCCTTGGTCACGATTTCCACGAAATGTTGGGAGGTAGGAACGTGTAGAACACGTATACGTCCAAGAGCAACCTGTTCACATACAAAGTGAATATCGAGCTCGATGTGCTTGGTCCGGCGATGATGAACGGGGTTGGCGGGGAGGTACACAGCTGAAACGTTGTCGCAGTAGACAACAGTGGCCTTATCCACGGGACATGAGAGCTCAAGAAGCAACTGATGTAACCATGTGCACTCCGCGACAGCATTCGCCACAGCCCGATACTCAGCCTCAGCATTGGAGCGAGAAACGGTGGGCTGCCTCTTGGACGACCAAGATATGAGGGACGACCCAAGGTAAACACAATACCCAGAAGTCGAGCGGCGGGTGTCAGGGCAGCCAGCCCAATCAGCATCAGAGTAGGCGATGATGTCCGTAGTAGACGAGGCATGAAGAGTCAAGCCAAGGTCGAGGGTGCCGCGAATGTAGCGTAGAATCCGCTTCACCGCGGTCCAGTGAGAATCACGAGGAGCATGCATCTGAAGGCACACCTGCTGAACAGCGTACTGCAACTCCGGCCGAGTGAGAGTGAGGTACTGCAGAGCGCCAACAATAGACCGATAGAACGAAGCATCCGGGGTTGGGGAGCCATCAGTGGCGGAGAGCTTGGCCTTCGTGTCGACAGGCATAGTCACGGGGTGGAAATTAAGCATCCCAGCGCGATCCAGAAGCTCATGCGCATACTTCCGCTGATGAAGAAAGAAACCATCCGAACGCTGGACCACCTCAATACCAAGGAAGTAATGGAGAGGTCCCAAATCCTTGAGAGCAAACTCAGCCCGAAGACGATCAGTAAGCTGTCGTATCAGCTGAGAAGAGCTGGATGTCAAGATAATGTCATCGACATAAAGGAGCAGATAGGTTGTAGCATCGCCCTGGCGGTATACAAACAGCGAGGCATCGGAGCGAGTGAAGCGGAAGCCGAGCTGATGAAGAAACGTTGCGATGCGCTGGTACCAAGCGCGAGGCGCCTGCTTGAGCCCATACAAGGACCGAGAGAGCAGGCAAACACGATCCAAATGATCGGAGTCGACGAACCCAATAGGCTGCTGACAGATCACTTGCTTCTCAAGGTGGCCATGAAGAAAATCATTAGAGACGTCCATCTGGTGCACCAACCACCCGCGAGAGACAGCGAGCTGAAGAACAGTGCGGATGGTGCCGGGTTTAACAACGGGCGCAAAGGTGTCATGGAAGTCAACTCCTTCCCGCCGCCGGAAACCACGGACCACCCAGCGAGCCTTGTGACGATCAAGTGTACCATCCGGATGAAACTTGTGCTTGAAGACCCACTTCCCAGTGATGGCATTGGCCTGAGGTGGGAGGGGAACAAGCTGCCACGTCTTGTTGCGCTGCAACGCGTCGAACTCATCCTGCATGGCGGCGAACCACAAGGGGTCACGGAGAGCCGCCCGAGCAGAGACGGGCAGCGGAGCCGTCTGCCCGGAGGTCGAGGCAGTACAGACGTACTCGTCTGCAGGATACCACGTCGCCGGGCGGTGGATGCCGGCGCGGGCACGCGTCACGGGGCCAGCCAGGAGTGATGATGACGGCGAGGACGTGCCGTCCGGGGCGCCAGCCTGGCCGATCAGGGGGCCGATCATGCCGCCCGGGGCGCCGGTCTGGCCGGTCAGGCCGGCCTGGGCATCGGGAGGTCAAAGGCCCCTGGATGTGCCCCGGTCATGTTGGCGGGACCGCCGGTCTGGCCGATCTGGGGTCCGGTCTGGCCGACCTGGGCACCAGGCGGGAGAGCAGAGGCCCGGTCTGGCCGGACGTCCGAGGTAGCGCTCGAGGATGACGAGGCGGGACTCGAGGGCGGTGTAGCAGCAGCACCCGAGCTGGGACCCGGCCGGGCCATCGTGGAAAGAACGCCCGAGGTAGAACTCGAGGGCATCGAGGCGGTGACCGAGCTAGAACTCGAGGGCACCGCGGGGGCCGGGCCAAGCATGGCGGCGGGCGAAGGCCGCCACGTGGGTTCGCTTGGAGACGAGGACGGAGGCACCACCTGTTCCTGGGCAAAGGGAAAACAATGCTCATCAAAGTAAACATGCCGGGATGTGAGTACCTGTTGTGACACAGGCTCATAGCACCGATAGCCTTTAGTGTTAGCTGGGTAACCGAGGAAGATGCACATGATGGAGTGTGGAGCGAGTTTATGGGGTGCGGTGGCGATGGTGTTGGGGTAACAACGACATCCGAAAATCTGAAGGCCGTCGTAGGATGGAGGAGAACCATAAAGGAGATGGTGAGGCGCATAGTTCCATCGGGTACGACATGGATGAAGGTTAATAAGGAGGGTGGCGGTGGCTAAGGCGTCGGGCCAAAAAATGGGTGGGACATAGGCATGAAAGATAAGGGTACGGACGCAGTCATTAAGGGTGCGGAGAACGCGCTCGACACGGCCATTCTGCTACGAGGTGTAGGGACAGGTGAGACGAAAAATGGTGTCGTGAGAAGAGAGGAGGTGGCGAACGGTGGTGTTATCGAACTCTTAATCATTATTTGTCTGGAGAGCATGTATAGGACGACCAAACTGGATGGACACGTATGTGTAAAAGGCGGAAAGTGGCGACGTTGGACTTTTGGCGAAGGGGAAATGTCCAAACAAAGTGAGAATAGTCATCATGAATAACAAGATAATAAAGAAAACCAGAATTACTAGCAATCGGGGAGGTCCATACATCACTATGAATTAACTCAAAAGGGAAGGATGCAACTGTGGAAGACGAGCTAAATGGTAGACGAACATGTTTGCCCAGATAACTTGCTTCACAAGTATGAGCAGCCGTTTTATTACATGAAAAGGAAAAACCCCACAGTATTTGACGAAGTGCGGTGGAGCTAGGATGACCAAGACGAGCATGCCAAAGATCGATACCGGCGGAGAGAGCACGAGGTCCGGAGCATGATGAAGATGACTAGACCGGGTAGAGATCTCCAGGGCTCTCACATCGGTGGAGTACCATACGGGTACGGGCATCCTTAACAGAGAAACCAAAAGCGTCAAATTTCACATTTACAAAGTTATCACGAGAAAGAGTTTTAATAGAAACTAGATTATGATGAAGTTCAGGAGAGACAATGACATTATTAAGAGACAAAGGTTTAGACGTGGAGGGAAAATTAGTGGAACCAATATGAGTGATAGGAAGACTGGCGCCGTTACCAATGATGATGCGGGAGGTGGTGTGATGTGTACGCACGCTTCTATTCCTGTAGACAGTGTTGGGCCTCCAAGAGCAGAGGTTTGTAGAACAACAGCAAGTTTCCCTTAAGTGAATCACCCAAGGTTTATCGAACTCAGGGAGGTAGAGGTCAAAGATATCCCTCTCAAGCAACCCTGCAATTAAGATACAAGAAGTCTCTTGTGTCCCCAACACACCTAATACACTTGTCAGATGTATAGGTGCACAAGTTCGGCGAAGAGATAGTGAAATACAAGTAATATGGATGATTGTAAGTAGTAATTGCAATCTGAAATAAAGATGGCAGCAAGCAAACATGTAACGTAACTTGTTGGAAACGGTCTTTCAATGCTTAGAAACAAGGCCTAGGGATCATACTTTCACTAGTGGACACTCTCAACAATGATCACATAACTGAATAAATAAATGCTAATCTCAAACACTCTCTTGTTGGATAACAAACACCATTCATTGTGTAGGGCTACAAGAGCACCCTCAAGCCGGAGTAAACAAGCTCCACAATGTCATAAAGGAATCACACACGATGCGCACACTGTCACCGTCACACCGTGGAGAGTAATTCCGGAGTTCATATTAAAGTAACCTCTAGAGTGCATAGTAGACAAGAGTAACATCTACATATTCAACTAGATTACAAAGCTCATGAGCACATAAAGATCACACCATGGGAGAGAGAGAGATGAACCACATAGCTACCGGTAGAGCCCTCAGCCTCGGGGGAGAACTACTCCCTCCTCATCATGGGAGACAACAACGGCGATGAAGATGGCGGTGGTGTTGACGGAGATAACTCCGGGGGCAATTCCCCGTCCCGGCGGTGTGCCGGAACAGAGACTTCTGTCCCCCGAAACTTGTCTTCGCGATGGCAGCGGCTACGGAACTCTTCGTGGAATATGACTTGTTGTTTTAGGGTTTTCGCGACGGAGAGAATATATAGGCGAAGGGGCGATGTCGGTGGAGTCCCGAGGGGCCCACACCACATGGCGGCGCGGCCAGGGGTGGGGCCGCGCCCCCCTAGGGTGTGGCCGCCTCGTGGCTCCTCTTCGTCTCCTCTTCGGTGTTCTGGAAGCCTCCGTGGAAAATAAGACCGTGGGCTTTTGTTTCGTCCAATTCCGAGAATATTTCCGTGTAGGATTTCGAAAGAAAAACAGGTAGAAAACAGGACTGGCGCTTC
Organism: Lolium rigidum; assembly: GCF_022539505.1. NCBI lineage: Eukaryota > Viridiplantae > Streptophyta > Magnoliopsida > Poales > Poaceae > Lolium > Lolium rigidum. Next base: position 17,039,845 of record NC_061510.1, read on the forward strand.
GGCATCTTGTTAATAGGTTAGTGCCGGAAAATGCATCAAAATGATATAAAGTGTATGTAAAACATGTGAGTATTTTCATAAAACTAGCATGGAACATAAGAAATTATAGATACGTTTGAGACGTATCAAGCATCCCCAAGCTTAGTTCCTACTCGCCCTTGAGTAGGTAAACGATAGCAAGGATAATTTCTAAAGTGACATGCTACCATCATAATCTTGATCAATACTATTGTAAAGCATATGAGATGAATGAAGTGATTCAAAGCAATGGTAAAGATAATGCCTAAACAACTGAATCATATAGCAAAGACTTTTCATGAATAGTACTTTCAAGACAAGCATCAAAAAGCTTTGCATAAGAGTTAACTCATAAAGCAATAGATTCTTTATAAGAGGTTTTGAAGCAACACAAAGGAAGATTTAAATTTCAGCAATTGCTTTCAACTTTCAACATGTATATCTCATGGATAATTGTCAACACAAAGTAAAATAATGAGTGCAAATAAGCAAGTATGTAAGAATCAATGCACACAGTTGACACAAGTGTTTGCTTCTAAGATAGAAGGAAGTAGGTAAACTGACTCAACATAAAGTAAAAGAAAGGCCCTTCGCAGAGGGAAGCAGGGATTACTCATGTGCTAGAGCTTTTTATTTTGAAAACATGGAAACAATTTTGTCAACGGTCCGTAGTAATAATTCATATGTGTTATGCATAAAACCTCCTATAAGTTGCAAGCCTCATGCATCGAATACCAATAGTGCTCGCACCTTGTCCTAGTTAGCTTGGATTTCCATGGATTATCATTGAATTACATATGTTTCAACCAAGTGTCACAAAGGGGTAACTCTATGCCACCTGTACAAAGGTCCAAGGAGATAGATCGCATTTGATTTCTCAATTTTGATAGATCTCAACTTGAGGACATCCATACCGGGACAACATAGAAAACAGATAATGGACTCCTTATTAATGCTTTAAGCATTCAACAACAGATAATATTCTCATAAGACATTTGAGGATTAATGTCCAAGCTGAAACTTCCACCATGATACATGGCTTTGGTTGGCGGCCCAATGTTCTTCTCTAACAATAGGCATACTCAAACCATTTAACTCATGGCAAATCTCCCTTACTTCAGACAAGACAAACATGCATAGCAACTCACATGATATTCAACAAAGGTGTAACAAGTTGATGGCGTCCCCAGAAACATGGTTACCGCTCAACAAGCAACTTATAAGAAATAAGATACATAAGCGACATATTCTTTACCACAATAGTTTTTTAGGCTACTTTCCCATGAGCTATGTATATCAAAGACAAGGAATGAAATTTTAAAGGTAGCACGCAAGCAATTTACTTTGGAATGGCAGAAAAATACCACATAGTAGGTAGTTATGGTGGACACAAATGGCATAAGTTTGGGCTCAAGGTTTTGGATGCACGAGAAGCATTCCCTCTCAGTACAAGGCTTTGGCTAGCAAGGTTGTTTGAAGCAAACACAAGTATGAACCGGTACAACAAAACTTACATAAGGGCATATTGCAAGCATTATAAGACTCTACACTGTCTTCCTTGTTGTTAAAACACTTTTACCAGGAAATATCTAGACTTTAGAGAGACCAATCATGCAAACCAAATTTCAACAAGCTCTACGGTAGTTCTGTTATCACCAGAATTTGACCGGATCAGAGGTGGGCCGCGATTAAGATGGGCTTGAAGAATATACCTGGAAGAAATACATGAATCGGCCTTGTATACAAAGTTTGGGCTAATTTGCCCGTGTATCTGTAAATATAGTAGGATACGTGTCAGTTAGATAGAATTTGGCTCGTGCACGGTTGGGATTACTCCCACGTTAGAAAGTCTACAGACTATAAATATGTATCTAGGGTTATTGAGAAAGACAACGATCACATTCATCACAAACCAATCTAGGCGCATCGCCAACCCCTTGTTTCGAGGGTTTCTTCCGGGTAAGCATCATGCTGCCTAGATCGCATCTTGCGATCTAGGCAAGTACATTTATTCGTTGTTCATGCGTTGCTCGTGCTGAAGCCTTGTTGATGGCGAGCAACGTAGTTATCATAGATGTGTTAGGGTTAGCATTGTTTCGTCGTGTTACATGCTTTCGTCCATGCAACCCTTAGACGTCTAGCCGCCCTTACGCCTATCTTAGGTGTAAGGGCGGCACCTCGCTTGATCATTATTTAGTAGATCCGATCCGTTATGATTGCTCCTTGTTATTCAAGGATTAGTTTAATATCTGCATAGTTAGGCCTTGCAAACGGATTGAAGGATCCAGTAGCACGTAGGGTGTAGTTTGCTAGCCCTAGATGAGATGTTCCAGGGATCAACTTCGTGTTGGTTTTTAGGCCTTATCTAGGGTCGGTTTATTACCACCGTGCGTGGCTGCCAGGCTCAATCACGCGTAGGATGTTCCGATTATGTGGTGAAAACCCTAAATCGTCGTAGGTCGTTTTAGCTTTATATTGATCAAGCAGGACCACCATGTGATCGTATACCTCATAGGGATCATGGGTGGATCGGCTCCTTGAGCCGATTCACAGGACAACCTGAGAGCCGACCGAGGCTCGTATTTAATGTTTACGTGTATGCCATGCAGGAAACTAAGCGAAGCAAATCCATCACCTTCCCGACCGGGTATAGGTCGGGTGGCACGCCCTTGCACCAGCATCGGACGTGCGTGCCGAGGCTTTGCGGGCCGTCGCTCGAGGGACCGGGGCCAGCCGCAGTCCTGGGAGCCTCCCGGCTCTATCTGTGTTGCCCGTCGCTGCCCGCCGGTGGGTTTCGACCGCAACACATTCGGCACGCCGGTGGGACTGTCTTCGACATCAAGCGCATCGCCATCTACATCCGAGATGGCGGAAGGTACTCCAGTCACGTACGAAGATCCGACCGAGGAGCTCAAGAAGAAGTATGACGAGGTCAAAGCTATCCTCGAAGCCGACCTCATCGGCTCTTTCCAGAGAACCCGCTCACACGGCATCAGGTGGAAAGGGTTCTCACCTGAAGGCGCGCTCGATGGAGTGGACCTGTCTACCCCTTCAGAAGAACGCACCAGGTCTCTGCGTCAGGAGATTAATTTCATGGTAGCTCATTCGCTGCACCGCCATTCTGAGAGCCTGGTGAACACTTTGGAGCGTGTCGCCCTTCGGGTGATCCAGGAAATCATGAGCCATCAGTATTCTCCGTCAGGACCAGCTCTAGGGACTCACCAAGGAGAGATACCACTCCAGTCCCGACCACCGTTGCCGTTCGCGTTGGCGGCACCAGAAGTGCCGAGTTCACCGGCATACGTCGTCTACAAGATCGGTGGTGACCCTAGTGATTACCAGTTCTTGTATGAGGCGCCTAAGGAGATCCCTCACGGATACACGTGCACATACGTGCCAGACTGCAGCAGCTGGGTACTCTCAAACCAGACTGCAACAGCAGGGACATCTAGAACAGCAGGAGGAACTTCTGGAACAGATCTTGAGAAGCAGACGTGGCTAGCTAAGTATGCCACTCCGACGAACCTCCAGAGCTCAACTCCTGCAGTTGGCTCGAGCTTGAGAAGCAAGCGTGGCTGGCTAAGTATGCCACTCCGACGAATCTTCGAGTTCGACTCCTGCGGCCGGCACCGCGGATCGGATCGAGTACAATCTTGAGAGACCAGTTCGGCATGGTGCCGAAAAGGAGGGCAATCGGCTATTCCAAGCCGTACCCCAACGAGTACGATTTGATCCCACTACCACCCAAATATCAGCTCCCCGAATTCTCCAAGTTTAGTGGGTCGGATGGCTCCAGCTCAATCGAGCATGTGAGCCGATATTTGGCGCAGCTGGGCACGATCTCAGCATCGGATGAACTACGTGTGAGGTTCTTCGCACAGTCCCTCACAGGATCGGCTTTCGGGTGGTACACATCGCTGCCACCGGACTCAATCCGGACTTGGAAGCAGTTGGAAGAACAGTTCCACATGCAGTATCACTCAGAGGCTTCCGAGCCTGGCATTGCCGATCTAGCACAAGTGCGACAGAAGCGCGGAGAAACGGTGTCAGAATACATCCAGCGCTTCAGGACCGTTAGGAACCGATGCTATTCGGCTCGTGTGACTGAAAAAGAAGCAGTCGAGTTGGCGGTGGTGGGTCTTGCATCACCGATCAAGGATGTGGCCTCCCAAGCAGACTACCCTTCACTGGCGCATATGGTGCAGAAGCTGTCATTATATGAGCAGCGCCACCCAGAGGTGTACCAGGATAAATTCAAGCGTGCGGTGGTCCTGGTTGAGGCAGATGAAGATGAAGGCTCTGCGGGAGATCAAGAGGTAGAAGTGGCTGAATGGACTTGGGGGGCAAGCCCCGTGTCCTGCAAGTGGGTTAAGCCACAAGGTCCTCCAAGAGGGTTTGAATTCGACGTGACCAAAGCTGAGCAAATTTTCGACCTCTTACTTAAGGAGAAGCGACTAAAGTTACCCGAAGGCCACAAAATCCCCACGGCGCAGGAGCTGAACGGGAAGCCATACTGCAAGTGGCATAACACGTTCACCCATACCACCAACGACTGCAGGGTGTGGCGTCAGCAGATCCAAATGGCGATAGAACAAGGGCGGCTAATTTTTAGCCAGTACGCCATGAAAGTCGACACGCACCCCTTCCCCGCCGTTAACATGGTGGAGTGCACTTACCACAGGAGGTGCCAGCCAGGTTCCTCGGTCAGCATCAACATGGTAGGACCTGGGCACCACTCTGGTAAGGACAGAGACGAGGGCAGCTGCTCTCATAACAAGGACAAAGAGGAAGCCGTTCCACGCGATCGGCTCCGGCACGATGGCAAGCACTACGTCACAGAGGGAGAAGTGAAGAATGTGCGATATCAGCGACCTCTCTCTGATCACCTCCTCAACAAATACGTGAGTCAATACGACCAACACCGGTGATATGACGACGATGACGAAAGAGATCGTCTGTCTAGCAGAGACGCCAGGAGAGACCGCCGGCATGATCGCGACGAGGAGAGATATGAGCGCCATGCCAAGGAGAAGTCAAGAGAACAAGACGACGTGGATAGGCACTGGGACTGCCCCTTCTTCAGACACTGCTGGGATTCAGGAATGAGCTGATTGCCTACAATCGGCAACTGCCCAGAATGTAGAGAGAAGAAGAAGGGTGCATGAGACGTGTCAGTATTCAAACGTCTAGGGCCGCTCCCATCTCGGAACAAGTACGCCGAGTCCTCTCGGGTGGAAGATCTCGAGGAGTTAGAAGACGACGATGAAGAAGAAGAAGATAAGTACCACCGGCCAAGGTGGTGCCCTGATGGACTCAGCCGTTCCCAAAAGCGTAGGGTTCAGCGGCTACATGGTTTGGAGGAAGCCGAAAGGTTATACCTGCACACGTTAAGGAAAGCGCGGCCTGATCTGGCCGCGAAAATTCAGCGAACTCTGGACGAAGAAGGTCGGCCACAAAAGAAAGAGTGGCGCCCCGAACAAAGGAAAGCCGATGATGAGACATCGGATGGCACAGACATGGTGTTCATCCTTCCAGCGGAGTTTAGTGCTCCAGGATTAGACGAAGCACCCGTGGCACAACTTGACTGCGGCCCACGGCCAGTTGTCTTTGAGAAGCCACGAGAAAGAAGCTACAGACACCTGAAGGCCCTGTACCTACGAGGTTATATCAATGGGCAGCCTGTCAACAAGATGCTGGTGGACACCGGAGCGGCAGTCAACATTATGCCATACTCCATGCTACGACGGTTGGGACGCTCTAGTTCGGATCTGATCAAGACCAACGTTACACTGAGCGATTTCAACGGCCAAGCATCTGAAGCGCAAGGTGTTCTGAACGTGGATCTAACCGTAGGGAGAAAAACCATCCCTACGACGTTCTTTATTGTCGACAGCAAGAGCACCTATGCTGTCCTGCTAGGGAGAGATTGGATCCACGCCAACTGTTGCATTCCATCCACGATGCACCAATGTTTAATACAGTGGGATGGAGATGAAGTAGAGGTCGTCCACGCGAGATGACTCAGCCGAGATTTCAACGGCTGGCATGAACGTTTGGGAGACGGCAGGCCAAGAGCCACTCTCAGGCATCACTTTGGACGACTGCGAGCGCATCGACATGACGAAAAACGGGGTGAGGCTGGTCTTATCCACCGGCCTGTCCGTGTAACAAGAGCAAAATCTGTGGACGAACATGGCAAGGCCGATCCTTGTGACCGGCCCCAAGAAATAAAAAGGGATAATCTCGTCTCAAGCATGTCACGTAGTTATACTGAAGCAAGACCAAGATGTAAACCTTCATGGAGCAGTTCGATCAACATGGAGGCCGATTCCAGCAATCGGCCAAAATTATCCTCACCATACGTTCTGCCCGTGTTCAACGTCGATCTAACGGGCGGCGGAAAGCGGGGATACAGGTTTACGTCGGCTGACGAGCTGGAAGAAGTCAACATTGGTCCTGACGGTGCCGATGTTCAAATACAGTACCTTGGCTAACTACAGAGCCGATATCTGCAGTTACCTGACAGATTCGGCTCGGGGGGCACCTAATCAGATGAACATGTGCGATACAGGGGCAGTGAGATATGGGTGGCCGATTTTAAATCGGCCAGTAAAAAAAATGTACATACAAAGCACAGCCGATGGACAGCCATCGACTCTAGAATAAAAAGCCGATGCATAGCCATCGACTCTAGAATTACGAGCACAAACTGCCACATGCGCAGGCCCTACTGAAGGAAAGTTTCTAAGGCGCGGAGTACACCAGCACGGACGTGATCCACCTCTGCGATCTCGGCCTTGTCGTCATCATCCTTGCCTGTCACCAGTTGCTTGTTCAAGGCACGTATCTCTGCCAAGTCAGTTTTCAGTTCAGCCTTGAGGCCTTCTGCTTCCCGTTGGGAGCGAGCAATGGAAGCTTCCTTGGCACAGATGAGCTCTTTGGTGACCCGCACCTTTTCTTCGAGATCCTTCAGCTCCTTTCGCAAGATCTCAAGCTCAGCGATGCTGACAGAGGGGTCAGTCTTGGCATCCAAAGCTGCCTTTTTCTCGTTAAGCTGTTGACATTTGTCTGCAATATCGGCTTTCAGCGGGAGTTGGGTGTGGCGTAAGTCGATTCTCTGACGAGCCAACTGCACCCTTGACCCGAAGGCGTGACAACGGCACGACTGGCCAGAGCTTCAACTGCAGCGTCACTGGGACGTGAGGCTGGATTTCTTCAAGAGTGTTCTTCACCTCCTCAGAGTTTTCGACTAATGTCTCAATGGGTGAAGAAAGCAGAGCTTTGAGGCATTGGAGTTGGTCAGCGATGACGCTGGGGCTCGGTTCATCACGTGCTGTGGAGTGGGCCGGCTCGATAGATTCAGGGTCGAACGACAGCAAGCCTGAGAGATCACAGCCCTGACAAACAACAAAAAGCAGCATAAGTCTGCAGATCAGGGTAAGGGCAAGCCCAACAAAGGGAGCATACCTCTCCTATGACCATGGGAACAGCCGATGACGAATCAATCGGCTGTGGCGTCTCTGCCTGGGGTTTGGCCAAGGTGGCAACTTGGTCGATGTCACCTTTAGAGGTTGTTACCTCCAGAGTTGTGGAGGGCATCAAAACTTCCTCGACATCCCCACTGGGAGTTTCATCAGTCTGCAAAAAGATGGTGAGCCGATCTGGGCAGCAAAGCACAAGAACTAAGCTAGGAGGAGTTGGAGAGCCGTTACATTTAAAGCTTCTTGGTTCGAGGAAGGGGTTTGCTGATCCTTCCGAGCCCTCTTGGTGCATTGACTCTTGGTGCGTAAGCCTCCTTGCCCTGTTTTGATGGGAGCTTGAAGGGCAGCAGGTTCAGGGGCTGACCTTTTCTTGGAAGCCGATGGTAGCACATCTGGCTGTTTTTGCGTGGTGGTGTCCTCAGAGGTGCCCGAGCTTGAGCCTCGTCGGCTGGACTACGTCTCCTCGCTGGTATTGTCTTCAGTAGATGACGAGGCGGTTCCTCGGCAATGCCCACCATGAGGGGCTCGGGTTTTTAGAGAAAGGCGACGACGGAAGTTCCGGGAGCGAGGCGGTACACGACGTACCCAGGTTCACGTCCCCGCGGTGGAGGATCGCTACGTCCTGCTAGCAATCCACTATATGAATATGTATGTACAGGGGGCGCCATAGGCGGAGTTGTTGGATCTAGTCTAGTTCTAATTCGCGGGTTGCGGTGTCTAGGCGTGTCGCCTCTATGATTATGTTTCTGATTGTGTGTGTCTAAGGGGTGCCCCTGCCTGGCTTTATATATCAGCTAAGCTAGGGTTTACAAGAGTCCTAGTATGATTCATATTGGAGTCTTCTTTCCTTGTAGTCCAAGTTGAGGCGCGTGCAGGTCCAGCTTGTCGAGTCCTCGTACTGGTCCACCTTCATAGTTTGCACCGGGTATGGCAATGTTGAGTACCCGAAGGGTTATGCCCACGTCAGTAGCCCCCGAGTGTCTGGCCGAAGTGAAGCTTCGGGCAGGGACTAAAGTTGTCTTTGCCGAATGTCTTGATCATCTGTTGAATCTTATGCTTGATGTAGAATCGGAGTTGCTTTCTGTCGGGTGCGCGAAGCGCTCCCGATGGGAGTAGCCCCCGAGTCTATGGGCGGGTGCTTGCAGCCACGCATAGACTCAAGTTGTACTACTCGAAGATCTTGATTGTTGATGCCGATGTCTTCAACGTTATTCTTCTTTGTTGGCGAGGTTGCCATATTTTTTATCGGGTGCGCGACTAGCGCTCCCGATGGGAGTAGCCCCCAAGCCTGTAGATAAATATTAAAATAGTTATGTATAGGGTGTAAAAAATGCTAAGTCAAACACCGTAGACTTTTTCAAGTTCCGAGAACTTGATACCGATGACTCTGGTGATGCCATAGATAGAGGAGTTGATGATTGGGATGATGGCCCTGAGGAGACGATGATTGGGATGATGGCCCAGAGGAGCCGATGATTCGGATGATGGCCCGAAGGAGCCGATGATTTAGATGATGGCCCTGAGGAGCCGATGATTTAGATGATGGCCCTGAGGAGCCGATGATTTAGATGATGGCCCTGACGAGCCGATGATTTAGATGATGGCCCTGAGGAGCCGATGATTGGGGTGATGGCCCAGAGGAGCCGATGATTTTATCGGGTGCGCATCCAGCGCTCCCGATGGGAGTAGCCCCCGAGTTTGGGCACTGATGCTTGCAACCGTGAGTAGACTCAAGTCGAGCAACCCGATGTTTACAGTTTTCTTCAGGTGCCGTTGACACATTGTTGTTTATTTCAAGGGGCAAAACGCACCTTGAGCATCGTTGATGCCATTGTTTGTAAGTTTTTTGGTAGGTACATGTATATGCACTTTTACCGTGTCAATGCCGTTGGCAAATTTTGAAGGAGCAAATCTTAATTGCCCGTTTAAGCGTATGTGTATTCGTTGGTCAGCAAATTGTTTGAGTGATCAGCTCGTGTTGCAGGTCTTGCTAAACCCGTTGTATGTGCAACTTTGCTTTCAACCGATGTATGTTCTGACAGCAGCTCCCGACTGTATCGGAAGCACTAACTCTGCCGATGAGCCCGTTGTTCTTTGATATTTCCATAAGTAAAATATCGAACGTGGGTTGTTTTATATGTATTTCTAGACTCTTGCTATTTACGGCGCTCGTAGAGGCATCTGTAGCAGAGAGAAAGGTCAGCGTCCTTGTTTGTTTCATGATCCTTGCTATTTGCGGCACTCTTTGAGGCATCTATAGCAAAGGAAAATAGCAAGGTCTTCGTTGCTTCATGATCCTTGCTATCTGCGGCACTCTTTGAGGCATCTATAGCAAAGGAAAAGAGCAAGGTCCCCATTGCTTCATGATCCTTACTATTTGCGGCACTCTTTAAGGCATCTATAGCAAAGGAAAAGAGCAAGGTCCCCGTTGCTTCATGATCCTTGCTATTTGCGGTACTCTTTAAGGCATCTATAGCAAAGGAAAAGAGCAAGGTCTTCGAAATAATCTTCAGGGGACCGTGAGCCCAGTCGAATCTTCAAGGGACCGTGAGCCCAGTCGAATCTTCAAGGGACCGTGAGCACAGTCAAATCTTCAAGGGACCGTGAGCCCAGTCGAATCTTCAAGGGACTGTGAGCACAGTCAAATCTTCAAGGGACCGTGAGCCCAGTCGAATCTTCAAGGGACTGTGAGCCCCGAGGTTCGTTGTAATATACGAACAAGGTTCCTGACGATGCAGTTTGGGTGTCCCGAATTACTGCAATTCTTCAAAACTTGAGTCTTCATATCTTCTCGGGTTCCAACGAACCGGCGCTCCCGATGGGAGTAATAGTCTTCATATCTTCTTGGGTTCCAGCGAACCGGCGCTCCCGATGGGAGTAATAGTCTTCATATCTTCTTGGGTTCCAGCGAACCGGCGCTCCCGATGGGAGTAATAGTCCTCATATCTTCTTGGGTTCCAGCGAACCGGCGCTCCCGATGGGAGTAATAGTCCATGCGACGGGCGCAGCTGAAGTAATTGTGCCATCCAAGATAGTCGGTGCGGCGGGCGCAGCTGAAGTAATTGCACCATCCAAAATAGTCGGTGCGGCGGGTGCAGCTGAAGTAATTGCGCCATCCAAAATAGCCCATGCGACGCCTTGGCTGACGTGGCCGATGAAGAGGACGCAGTTGATGTGGCCAATCCGTGACGGGTGAGCATCCGAATATATCGGGTCCGTGGCAGGCGAGCCCCAGTATAACGAGTGTGTGACGGTGAGCGCGATCAGCCGAGCAGAGCAGTTGACGGGGCGAGCACCCGAATATATCGGCTCCGCGATGTTGGGTCCATGGCCGGCGAACTCCCGAGTAAGATGAGTGCGCCATGACGGGTGCGGTCGACCGAGCAGAGCAGTTGACGGGGCGAGCATCCGAATATATCGGGTCCGCAATGTCGGGTCTGTGGCAGATGAGCCCCCAAACGTGGCGACTATGCATGGTAAAGCAGTCGAAGCTTGTTCCGATCTGCAGTCATATTACGAAACTGCACGCAAATAACAGTACGAGCCCGAATAATATTACCAATCCACGAAAGTTTCGGGTCTGCGGCAGTCCCGTGCGGACCAACTCCTTTTTTGCGTTGTTCTTTTCTCTTCACCCTGTTAACGCGTAGTCTGCCAAATTTCTTTCCTTCTTTAGCTACTTCCTGACTAGGCAATTTTTGTTTGCCCTTCTTTCCTTGTACACGTCGTATAATCATTGCTACTTGCTCAGGAGATCTGATCCGGAATAGGTAACTTTTATTTGTTGCTCCTTCCTTGAAAATCGTTCTGGCTTCCGGTCATAGGTACCCTGTAGATCGTCTTGGTCATACTTCGTCTGCTATGCAATTGTTGAGGTCATCTTCGTTGGAGACGGTGCGTACGCACGCAGGTCCATCCAAGATAGTTCACGCGGCGGACGCAGTACAAATAGTTGCGCCATCCAAGATAATCCACGCGCCGCCTTGCTGACCTGACATCTGGCCGAGAGAAACAGAGATGAGGTCGATGAAGAGGACGCAGTTGATATGGCCGATCCGCGGCGGGTGAGCATCCGAATATATCGGGTGCGCGGCAGGCGAGCCCCCGAGTAAGGAGAGTGCGCGATGGCGGGTGCGGTCGTCCGAGCAGAGCAGTCGAAGATTATTCCCTATCTGATCATTCTCGTGTCGGATGGCGAGTTGATGACGGCGGCGTTCGGCGTGAAAAATTCAACGACGCAACGAAGAAATGTTCACTGGACATGCAGGGTCGCGACGTAGGGCGAAGTAGATGCATCGACGTATCCTTTCGAGTTATCGGATGTCGCCGGAGGGACGTATCCTTTCGAGTTATCCACTCAGCAGGCTAGTAATCGTACTTTTTACCCGATCGCTTTCCTTTTTCTCCTTTCTTGGTCGATAAGTTGATCAGCCGCGGAAGTTTCCGTACGCACGCAGGGTCCCAGCCGATACAATCTTTGTTTTCTCCAAACGAAGTGTACATCGTGTTTGCTGGTGCGCCGTTCAGACTTGTTTTCGTGCTGAAGATTTCTTGGGACTTGTTCGTCCGCTTTGGAGGCCTGGGACGTACTTCAGTTTTTCTTTCATTGCACCCAATCTCTGACTGGTTGAATTCCGTCCGAATGTGATCACGCTTCCTGCTCGGATCATCGGGACTTGATCCGCTTTGTGGCTGGGTTGAATTTGATGCATTTGCACAGTACATAATTTTCTTCATCCTCTCTTCCCGATAGGTCTCTGGCTTCGTGCGTGCGCTGTTGATCATGCATCTTGTGAAGTTGAAGTAGATCGGATCATGTGAGATTCCACGGCCACGCAGCATGGTGCGATCCGCGTGTTGTTGATGATGAAGGATCCCGCCCGGATGACAAAATTCGATCGCCGCTTTCCCACAGACGGCGCCAATTGACGAGGCGGTTCCTCGGCAATGCCCACCATGAGGGGCTTGGGTTTTTAGAGAAAGGCGACGACGGAAGTTCCGGGAGCGAGGCGGTACACGACGTACCCAGGTTCACGTCCCCGCGGTGGAGGATCGCTACGTCCTGCTAGCAATCCACTATATGAATATGTATGTACAGGGGGCCGCCATAGGCGGAGTTGTTGGATCTAGTCTAGTTCTAATCCGCGGGTTGCGGTGTCTAGGCGTGTCGCCTCTATGATTATGTTTCTGATTGTGTGTGTCTAAGGGGTGCCCTGCCTGGCTTTATATATCAGCCAAGCTAGGGTTTACAAGAGTCCTAGTAGGATTCATATTGGAGTCTTCTTTCCTTGTAGTCCAAGTTGAGGCGCGTGCAGGTCTAGCTTGTCGAGTCCTCGTACTGGTCCACCTTCATAGTTTGCACCGGGTATGGCAATGTTGAGTACCCGAAGGGTTATGCCCACGTCAGTAGAGGTCTGCAAGAGCAGGATTAATGGACACTGACATTGTTATCACCAGAATTTGACCGAGTCAGAGGTGGGCCGCGACCAAGATGGACTTGAAGATATATACATGGGAGAAATATGTGAATCGGCTTTTATATACAAAATGTGGGCTAGTTAGCCCGTATATCTGTAAATGTAGTAGATCGCATCATGTTTAGAATTAACAGGTAGAGTTTAGCCCGTGCACGGTTAGGTGCACGCCTCAGCTTAGAAAGTCCGCTGGACTATAAATATGTATCTAGGGTTTATGGAATAAACAACAACCAACGTTCAACACAAACAAATCTCGGCGCATCGCCAACTCCTTCGTCTCGAGGGTTTCTCCGGTAAGCACCATGCTGCCTAGATCGCATCTTGCGATCTAGGTAGCACAGGCCTGCCCACGTTGTTCATGCGTTGCTCGTGCTGAAGCCTTTTTGATGGCGAGCAACGTAGTTATCTTAGATGTGTTAGGGTTAGCATTGTTCTTCGAATCACATGCTTTCGTTATGCAACCCTTGCACATCTAGCCGCCCTTACACCTATCTTAGGTGTAGGGGCGGCACCCCGCTTGATCATAGTTTAGTAGATCTGATCCGTTACGGTTGCTCCTTGTTTCATCAAGGATTAGTTTAACATCCGCAATAGTTAGGCCTTACAAAGGGTTGGAGGATCCAGCGGCGTGTAGGGTGACGTTTGCTAGCCCTAGAAAGGACGTTCCGGGGATCAACCTCGTGTTGGTTTTTAGGCCCTGTCTAGGATCGGCTTACGGTCACCGTGCGCGAGCGCGAGGCCCAATCGTGAGTAGGATGATCCGATTATGCGGTGAAAACCCTAAATCGTCGTAGATCTCATTAGCTTTATCTTGATCAAGCAGGACCACCATATATTCGGACACCTCGTCCGAATCATGGGTGGATCGGCTCTTTGAGCCGATTCACGAGATAACCCGAGAGCCGATCGAGGCTCGTATTTAATGTTTACGTGTATGCCATGCAGAAACTAAGCGAGGCATCATCCACACCTTCCCGACCGGGTATAGGTCAGGTGGCACGCCCTTGCGATAGCATCGGACGTGCGACCAGGAGGCTTTGCGGGCCTTCGCTCTGAGGGACTGGGGCCAGCCGCAGCCCTAGTTGTTCCCGGCTCTACTGTGTTGCCCGTCTCTACCCGCCAGGGGGTTTCTGACGTCAACACATTCTGGCACGCCCGGTGGAATCACCTTCGACATCCACCACATCGCCGTCTGCATCCGAGATGGCGGAAAGCACTCCGGTCAAGTACGAGGATCTGCCTGATGAGCTCAAGAAGAAACATGACGAGATCAAGGCAACCCTCGAAGCCGAACTCATCGGCTCTTTCCACGAACCCGCTCCCATGACATCAGCATCAACATGGTAGAACTTGGGTACCGCCCTGGTAGGGGTAGCAATGAGGGCAGCTGCTCTCATAGCAAGAGTGAAGAGGGAGCCGACCCACGCAACCGGCTCCGACACTGCCACAAAGTCCTGGTGATGATCAAGATGGAGGCCGATTCTAGCGATCGGACCGTATTATCCGCGCCACCCGCTCTCCCAGTATTTGGCGTCAACCTCACAGGGGACGGAAAGCTGGGGTATGGGTTCACCTCGGCCGACGAGCTAGAGGAAGTCGATATCGGCCCTGGGGACAAGCCTCGGCCAACTTTTATCAGCAAGAAGTTAGACCCGCAACTCAGGAGTCAGATGATTGCTCTATTGAAAGAATACCCAGACTGTTTTGCATGGGACTATACAGAGATGCCTGGGTTAGACAGGAGCATCATTGAACATCGGCTCCCCCTTAAGAAAGGATTTCGGCCGTTCCAACAACGAGCTCGTCAGATGAAGGCCGAAATCTTGGAAGAGGTCAAGAAGGAGATCGAGAAGATGCTGGCCGCCGGGTTCATCAGGCCATGCAGGTATGCTCGAATGGATCTCCAGTATCGTTCTCGTAGAAAAAGAAGGACGGCCGGTGGCGTGTGGCTATCGATTTCCGAGATCTTAACAGAGCCACTCCAAAAGATGAGTATCCAATGCCTGTGGCGGAGACATTGATCAATGCAGCCGCCGGCCACAAGGTTTTAAGCTTCATGGATGGCAACGCCGGCTATAACCAGATCTTCATGGCTCCAGAAGATATACACAAGACCGCGTTCAGAGTACCAGGGGCAGTGGGCTTGTTTGAATATGTGGTCATGACCTTCGGGTTGAAGAATGCTGGTGCAACATATCAAAGAGCCATGAATTATATATTTCACGATCTGATCGGCAAGTTAGTGGAAATCTACATCGATGACGTGGTAGTCAAGTCCATCTCCATGGAGGGACACCTGGGAGATCTGCGACGCGTCCTAGACCGAACTCGAAAGTTCGGACTGAGAATGAACCCAAAGAAGTGCGCCTTTGGGGTGACGGCCGGTCAGTTCCTAGGATTTCTGGTTCATGAGCGAGGAATTGAGATCGGCTCGAAAAGTCGGGAGGCAAGTGCGTACCATGCAGCCGCCCACCACGAAGAAGGAACTCCAACGTCTTATCGGCAAGATCAACTTCGTCCGCCGATTCATCTCTAACCTGTCAGGACGGATAGAGCCGTTCATGGCGTTGGTGAAGACTAAGTCTGATGACGAGTTTCACTGGGGGCAGACCAGCAGCAGGCGTTTGATGAAATTAAACGGTATCTGACGACGCCGCCTGTGCTAGTTCCGCCCCAGCAAGACAGGCCGTTCTACATCTACTTGTCGTAGGCCGACACGTCCATCGCCTCGGTGGTGGTACAACTCTACGAAGGCGTTGAAAAGGTCGTTTTTACCTCAGCGAAGAATGTTAGACGCGGAAACGAGGTATCCCGAGGTCGAGAAACCGTGCCTCTCGCTCTGTTCTTTACCCGCACCAAGCTGCATCACATCCTTTTGACGGCGGAAATCTTCGTCATATGCAAGTCGAGACGTTGTCAAGCACATGCCGTCGGCCCCCGTGTTGAAGGGCCGGCCGGGTAAGTGGATGTTTGCGTTGTCGGAGTTTGATCTCCGGTACCAGCCTCGCGAAAGCAGTCAAAGGGCAAGCGTTGGCCGATCTCATACCCGAGCGAATCAGTACCAATATAGCAGCACTATCCATACGTGCATGGGCTATGTTCTTCGATGGATCGGCTTGCGACGATGGTTGTGGCATCGGCATTCTCGCTCGTGTCGCCTCGGGGGCGAGTACTCTTTCTCCATCGGATTATCTACCCCTTGCACTAACAATGTGGCAGAATATGAGGCAAGTACGTAAGGGGATGGAATTGCTATTAGAAGCCGGAGCAGAAGCAGTAGAGCTTTTTGGAGACTCTAAGTTGGTGATTAACCAGCTCACGGATGAATACAAGTGCGAAAGTGAATCGCTTTTCCCATATTGGATGGAATGCCGTGAGTTGATGACACAGTTTCGGTACATCAACTTTAATTGGGTCCCAAGAGCCCAAAACACCGAGGCCAACAATCTCGCACAAATGGTGTTAGGCTATATAGATACCCCTGAAGGGTCGGAAGTCCAGGTGCAATTCCTGGAGCAGGATGATTGGAGAGCCGAAATCTTCAATTACTTAAAAGATTCGGCTCGGGGGGCACCCAAACGGATAAGATACAAAGCCATGAAGTATGTCCTCATAGGAGACGATATGTTCTACAGGACGTTGGAAGGGTTATTACTCAAGTGCCTGGGACCAACGGAGTCTAATCGACTCTTACATGAGGTGCACGAAGGCGCCTGTGGAACTCACCGGTCGGCTCACAAGATGAAGTGGCTAGTCGGGCGCTCGGGGTTTTATTGGCCCACCATGCTTGAAGACTCGCTTCAATTACTATAAGGGGTGCCAAGCATGCCAGATGTTTGGGAAGATTCAGATGGTACCAGCATCAGCGATGAACCCTATCATCAAGCCTTGGCCGTTCCGAGGGTGGGGCATGGATATGATCGGCAAAATTCATCCGGCGTCGAGTAAAAAACATGAATGGATTTTGGCCATCACAGACTATTTCACCAAGTGGGTGGAAGCCGTCCCTATGAAGAAGGTGAAATCAGAAGATGTGATTCAGTTTGTGAAAGAACACGTGATTCATAGGTTCGGGATTCCCCAAACTATCACGACCGATGGAGGTTCGGTCTTTGTTTCTAAAGAATTCAGGAAATTCTGCGATGACATGGGGATTAAACTGATCCGATCATCTCCGTACTATGCTCAGGCTAATGGGCAAGCTGAAGCGTCCAACCAGAGTTTAATCAAGCTGATCAAGAGAAAGATTGACGAGAACCCTAGGGATTGGCATGAGAAGTTATCAGAAGCATTATGGGCCTACCGCATGTCGTGCCATGGAGCTATAAAGACTTCGCCGTATCAGCTTGTCTATGGACAGGAAACCGTATTACCTTGGGAAATTACGGCTGGATCAAGACGTGTCACGTTTCAGAATGATCTGACAGCGGAAGAATATGCAGCTTTGATGAGTGACACTATTGAGGACGCAACAGAACTTAGGCTTTGGTCATTGGAGAAGATTAAGGAGAACAAAGCCGGGGTAGCTCGTGCCTACAATAAGAAGGTTAGACCAAAGGAGTTTCAAGTTGGTGACCTGGTATGGGAAGCTGTGTTGCCGTTAGGAACCAGAGACAAGGCATATGGCAAGTGGTCTCCTAATTGGCACGGTCCGTACAAAGTCGTCCAGGCCTTGAAGGGTAATGCATACATGTTGGAAGAGTTGGACGGATAGAAGTTCCCAGTAGCCGTCAATGGTCAACACCTCAAGAAGTATTTCCCAAGCATGTGGGATGATGGGCAGTAAGGTATGGAGGCCGATTTAAAATCGGCCGATAAAAAAAATCACAGCCGATGCGCAGACATCGACTTGAGAAAACACACAGAGATAACAGTATGAAAATACAGCCGATGTATAGGCATCGACTTCAGAATAACAAAGCCGATACGCTGATATCGACTCTAGAGGAATGAGCTCAAATTAACAAGTTAATGGAATCGGTTCAGACCAGAGGTCATAATGTGAGATTAATGAAGAGTTCAAGCTGGTGGTTTGGACGAGGCTTAGGCCTAGTAAGACCTGTTGGACCGTGTGGGTAAGCAACGGCTTGGCCCCAGATCGCGACGCGAGCCGATGTCTTGCTATCGGCTCTTTGTACGGCGACTCCATTCGACGATCGGCGAAGTCAACAAAGAAGCGAAATTAATTGAGGGATATTTTCTTCATTAATAGAGGAATTTCTTACAAGCAAAGAACCGATTGCTCAGGGGAGAAGAGGGCAAAAGCCAACTACTACTACTGATCCCTAATCTAGAGGCCATTGCTGCTCTCGTCGTCGCTGCCTCCGGCGCAACTGCTGATAGGCTCTTCATCGGAGCTTCCGTAGCCTTCTACGGGAGCCTCATCTTCCTCATCAGCGTCATCGCTATCGTCATCCCACCAGGTGCGGAGGCGCTTTGCTGGTGGGTAACCTTCAAGGGAGTCATCGTCGTCTTCCTCCGCGTCTTCCTCGGAGGAGGTGAAATCGTCCCAGGAGAGGCAGTCGTCCTCGCTCTCCGCCTCCTCTTCCCCCTCGACGAGGAATTGAAGGTCGCCTTCTCCATCAGTCAGGGATTTGTCATCTTCCGACCAGATAGAGGGATCATGTTCCTCTTTGTCCCACGTTGTCGGGGCGAGGATGTCGTGCGCCGCCAACGAGCCCCACTCCGGCGTTGGCTCGCGAGAGGAGGAAGAGTCAGAGAAGACCGATGAGGTGGAAGAGGAAGAAGAGGAAGACATGGCTATGGGAGATTGGTGGTTTTTTGGGTGCCGATGGCCAGAACAGGGCAAAGTGATGGAGTGGCAAACTGCTCAGGGCGTTTA
The DNA here is from genome assembly GCF_022539505.1 of Lolium rigidum. Lineage (NCBI taxonomy): Eukaryota > Viridiplantae > Streptophyta > Magnoliopsida > Poales > Poaceae > Lolium > Lolium rigidum. Next base: position 17,058,663 of record NC_061510.1, read on the forward strand.
AATAAAGGGGCTATAGTAGAAATTCAATGCCACAGCAGTTTCCGAGAAGGCGGTGCCCAAAGACAGCGGTCAAAACACGCGGAATAGTTGAGAAGACAGGGCATCATGATGAGAAATGTTGCGACGGTTCCGCTCTACTATGACATGACCCGAGGAAGACGAGAACAGGATGATTTTGGAATTGATAATTCCAAAACCAGGGGGGCATGTGTTATCACCAGAATTTGACCGAGTCAGAGGTGGGCCGCGACCAAGATGGACTTGAAGATACATACATGGGAGAAATATGTGAATCGGCCTTTATATACAAAATGTGGGCTAGTTAGCCCGTATATCTGTAAATGTAGTAGATCGCATCATGTTTAGAATTAACAGGTAGAGTTTAGCCCGTGCACGGTTAGGTGCACGCCTCAGTTAGAAAGTCCGCTGGACTATAAATATGTATCTAGGGTTTATGGAATAAACAACAACCAACGTTCAACACAAACAAATCTCGGCGCATCGCCAACTCCTTCGTCTCGAGGGTTTCTCCGGTAAGCACCATGCTGCCTAGATCGCATCTTGCGATCTAGGCGACACGAGCCTGCCCACGTTGTTCATGCGTTGCTCGTGCTGAAGCCTTTTTGATGGCGAGCAACGTAGTTATCTTAGATGTGTTAGGGTTAGCATTGTTCTTCGAATCACATGCTTTCGTTATGCAACCCTTGCACATCTAGCCGCCCTTACACCTATCTTAGGTGTAGGGGCGGCACCCGCTTGATCATAGTTTAGTAGATCTGATCCGTTACGGTTGCTCCTTGTTTCATCAAGGATTAGTTTAACATCCGCGATAGTTAGGCCTTACAAAGGGTTGGAGGATCCAGCGGCGTGTAGGGTGACGTTTGCTAGCCCTAGAAAGGACGTTCCGGGGATCAACCTCGTGTTGGTTTTTAGGCCCTGTCTAGGATCGGCTTACGGTCACCGTGCGCGAGCGCGAGGCCCAATCGTGAGTAGGATGATCCGATTATGCGGTGAAAACCCTAAATCGTCGTAGATCTCATTAGCTTTATCTTGATCAAGCGAGGACCACCATATATTCGGACACCTCGTCCGAATCATGGGTGGATCGGCTCTTTGAGCCAATTCACGGGATAACCCGAGAGCCGATCGAGGCTCGTATTTAATGTTTACGTGTATGCCATGCAGGAAACTAAGCGAGGCATCATCCACACCTTCCCGACCAGGTATAGGTCAGGTGGCACGCCCTTGCGATAGCATCGGACGTGCGACCAGGAGGCTTTGCGGGCCGTCGCTCTGAGGGACTGGGGCCAGCCGCAACCCTAGTTGTTCCCGGCTCTACTGTGTTGCCCGTCTCTGCCCGCCAGGGGGTTTCTGACGTCAACAGACATGCTATAAAAGCCTAGAAGGATGAATGGAACAAGATGGGGTATAGAAAAGCTTACATATGAGCTTTCTGGAGCTGGCGTAGGGTTTTTGCCCTTCAAAGTTTTCCTGGCAGCTACTTTTCTCACTGCTGTTCTCGCCACGACTGAGGCTCGGGGGCAGCTGGCCCTGAAGAGTCTTTACTCTTGGGAGCCGATTTTATTGGAATCGGCTGGCTCTGCATCACAACCTTTTTAAAAGGTGGTGAGTTCTTGCAAAGAGGACCACTGGAGCTGGTGGGAGGAATTTGAAGGGGGTCCATCATCATTGACGGAGCTCGGGCTATCTTGTTGCCGCAAAGAAACAGAGCAGAGTTATAAAGCATCACCGGAAACTATCGCGAGGAGATTTGCGAGCAAGTGGCACCTGTTCGCGAAGTATCAACTTCAGCGTCAAGTTGTTTCAGCAACGGTCCTAGGGCTCTCCTGAAGGCATGGGTCTTCCACATTGTCCACCAGATCTCAAAGTCATCAGTCGAAGAGATGAAGGATAGATTGTGAGGGACCGATGCGTTGCCATCGGCTCATTGAGCATTGACCAAGTTGACAATCGGCAAAGTCAGTATGAGGGGAAATCGGCTAAATTAGCATAAAGGAAATCGGCAAAATAAAATCAAAGGAAATTCTTCATTGATAACGGGATTCCTTACATAAAGAGCTGATTGCTCTCAAAAGGAAGTACCAGGGGATACATTGCCCCATCGACTACTACTGATCCTATGCTAAGGGTCCTATCTATGGGCCGTCGCTGCCCTCCTCGTCGCCGTCGTCGCCGCTGTCGGCGCTACTCCCGGCCGGCTCGTCGTCGGCTCGCTGTCGCGGCCGCCGGCGGGGCCCTCGTTGTCCTCGTCCTCCTCGTCGACGTCGTCGTCGGCCTGTCGAAGTCGCCGAGGTTCCCCGGCCGGGGCGAGGCGCTTGGCCGGCGGCTCATCGGAGGAGGTGTCATCCTCCTCCTCCTCCTCCTCCTCGAAGGAGGTGAAGTCGTCCCAGGAGAAGCGATCGTCATCGCTCTCCTCCTCCGTTTCCCCGTCGGCAAGGAAGCGGAGGTCACTTTCCCCGTCGGTCGAGGACTTGTCGTCCTCAGACCAGATGGAGAAGTCGTGACTGGACTCGTCCCCGTCTTCTATGGCGCGGCGAATGTAGGCCTCGTGGGCCTCCTCCAGGTCCCACTCCGGCGTCGGCTCGCGGGAGGGGGAGGACTGGGAGGAAAGACCCGACGAGGCAGAGGAGGAAGAATACATGGTGGCAGAGGAGGGCTTTTGGAGTGCTAATGCGAAGGGGATGAAGAAGTGAACTGCAGGATGTGGTTAAAATAGTGGCGATATAGTGGAGATGATTCAATGCTGCAGCGGTTCCCGAGGATGTGGTGCCAAAACCATCAAATCATGCGGAGAAGTTGAGAAGGCAAGGTATCATGATGAAGGGATACCGTGGCGGTTCCGTTACGCCCGATTTGACACGACGAAGAAAGTGAAAAACAGAGTGATTTTGGAATTGTCATTTCCAAAACCAGGGGGGCATGTGTTATCACCAGAATTTGACCGGATCAGAGGTGGGCCGCGATTAAGATGGGCTTGAAGAATATACCTGGAAGAAATACATGAATCGGCCTTGTATACAAAGTTTGGGCTAATTTGGCCGTGTATCTGTAAATATAGTAGGATACGTGTCGGTTAGATAGAATTTGGCTCGTGCACGGTTGGGATTACTCCCATGTTAGAAAGTCTACGGACTATAAATATGTATCTAGGGTTATTGAGAAAGACAACAATCACATTCATCACAAACCAATCTAGGCGCATCGCCAACCCCTTGTTTCGAGGGTTTCTTCCGGGTAAGCATCATGCTGCCTAGATCGCATCTTGCGATCTAGGCGATACACGTTTATTCGTTGTTCATGCGTTGCTCGTATCGAAGCCTTGTTGATGGCGAGCAACGTAGTTATCATAGATGTGTTAGGGTTAGCATTGTTTCGTCGTGTTACATGCTTTCGTCCATGCAACCCTTAGACGTCTAGCCGCCCTTACGCCTATCTTAGGTGTAAGGGCGGCACCTCGCTTGATCATTATTTAGTAGATCCGATCCGTTATGATTGCTCCTTGTTATTCAAGGATTAGTTTAATATCTGCATAGTTAGGCCTTGCAAACGGGTTGAAGGATCCAGTAGCACGTAGGGTGTAGTTTGCTAGCCCTAGATGAGATGTTCCGGGGATCAACTTCGTGTTGGTTTTTAGGCCTTATCTAGGGTCGGTTTATTACCACCGTGCGTGGCTGCCGAGCTCAATCACGCGTAGGATGTTCCGATTATGTGGTGAAAACCCTAAATCGTCGTAGGTCGTTTTAGCTTTATATTGATCAAGCAGGACCACCATGTGATCGTATACCTCATACGGATCATGGGTGGATCGGCTCCTTGAGCCGATTCACGGGACAACCCGAGAGCCGACCGAGGCTCGTATTTAATGTTTACGTGTATGCCATGCGGGAAACTAAGCGAAGCAAATCCATCACCTTCCCGACCGGGTATAGGTCGGGTGGCACGCCTTGCACCAGCATCGGACGTGCGTGCCGAGGCTTTGCGGGCCGTCGCTCGAGGGACCAGGGCCAGCCGCAGTCCTGGGAGCCACCCGGCTCTACTGTGTTGCCCGTCGCTGCCCGCCGGTGGATTTCTGACCGCAACAAGTTCTCCACTAATAGGTTTAAACCACATGATGCAAGGGCTTAAACATGATCTACTTGAGAGCTCAAAACAATTGCCAAGTATCAAATTATTCAAGACAATATACCAATTACCAAATGAAGCATTTTCTGTTTCCAACCAATAAGCAATAAATGCAGCGGCTTCCGGCTTTTGCCATTGAACATTTAAAGTAAAAGCGAAGAACACTAGTGTTCATATGAAAAAGCGGAGCGTGTATCTCTCCCAAACAAGGTAGGATCCAATTTATTAAGAGAACTAAGATAACAAAACGAAAATAAAAGCACACAGACGCTCCAAGTAAAGCACATAAGATGTGATGGAATAAAAATATAGTTTCACTAGAGGTGACCTGATAAGTTGTTGATGAAGAAGGGGATGCCTTGGGCATCCCCAAGCTTAGACGCTTGAGTCTTCTTGAAATATGCAGGGATGAAACACAGGGGCTTCCCCAAGCTTAGACTTTTCACTCTTCTTGATCATATTATATCATCCTCCTCTCTTGACCCTTGAAAACTTCCTTCACACCAGACTCAAAACAATATCATTAGAGGGTTAGTGCATAATCAAAAATTCACATGTTCAGAGAGGACACAATCATTCCCAACACTTCTGGACATTACCCAAGGTTACTGAAATTGAATGGAGCAAAGAAACCCACTCAAACACTGTAAAAGAGGCAACGCGAAATAAAAGGCAGAATCTGTCAAAACAGAACAGTCCATAAAGACGAATTTTTTTGAGGCACTTAACATGCTCAGATGAAGAAGCTCAAACTGAATGAAAGTTGTGTACATATCTGAGGAACACACATGAATTTTCGCAGATTTTTTAGACTCTCCTAAAGAGAGATCAACTCAAATTCGTGACAGCTAAAAATCTGTTTCTGCGCAGAAATCCAAATCTAGTATCAACTTTATTATCAAAGACTTTACTTGGCACAACAATGCAATAAAATAAAGATAAGAAGAGGTTGCTACAGTAGTAAAAACTTCCAAGACACAACAAAACAGTAGCAAAATAAAAACATGTGTTATCTCCCAAGAAGTGCTTTCTTTATAGCCATTAAGATGGGCTCAGTAATTTTAATGATGCTCTCGCAAGAAATAAGAGTTGAAGCAAAAGAGAGCATCAAAAGTAAATAAGAAACACTTTTAAGTCTAACCCACTTCCTATAAAAAGGAATCTTGTAAATAAACAAGTCATGTAAGCATAATGCAACAAGCATAGAAAGGCAACACAAGCGCAACTTCAAGATTCTGAACATAAAGAGGGGACACTTAATATTATTAAGATGCATATAACCATGTTTCCCTCTCTCATAATAACTTTCAGTAGCATCATGAACAAACTCAACAATATAACTATCACATAAAACATTCTTATTCACATGCATAAAAGTATCATTACTCTCCACATAAGCATAATCAATTTTATTAGTAATAGTGGGAGTAAAACTATCACAACCATCATTGTAATTATCATAAATTGCAGGCATGGTATAATCATAATAAACTTTATCCTCCATAGTAGGTGGCACCAAAATACCACTATCATTATAATCATCATAAATGGGAGGCAAAGTATCATCAAAGAAAATTTTCTCCTCAAAACTTGGGGGACTAAAAATATCATAACCAACTTCCCCAAGCTTAAATTCTTCCATAGCATTAGCAATAATAGTGTTCAAAGAGTTCATGCTAATAACATTGCTACAACTATTTTGCAAACAAAGTTCCATGGGGTTTTTAATTCTCTCTTCAAACACATCATGTCCTAATTCAATATAAAGTTCATAAAGATCTCTAATTTTTTTATTGTTTTCCATTAAGCCTAACTAGTGAAAATAAAAACAAGAAACAAAAAGATATAATTGCAGGATCTAAAGGAAATAGCTTCGAGCACTCACACACCCGCAACAGTGCTAGGAAATAGCTTAGTAGTCGGAGGATGTGAATACCTTTTACCTTACCTCCCCGGCAATGGCGCCGGAAAATAGCTTGATGTCTACGCACGCTTCTATTCCTGTAGACAGTGTTGGGCCTCCAAGAGCGAGAGGTTTGTAGAACAGCAGCAAGTTTCCCTTAAGTGAATCACCCAAGGTTTATCGAACTCGGGGAGGTAGAGGTCAAAGATATCCCTCTCAAGCAACCACTGCAATTAAGATACAAGAAGTCTCTTGTGTCGCCAACACACCTAATACACTTGTCAGATGTATAGGTGCACAAGTTCGGCGAAGAGATAGTGAAATACAAGTAATATGGATGATTGTAAGTAGTAATTGCAATCTGAAATAAAGATGGCAGCAAGCAATCATGTAACAGAACTTGTTGGAAACGGTGTTTCAATGCTTAGAAACAAGGCCTAGGGATCATACTTTCACTAGTGGACACTCTCAACAATGATCACATAACTGAATAAATAAATGCTAATCTCAAACACTCTCTTGTTGGATAACAAACACCATTCATTGTGTAGGGTGATACGTCTCCGACATATCGATAATTTATTATGTTCCATGCCACATTATTGATGATATCTACATGTTTTATACATACTTTATGTCATATTTATGCGTTTTCCGGAACTAACCTATTGACGAGATGCCGAAGGGCCAATTCCTGTTTTCTGCTGTTTTTGGTTTTCGAAATCCTAGTAAGGAAATATTCTCGGAATCGGACAAAATCAACACCGAAGATCTTAGAATCCCCGGGAGCTTCCAGAACACCCGAGAACCGCCAGAGAGGGGCCACAGGGGGCCCACACATGGTGGCGGCGCGGCCCAGGAGGGGGGCGCGCCGCCCTAGTGTCTGGTGGCCCCAGACCCCTTCTGACCTTGCCCTTCCGCCTATTTAAAGCCCCCGTCGCGAAAACCCTGACATGTTCGACGAAACCAGAGAAAACCTTCCAGAGCAGCCGCCATCGCGAAGCCAAGATCTGGGGGACAGGAGTCTCTGTTCCGGCACGCCGCCGGGATGGGGAAGTGCCCCCGGAAGGCTCCTCCATCGACACCACCGCCATCTCCATCAACGCTTCTGTCTCCCATGAGGAGGGAGTAGTTCTCCATCGAGGCTCGGGGCTGTACCGGTAGCTATGCGGTTAATCTCTCTCCTATGTGCTTCAATACAATAATCTCATGAGCTGCCTTACATGATTGAGATTCATATGATGATGCTTGTAATCTAGATGTCATTATGCTAGTGAAGTGGCTTTTACTTATGTGATCTCCGGAGACTCCTTGTCCCACGTGTGTAAAGGTGACAGTGTGTGCACCGTGTGGGTCTCTTAGGCTATATTTCACAGAATACTTATTCACTGTTATGAATGGCATAGTGAAGTGCTTATTTATATCTCTTTATGATTGCAATGTGTTTTGTATCACAATATATCCGTGTGCTACTCTAGTGATGTTATTAAAGTAGTTTATTCCTCCCACGGTGTAATGGTGACGAGTGTGTGCATCGTGTAGTACTTGGCGTAGGCTATGATTGTGATCTCTTGTAGATTATGAAGTTAACTATTGCTATGATAGTATTGATGTGATCTATTCCTCCTTTCGTAGTGTGAAGGTGACGAGTGTGCATGCTATGTTAGTACTTGGTTTGGTTATGTTGATCTGTCATGCACTCTAAGGTTATTTAAACATGAACATTGAATATTGTGGAGCTTGTTAACTCCGGCATTGAGGGTTCGTGTAATCCTACACGAGTTAGTGGTGTTCATCATCCAACAAGAGGGTGTAGAGTCTAGCATTTATCTATTTATTCTGTTATGTGATCAATGTTGAGAGTGTCCACTAGTGAAAGTATAATCCCTAGGCCTTGTTTCCAAATACTGCTATCGCTACTTGTTTACTGTTCTACTGCATCTATACTTCCTGCAATATTACTACCATCAACTGCACGCCAGCAAGCACTTTTCACGGCGCCGTTACTACTGCTCATATTCATTCATACCACTTGTATTTCACTATCTCTTCGCCGAACTAGTGCACCTATTAGGTGTGTTGGGGACACAAGAGACTTCTTGTTTGTGGTTGCAGGGTTGCATGAGAGGGATATCTTTGACCTCTTCCTCCCTGAGTTCGATAAACCTTGGGTGATCCACTTAAGGGAAACTTGCTGCTGTTCTACAAACCTCTGCTCTTGGAGGCCCAACACTGTCTACAAGAATAGAAGCACCCGTAGACATCAAGCACTTTTCTGGCGCCGTTGTCGGGGAGGAAAGGTAAACGGCACTCACACACCGGACCCCGACAACTAAGCTATTTTCTGGCGCCGTTGCCGGGGAGGAAAGGTAAAAGGCACTCATACTCCGGTCCCAGGTAACTAAGTACTTTCTGTTGCCGTTGTGTGTGTGCTCGAAGCTATTTCCTTTAGATCCTTGATACGTCTCCGACGTATCGATAATTTCTTATGTTCCATGCCACATTATTGATGATATCTACATGTTTTATACACATTATATGTCGTATTTATGCCGAAGAGCCAGTTGCTGTTTTCTGCTGTTTTTGGTTTCAGAAATCCTAGTAAGGAAATATTCTCGGAATTGGACGAAATCAATGCCCAGGGACCTATTTTTGCACGAAGCTTCCAGAAGACCGAGGGGGAAAGGAAGTGGGGCCACGAGGCGCCGCCACAACAGGGCGGCGCGGCCCAGGTGCTGGCCGCGCGGCCCTGGCATGTGGGGCCCTCGTGTGCCCCCCGCGTTGCCCTTCCGCCTATTTAAAGCCTTCATCGCGAAACCCCCAGTACCGAGAGCCACGATACGGAAAACCTTCCAGAGACGCCGCCGCCGCCAATCCCATCTCGGGGGATTCAGGAGATCGCCTCCGGCACTCTACCGGAGAGGGGAATCATCTCCCGGAGGACTCTTCACCGCCATGGTCGCCTCCGGAGTGATGAGTGAGTAGTTCACCCCTGGACTATGGGTCCATAGCAGTAGCTAGATGGTTGTCTTCTCCTTATGTGCTTCATTGTCGGATCTTGTGAGCTGCCTAACATGATCAAGATCATCTATCTGTAATGCTATATGTTGTGTTTGTCGGGATCCGATGGATAGAGAATACTATGTTATGTTGATTATCAATCTATTACCTATGTGTTGTTTATGATCTTCCATGCTCTCCATTATTAGTAGAGGCTCTGGCCAAGTTTTTGATCTTAACTCCAAGAGGGAGTATTTATGCTCGATAGTGGGTTCATGCCTCCATTAAATGCGGGACAGAGTGACGAAAGTTCTAAGGTTGTGGATGTGCTTGTTGCCACTAGGGATAAAACATTGATGCTATGTCCGAGGATGTAGTTATTGATTACATTACGCACCATACTTAATGCAATTGTCTATTGTTTACAACTTAATACCGGAAGGGGTTCGGATGATAACCTCGAAGGTGGACTTTTTAGGCATAGATGCATGCTGGATAGCGGTCTATGTACTTTGTCGTAATGCCCAATTAAATCTCACAATACTCATCATATCATGTATGTGCATGGTCATGCCCTCTCTATTTGTCAATTGCCTGACTGTAATTCGTTCACCCAACATGCTATTTATCTTATGGGAGAGACACCTCTAGTGAACTGTGGACCCCGGTCCATTCTTTTACATCGAATACAATCTACTGCAATACTTGTTCTACTATTTTCTGCAAACAATCATCATCCACACTATACATCTAATCCTTTGTTACAGACAAGCCGGTGAGATTGACAACCTCATCTGTTTCGTTGGGGCAAAGTACTTTGGTTGTGTTGTGCGGGTTCCACGTTGGCACCGGAATCCCCGGTGTTGCGCCGCACTACATCCTGCCGCCATCAACCTTCAACGTGCTTCTTGGCTCCTCCCGGTTCGATAAACCTTGGTTTCTTTCTCGAGGGAAAACTTGCTGTTGTGCGCATCATACCTTCATCTTGGGGTTCCCAACGAACGTGTGAGTTACACGCCATCAAGCTCTTTTTCTGGCGCCGTTGCTGGGGAGATCAAGACACGCTGCAAGGGGAGTCTCCACAATCCAATCTCTTTACTTTGTTTTTGTCTTGCTTTATTTTATTTATTACTTTGTTTGCTGCATTATATCAAAACACAAAAAAATTAGTTGCTAGTTTTACTTTATTTACTATCTTGCACTCTATATCAAAAACACAAAAAAATTAGTTACTTGCATTTACTTTATCTAGTTTGCTTTATTTACTACTGTTAAAATGGCTACTCCTAAAAATACTAAGTTGTGTGACTTCACAACCACAAACAATAATGATTTCTTATGCACACCTATTGCTCCACCTGCTACTACAGCAGAATTCTTTGAAATTAAACCTGCTTTACTGAATCTTGTTATGAGAGAGCAATTTTACGGTATTAGTTCCGATGATGCTGCTGCCCATCTCAATAATTTTGTTGAACTATGTGAAATGCAAAAGTATAAGGATGTAGATGGTGACATTATAAAATTAAAATTGTTTCCTTTCTCATTAAGAGGAAGAGCTAAAGATTGGTTGCTATCTCTGCCTAAGAATAGTATTGATTCATGGACTAAATGCAAGGATGCTTTTATTGGTAGATATTATCCTCCCGCTAAAATTATATCTTTGAGAAGTAGCATAATGAATTTTAAACAATTGGATAATGAGCATGTTGCACAAGCTTGGGAAAGAATGAAATCTTTGGTTAAAAATTGCCCAACCCATGGATCGACTACTTGGATGATCATCCAAACCTTTTATGCAGGACTGAATTTTTCTTCGCGGAACCTATTGGATTCAGCTGCTGGAGGTACCTTTATGTCCATCACTCTTGGTGAAGCAACAAAGCTTCTTGATAATATGATGATTAATTACTCTGAATGGCACACGGAAAGAGCTCCACAAGGTAAGAAGGTAAATTCTGTCGAAGAAACCTCCTTCTTGAGTGATAAGATTGATGCTATTATGTCTATGCTAGTGAATGATAGGACTAATGTTGATCCTAATAATGTTCCGTTAGCTTCATTGGTTTCCCAAGAAGAACATGTTGATGTAAACTTCATTAAAAATAATAATTTCAACAACAATGCTTATCGGAACAATTCTAGTAACAACTATAGGCCATATCCTTATAATAATGGTAATAGTTATGGTAATTCTTATGGGAATTCTTACAACAATAATAGGAACACACCCCTGGACTTGAAGCTATGCTTAAAGAATTTATTGGTACACAAACTGCTTTTAACAAATCTGTTGAGGAAAAGCTCAATAAAATTGATATTCTCGCTTCTAAGGTTGATAGTCTTGCCTCGGATGTTGATCTTTTGAAATCGAAAGTTATGCCTAATAAGGATATTTAAAATAAAATTGTTACTACAGCAAATGCCATCCAAGTTAGAATTAATGAGAATATAAGATTGATGGCTGAATTGCATGCTAGGTGGGAAAGAGAAGAAAATGAAAAACTAGCTAAAGAGAATAATGTAGCTAAAGTTTGGACTATTACCACCACTAGCAATGCTAATGCTCCACATGTTGCTGCACCTCCTACTATTAATGGTAAAATAATTGGTGTTGGCAATGTTACTACTCCTAATGCAAGGCCTGCAAAACTGCCTGAAACTGCTAAAACTGCTGAAACTGCCTGTGATAAAACTGATGAAATTTTTTTCAACATTGGGGATGATGATCCCATTGCTTTAGATTATAATGGTTTGGATTTTGATGATTGCCACATCTCTGAAGTTATAAAGTTCTTACAAAAACTTGCTAAGAGTCCTAATGCTAGTGCTATAAACTTGGCTTTCACAAAACATATTACAAATGCTCTCATAAAAGCTAGAGAAGAGAAACTAAAACTTGAAACTTCTATTCCTAGAAAGTTAGAAGATGGTTGGGAGCCCATCATTAAGATGAAGGTCAATGACTTTGATTGTAATGCTTTATGTGATCTTGGTGCAAGTATTTCTGTTATGCCTAAGAAAATTTATGATATGCTTGACTTGCCACCATTGAAAAATTGTTACTTGGATGTTAATCTTGTTGATAATGCTATAAAGAAACCTTTGGGGAGAGTTGATAATGTTCGCATTACCGTTAACAATAACCTTGTCCCCGTTGATTTTGTTGTCTTGGATATTGAATGCAATGCATCTTGCCCCATTATATTGGGAAGAGCTTTTCTTCGAACTGTTGGAGCTATCATTGATATGAAGGAAGGTAATATTAAATATCAATTTCCTCTCAAGAAAGGTATCGAACACTTCCCTAGAAAGAGAATGAAGTTACCTTTTGATTCTATTATTAGAATAAATTATGATGTTGATGCTTCGTCTCTTGATAATACTTGATATACACTTTCTGCGCCTAGCTGAAAGGCGTTAAAGAAAAGCGCTTATGGGAGACAACCCATGTTTTTACTACAGTATTTTTATTTTATATTTGAGTCTTGGAAGTTGTTTACTACTGTAGCAACCTCTCCTTTTCTTAGTTTTATGCATTGTTGTGCCAAGTAAAGTCTTTGATAGTAAGGTTCATACTAGATTTGGATTACTGCGCAGAAACAGATTTCTTTGCTGTCACGAATTTTGACCTGCCTCTCTGTAGGTAGCTCAGAAAAATATGCCAATTTACGTACGTGATCCTCAGATATGTACGCAACTTTCATTCAATTTGGGAATTTTCATTTGAGCAAGTCTGGTGCCACTTTAAAATTCGTCTTTACGAACTGTTCTGTTTTGACAGATTCTGCCTTTTATTTTGCATTGCCTCTTTTGCTATGTTGGATGAATTTCTTTGATCCATTAATGTCCAGTAGCTTTATGCAATGTCCAGAAGTGTTAAGAATGATTATGTCACCTCTGAACATATAAATTTTTATTGTGCACTAACCCTCTAATGAGTTGTTTCGAGTTTGGTGTGGAGGAAGTTTTCAAGGATCAAGAGAGGGAGATGATACAATATGATCAAGGAGAGTGAAAGCTCTAAGCTTGGGGATGCCCCGGTGGTTCGCCCCTGAATATATTAAGAAGACTCAAGCGTCTATGCTTGGGGATGTCCAAGGCATCCCCTTCTTCATCGACAACATTATCAGGTTCCTCCCCTGAAACTATATTTTTATTCCATCACATCTTATGTACTTTGCTTGGAGCGTCGGTTTGTTTTTGTTTTTGTTTTTGTTTTTGTTTGAATAAAATGGATCCTAGAATTCATTGTGTGGGAGAGAGACACGCTCCGCTGTTGCATATGGACAAATATGTCCTTAGGCTTTACTCATAGTATTCATGGCGAAGGTTGAATCTTCTTCGTTAAATTGTTATATGGTTGGAATCGGGAAATGCTACATGTAGTAATTCTAAAATGTCTTGAATAATTTGATACTGGGCAATTGTTGTGCTCATGTTTAAGCTCTTGCATCATATACTTTGCACCCATTAATGAATAAATACATAGAGCTTGCTAAAATTTGGTTTGCATAATTGGTCTCTCTAAAGTCTAGATAATTTCTAGTATTGAGTTTTGAACAACAAGGAAGACGGTGTAGAGTCTTATAATGTTTACAATATGTCTTTTATGTGAGTTTTGCTGCACCGGTTCATCGTTGTGTTTGTTTCAAATAACCTTGCTAGCCTAAACCTTGTATCGAGAGGGAATACTTCTCATGCATCCAAAATCCTTGAGCCAACCACTATGCCATTTGTGTCCACCATACCTACCTACTACATGGTATTTCTTCGCCATTCCAAAGTAAATTGCTTGAGTGCTATCTTTAAAATTTCCATCATTCGCCTTTGCAATATATAGCTCAAGGGACAAAATAGCCTTAAAAACTATTGTGGTATTGAATATGTACTTATGCACTTTATCTCTTATTAAGTTGCTTGTTGTGCGATAACCATGTTCCTGGGGACGCCATCAACTCTTTGTTGAATATCATGTGAGTTGCTATGCATGTTCGTCTTGTCTGAAGTAAGGGAGATTTACCACTCATTTAAATGGTTAGAGCATGCATATTGTTAGAGAAGAACATTGGGCCGCTAACTAAAGCCATGAATCATGGTGGAAGTTTCAGTTTTGGACATATATCCTCAATCTCATATGAGAACATTAATTGTTGGTACATGCTTATGCATTAAAGAGGAGTCCATTATCTGTTGTCTATGTTGTCCCGGTATGGATGTCTAAGTTGAGAATAATCAAAAGCGAGAAATCCAAATGCGAGCTTTCTCCTTAGACCTTTGTACAGGCGACATAGAGGTACCCCTTTGTGACACTTGGTTAAAACATGTGTATTGCGATGATAATCCTGGTAATCCAAGCTAATTAGGACAAGGTGCGGGCACTATTAGTATACTATGCATGAGGCTTGCAACTTGTAAGATATAATTTACATGATACATATGCTTTATTACTACCGTTGACAAAATTGTTTCATGTTTTCAAAACCAAAGCTCTAGCACAAATATAGCAATCGATGCTTTCCTCTTTGAAGGACCATTCTTTTACTTTTATGTTGAGTCAGTTCACCTATTTCTCTCCACCTCAAGAAGCAAACACTTGTGTGAACTGTGCATTGATTCCTACATACTTGCATATTGCACTTGTTATATTACTTTACATTGACAATATCCATGAGATATACATGTTACAAGTTGAAAGCAACCGCTGAAACTTAATCTTCTTTTGTGTTGCTTCAATACCTTTACTTTGATTTATTGCTTTATGAGTTAACTCTTATGCAAGACTTATTGATGCTTGTCTTGAAGTACTATTCATGAAAAGTCTTTGCTTTATGATTCGAGTTGTTTACTCATGTCATAACCATTGTTTTGATCGCTGCATTCATTACATATGCTTACAATAGTATGATCAAGGTTATGATGGCATGTCACTTCAGAAATTATCTTTGTTATCGTTTACCTGCTCGGGACGAGCAGAACTAAGCTTGGGGATGCTGATACGTCTCCGACGTATCGATAATTTCTTATGTTCCATGCCACATTATTGATGATATCTACATGTTTTATACACATTATATGTCGTATTTATGCATTTTCCGGCACTAACCTATTAACGAGATGCCGAAGAGCCGCTTCGTTTTCTCGCTGTTTTTGGTTTCGAAATCCTAGTAAGGAAATATTCTCGGAATTGGACGAAATCAACGCCCAGGGGCCTATTTTTGCACGAAGCTTCCAGAAGACCGAGGGGGAAAGGAAGTGGGGCCACGAGGCGCCGGCACAACAGGGCGGCGCGACACAGGTGCTGGCCGCGCGGCCCTGGCGTGTGGGGCCCTCGTGTGGCCCCCCGCGTTGCCCTTCCGCCTACTTAAAGTCTTCGTCGCGAAACCCCCAGTACCGAGAGCCACGATACGGAAAACCTTCCGCAGACGCCGCCGCCGCCAATCCCATCTCGGGGGATTCAGGAGATCGCCTCCGGCACCCTGCCGGAGAGGGGAATCATCTCCCGGAGGACTCTTCACCGCCATGGTCGCCTCCAGAGTGATGAGTGAGTAGTTCATCCTTGGACTATGGGTCCATAGCAGTAGCTAGATGGTTGTCTTCTCCTTATGTGCTTCATTGTCGGATCTTGTGAGCTGCCTAACATGATCAAGATCATCTATCTGTAATGCTAAATGTTGTGTTTGTCGGGATCCGATGGATAGAGAATACTATGTTATGTTGATTATCAATCTATTACCTATGTGTTGTTTATGATCTTGCATGCTCTCCGTTATTAGTAGAGGCTCTGGCCAAGTTTTTGCTCTTAACTCCAAGAGGGAGTATTTATGCTCGATAGTGGGTTCATGCCTCCATTAAATCGCGGGACGAGTGACGGAAAGTTCTAAGGTTGTGGATGTGCTCGTTGCCAGTAGGGATAAAACATTGATGCTATGTCCGAGGATGTAGTTATTGATTACATTACGCACCATACTTAATGCAATTGTCTATTGTTTACAACTTAATACTGGAAGGGGTTCGGATGATACCCTGAAGGTGGACTTTTTAGGCATAGATGCATGCTGGATAGCGGTCTATGTACTTTGTCGTAATGCCCAATTAAATCTCACAATACTCATCATATCATGTATGTGCATGGTCATGCCCTCTCTATTTGTCAATTGCCTGACTGTAATTTGTTCACCCAACATGCTATTTATCTTATGGGAGAGACACCTCTAGTGAATCTGTGGACCCCGGTCCATTCTTTTACATCGAATACAATCTACTGCAATACTTGTTCTACTGTTTTCTGCAAACAATCACCATCCACACTATACATCTAATCCTTTGTTACAGCAAGCCGGTGAGATTGACAACCTCACAGTTTCGTTGGGGCAAAGTACTTTGGTTGTGTTGTGCAGGTTCCACGTTGGCGCCGGAATCCCTGGTGTTGCGCCGCACTACATCCCGCTGCCATCAACCTTCAACGTGCTTCTTGGCTCCTCCTGGTTCGATAAACCTTGGTTTCTTTCTGAGGGAAAACTTGTTGCTGTGCGCATCATACCTTCCTCTTGGGGTTCCCAACGAACGTGTGAGTTACACGCCATCAATCCTGCAATTGCATCTTTTTGTTTCTTGTTTACACTAGTTAGGCATAATGGATAATGATACGTCCAATTTGCATCACTATTTTATATCATAATTTGCTGTTATTCATTGATATATTTCATATTGGGACACAATACTTATGTTATTTCATCTATTTTGCATGTTTCATGATTATTTGGAGATCGCGCACCGGAGCCGGGATTCTCGCTGGAAAAAGCACCGTCAGGATGCAATATTTCGGAAGATCAACTCGTGGAAGGAAATTTCACCAAAAAACCTATTTTTCCAGCATGACGAAGGAAGCCGAAGGGGGAGCCAGCTGGACCCAAGGTGGGCCCACACCATAGGGCGGCGCGGCCCATGGCCTGGCCGCGCCACCATGTGGTGTGGGGCCCCCACAGCCCCTTTCGCCTCCTTTTCTTCGCGAAACCCTTCGTCCCGAAGACCTAAGCCACAGAGGAATCCTCACGAAGGGTTACAGCCCGCCTCGCGGGGCGGAGAACACCGGAGAGAAAAGAGCTCTCCGGCGGGCAGGAATCCGCCGGGAAATTCCTCCCGGAGGGGGAAATCGACGCCATCGTCACCGCCATCGAGCTGGACATCATCTCCATCACCATCACCATCATCTTCATCATCATCACCGCCATCTCCACCGCTGCACCTCGTCACCGTTGTAGCAATTTGGGTTTGATCTTGATTGTTTGATAGGGGAAACTCTCCCGTATCGATTTCTATTTGTTATTGATGCTATTGAGTGAAACCATTGAACCAAGGTTTATGTTCAGATTGTTATTCATCATCATATCACCTCTGATCATGTTCCATATGATGTCTCGTGAGTAGTTCGTTTAGTTCTTGAGGACATGGGTGAAGTCTAAATGTTAGTAGTGAATTATGGTTGAGTAATATTCAATGTTATGATATTTAAGTTGTGGTGTCATTCTTCTAGTGGTGTCATGTGAACGTCGACTACACGACACTTCACCATTTATGGGCCTAGGGGAATGCATCTTGTACTCGTTTGCCAGTTGCGGGGTTGCCGGAGTGACAGAAACCTAAACCCACGTTGGTATATCGATGCAGGAGGGATCGCAGGATCTCAGAGTTTAAGGTTGTGGTAAGATTTATCTTAATTACTTTCTTATAGTTGCGGATGCTTGCAACGGGTATAATCACAAGTATGTATTAGTCCTAGGAAGGGCGGTACATTAGCATAGGTTCACCCACACAACACTTATCAAAACAATGAAGATTAATCAGCCGTATGTAGCGAAAGCACTAGACTAAAATCCCGTGTGTCCTCGAGAACGTTTGGTCATTATAAGTAAACAAACCGGCTTGTCCTTTGTGCTAAAAAGGATTGGGCCACTCGCTGCAATTATTTCTCTCGCACTTTACTTACTTGTACTTATTTCATCTCGCTATATCAAAACCCCCGAATACTTGTCCGTGAGCATTTACAGTGAATCCTTCATCAAAACCGCCTGTCAACACCTTCTGCTCCTCGTTGGGATCGACATTCTTACTTATCGAAGATACTCGCGATACACCCCCTATACTTGTGGGTCATCAAGACTATTTTCCGGCGCCGTTGCCGGGGAGTGAAGCGCTATTGGTAAGTGGAATTGGTAAGGAAAACCTTTACTCGTTTGTGCTGATTTTATTTCGCCTCGTCGCTATAAGTCATTATGGAGAGATCTTCTCTTCAATTTCTATTTGGGAAATCTACTACTACTGCAACGGTAGTGGATGAGGCGCCAGGTGAGGAAGTAATACCATATAAAATACCTATGAAAATTATTGAACATGTTATGGATAACCGCTATGAAGGGGATGGAACTGTCCATCCCGGTGATCATTTACTGTTTTTGCATGAATTATGCGGGTTATTCAAATGTGCAGGTATTGCTATGAATGAAGTTAGAAAGAAACTATTCTCTATATCGCTGTCTGGTAAAGCGGCGCATTGGTATAAATTGCTGAAGAATGGTGATTCTCTTGATTGGGAGGACATTGTGCCTTTATTTTATTCCAAATTTTATCCTCCAAGTGAAATTCACAAAGATCGGAACCGCATATATAATTTCTGGCCTCATGATGGAGAGAGTATTGCCCAAGCTTGGGGGATATTGAAGTCTTTAATGCTCAAATGCCCCATTCATGAGCTTCCTGGTAATGTTATTATTGATAATTTCTATGCAAGACTTTCTTTTCAAGACAAGACCTTGCTGGATACTTCTTGTTCTGGGTAATTTACACGCAACAAAGAAGAGTTTAAAAGGGACCTTCTTGATCGGATCCAAGAAAATACTGAAGGTTGGGAGAACGACAAGGATAGAGAATCGTGTATAATTTATGATTATAAATGCATTGAAGCTTTTATGGATACTCGATAAATTTCGTAATATGAGTGCTACATATGGTCTTGATTCTCAAGTTGCTGCAAATCTTTATAAAGCTTTTGCCTCTCATTATGAATTGCCTAAGAAGAATTTTGACAAGTATCATGAACCGTATAAAGATAAAATTGATTCATCTATTAATAAATGTGTTGTAGTTGAAACTGCCGATCATGTTATTCCCGAAGCTTATATTGAAAAAACTCCTTTTCCTGCTAAAATAAAGGAGTACTCGTTATAAATAGTGCGGTTCATAAAAGTGAAAAGAAACCTATAGAACCTGAAGAACAAATAAAAGTTGAACTCGCTCGTAGCAATAGTTAAAGATCTTGTGACCGAAAATGTGGAGGATGGTCATATTATTTTCTCGTGAAGATGCTTCTAATATTGTTTCACATCCTAATAAACCCAAACAAGCTAGTGTTCCTATGCTATCTGTTAGAATTGGTGATCATTGCTATTATGGTTTATGTGATATTGGTGCAAGTGTTAGTGCTATACCTTATGAGCTTTACACGGAGATTATGCACGAAATTGATTCTTGTGAACTTGAAGATATTGATGTGGTTATTCAGCTGGCTAATAGAGAAACTATTTCTCCAATTGGTATTGTTCGAGATGTGGAAGTTCTATGTGGTAAGATTAAATATCCCGCTGACTTTTTGGTACTTGGTTCTCGTCGCTAGTGATTATTGTCCTATCATTTTTGGTAGACCTTTTCTAAATACTTGTGGAGCTATTATAGATTGCAAGAAAGAGAAAATTTTGACTAAATTTGTTGGTGAATCTTATGAGTTTAACTTCTCTAAATTTACCAAAACTCCTTATAAAGCTGATTTGCCTAGTAATGATTTTAAAATGGAGCAAGTGTGCGTCTATTGTTCTTGTTCCTAATAATCCTTTGCAAGCAACATTTGGAGAATAGCGAGAGTGAAGTTTTTAGGAAAGAAAGAGATGAGCTTGAGGAGATTTTTCTTCGCCAACCTATTCTCAAGCATGATTTACCGGTGGAAGACTTGGGTACAACACCGCCACCAAAGGAAGATCCTGTTTTTGATTTAAAGCCTTTGCCTGATAATCTTAAATATGCTCATATTGATGATAAGAAAATATATCCTGTTATTATTAGTTCTAAGCTTACAGAGTTTGAAGAAGAAAGATTATTGCAAATATTGAAGAAACACCGAGGTGCTATTGGCTATACTCTTGATGACTTGAAGGGGATTTCTCCCTCTATTTGCCAACACGCCATTAATATGGAAGATGATGCGAAGCCTCGTTGTTGAACCTCGGCGTCGTCTAATTCCCAAGATGAAGGATGTGGTAAGAAATGAGGTATTACGACTTCTTGAAGCTGGTATTATATATCCTATTGCCGATAGTAGATGGGTTAGTCCCGTGCATTGCGTTCCTAAGAAAGGAGGAATGACTCGTTGTGCCTAATGATAATGATGAGCTCATACCTCAAAGAGTAGTTGTAGGGTATAGAATGTGCATTGATTATCGAAAAGTTAATAAGGTTACTAAAAAAGATCATTACCCTTTACCATTTATTGATCAAATGCTAGAAAGGTTATCTAAAAATACTCATTTTTGCTTTCTTGATGGTTATTCTGGGTTTTCACAAATTGCTGTTAAAACTAAAGATCAAGAGAAAACCACTTTTACTTGTCCCTATGGAACTTATGCTTATAGGCGTATGCCTTTTGGTTTATGTAATGCTCCTGCTACTTTTCAAAGATGCATGTCTGCTATTTTTCATGGCTTTTGTGAGAGTATTATGGAAGTATTCATGGATGATTTTTCTGTCTACGGGAATTCTTTTGATAGTTGCTTGCGAAACCTTGATAAAGTTTTGCAGAGATGTGAAGAAACTAACCTTGTTCTTAATTGGGAGAAATGCCACTTTATGGTTAATGAAGGAATTGTATTGGGACATAAAATTTCCGAGAGAGGTATTGAAGTTGATAGAGCTAAAGTTGAAGCCATTGAGAAGATGCCCTATCCAAGGGATGTTAAAGGTATCCGTAGTGTTCTTGGTCATGCTAGGTTTTATAGGAGATTTGTTAAAGATTTCTCCAAGATTTCAAAGCCTCTTACTAATCTTCTTCAAAAAGATGTACCTTTTGTTTTTGATGATGATTGTAAGGAAGCTTTTGAAACTCTAAAGAAAGCCTTAACAACTGCTCCTATAGTTGAACCTCCTGATTGGAATTTACCATTTGAAATTATGTGTGATGCTAGTGATTTTTTCCGTAGGCGCTTGTTCTTGGACAACGAGTAGATAAAAAATTAAATGTTATTCATTATGCTAGTAAAACTCTTGATGCTTCTCAAAGAAATTATGCTACTACTGAAAAAGAATTGTTAGCTGTAGTCTTTGCTTGTGATAAATTTAGATCTTACATTGTTGATTCAAAAGTTACGATTCATACTGATCATGCTGCAATTAGATACCTTATGACAAAGAAAGATGCTAAGCCGAGGCTTATTAGATGGGTACTTCTTTTGCAAGAATTTGATTTGCATATTGTAGATAGGAAAGGTGCTGATAATCCTGTTGCTGATAATTTGTCTAGATTGGAAAATATTGCTTATGATCCTGTTCATGTTAATGATAGTTTTCCAAATGAACAATTGGCTGTAATAAAGGTGAGCTCGCGAGACAGTCTTTGGTATGCTGATTATGCTAAGTTTATTGTTTCCAAGTACTTGCCTCCAACCTTTTCAGACTTCAGCAGAGGAGGAAATTCTTTTATGACTTGAGGCATTATTTCTGGGATGACCCACACTTATATAAAGAAGGAGTGGATGGTATTCTCGCGAAGGTGTGTTCCCGAATATGAACAACAAGAGATATTGAGTAAATGTCATGGTAGTGCTTATGGAGGACATCACGCCGGAGATAGAACCGCGCAAAAGGTTCTACAATCAGGTTTTTATTGGCCAACTCTCTTCAAAGATGCAAGGAAGTTTATTCTATCTTGTGATGAATGTCAAAGGGTTGGTAATATTTCCAGACGCAATGAAATGCCTATGAATTATACTATTGTTATTGAACCGTTTGATTGTTGGGGATTTGACTTCATGGGACCTTTTCCCTCTTCAGAAGGTAACACTCATATACTTGTTGCTGTTGATTATGTTACTAAATGGGTGGAAGCCATACCTACAAAAAGTGCTGACTGGTGAGACCTCTTTAAAAATGGTTTTAGATATTATTTTTCCTAGATTTGGAGTACCTAGATATATTATGACCGATGGAGGTTCTCATTTTATTCATGGAGGTTTTAGAAAAACTCTTGCTAGGTATGGTATTAATCATAGAATTGCTTCCGCTTATCACCCTCAAACTAGTGGTCAAGTAGAATTATCAAATAGAGAGATTAAATCTATTTTGGGAAAGACCGTTAATAAATCTAGAAAGAATTGGGCTAGTAAATTGAAAGAAGCACTATGGGCTTATAGAACTACTTATAAAAACCCCATGGGAATGTCACCTTATAAAATGGTTTACGGAAAAGCTTGTCATTTACCTTTAGAACTAGAACACAAAGCTTATTGGGCTGTTAGAGAATTAAATAAAGATCCTAAACTTTCCGGTAATAAGAGGTTGCTACAATTAAGTTCTCTAGATGAATGGAGAAGTGAAGCTTATGAAAATGCTAAACTCTTTAAAGAAAAAGTTAAAAAATGGCATGATAGAAGGATCATCAAAAGAGAGTTTAATATTGGGGATAAAGTCCTATTGTATCGGTCTCGTCTCAGACTCTTTGCAGGGAAATTACTCTCGAAATGGGAAGGACCATATGTTGTTGAGGAGGTGTATCGTTCAGGAGCAATTAAAATTAGCTCTCTCCAAGGCAATGCTACGCAAGTGGTGAATGGACAAAGACTCAAGCATTATATCTCGGGTGATTCTTATAATGTTGATGTTGATATTATTCAAGTGGAAACACTCGGAGGCTTTCATCAAAGGAAAAATTGACAAATCCGCCGTAACTTGACTTTGAATAGGTAACAGTACCGGTAATGAAAAGTTCGCAATTTACTTTCCGAACAATATTTTTGCTGTTTTTGGAAAATATGAAAAATTACGAGATCGAAACGGAGTGGAAAAGACGCACGAGGGCGTGCCACCATAGGCCGGCGCGGCCTGGCCTGGGCCCGCGCCGCCCTATGAGGGCACCGCCTCGTCGCCCCTTTCCGACTCTGGTTCGACCTGGTGCTTTCCGTTTGTTCTGAAATTTTTTATTATATAATCCCCCGGACCCCTGGAGGTCCGTATATCGTTTTCTCGACGTGTTTTGTTTCAAGCTATTTCTGCCCGGGTTAGTTTCGGATCTAGAACCATCATGTCTTCGTCGGGAACTCCGAAGGACAGCTCCTGCAAGGATGTTGGCAACTTGTACATAGAGGAGCTGAGGATGCACCCAAAGGAGTTGATGCTCGTCGAGGGAAAACTGCAGATCAAACATGTTCAGGGTCCCAAAGGAGAAGGAAGCTTGGAAGACAGGATGGAGAAGCTAGAACAAGAGGTCTTCAATTACAAGAAGATGGCCGAGCGTGAAGTGGATATCTTTCACAAGATTGTGTCTGAACTCATTGCTGAACACGAGAAGGAAACTGCAAAGCTATGGGGCGACATCCTCTCACTTCACGACACCACCAACAAACTCCAAGCTCAACTCTATGATGTTCAGAATCAGAACTGTGAGTATGAAAACAGGTTTAAACACATAAGCCATGCTGCTAGTTTCAGGATTCCCGAGACCAAGATGTCATTTGTTGATGGAGAACCTCTATCTTGGAAGTCTGAAGTCGGGAATTCATCACCACCATCGCCAAAGGAGTAATCCATCATCGGTATTGGCATCCCCTTGGTTTGTTCCAAGCTTGGGGAGTGCCGCGGTATCACATTATCACTACCTTTTACTTTTTACTATCAAGTAGTGTCATATCATGAGTAGGGAAGTTATCGTATAAGATGGGTTGCAGTGTGGAAGTATCTCTCCTTTAGTTTGTCTATGTATCCCTTGGTGTGAGTTATCGTTATGGAATATTAATGAGAAGTCTTATCATTTACATATTGCACACCTTATTTTAGTTTGCAATTTCTACTATATGATTGATCTTGATTTTAGTATTGGTACCACTTTGGGAGCATTAAGTAAATCTATTTGGTTTTGGCAAACTTAGCAATGGTCAATAGCAACAACACTTTGAGATTAAGAAGAATAGAGGAAATACATGTAGAAGATATTATTATCTTTCTTATTAGTTCTTAGCTTAGTATTCTAAAGTTAAAACTGTTTGTGCTTACAAGTAAGATGCATGATTGTTTCTATCACATGTATATTTGTTTGTTTCCCTCAACTCCTATGCTTTCTAATTAACCTTGCTAGCCAAAGACCTGTACTGAGAGGGAATACTTCTCGTGCATCCAAACCTGAACCCAAACCTGTGCCATTTGTGTCCACCATACCTACCTACTGCATGGTACTTTCTGCCATTTCAAGTAAATACTTCATGTGCTACCTTTAAACAATTCAAAACTTATTACTCTTTATTTGTGTCAATGTTTTATAGCTCATGAGGAAGTATGTGGTGTTTTATCTTTCAGTCTTGTTAGGCAGCCTCCACTAATGGACTAGTGGCTTCATCCACTTATCCTATAATTTTGCAATAAGAGCCGGCAACGGGGTTCCCAGCCCCAATTAATCAACTTTCATTAATAATTCTCTTCACATGTTTTGCCCCGATTCATCAAGTAAGCAACTTAATTTTGCAATAGACACTCCTCCATGGTATGAGATTGTTGGAAGGCACCCGAGGATTCGGTTAGCCATGGCTTGTGTAAGCAAAGGTTGGGGGGAGTGTCATCCTTAAATAAACTAAAGTACATGTGTAAACAAAAGAGAAGAGGGATGATCTACCTTGCTGGTAGAGATAACGTCCTTCATGGGAGCCGCTCTTTAGAGGTCTGTTTGGCAAGGGGGTTAGAGTACCCGCTACCATACGTTGACAACGACAAACACCTCTCAAAACTTTACTTTTATTCTCTTTATATGATTTCAAAACTGAAAAAGCTCTAGCACATGATTTAATCCCTGCTTCCCTCTGCGAAGGGCCTGTCTTTTACTTTATGTTGAGTCAGTAAACCTATTTCCCTCCATCTCAAGCAAGCATTTGAGTTGTTGTGATCAAACTATTATATTGTTATTTGCTTCATCATGTCTTTACTCTTTCTTGTTTAGTACAAGTATTACCTGAATGAATATAGCTTTGAAAGTCATCAATGATTAATATGATTGAGTATGCAAGTTTACCATAAGTTTTAATATGAGAGCGCTGCTCAATAGATAAAGTATAATCTGTTAACTCGTTCTCCGACCAAGAACAAAGTTTGCCATCACCAATTATGATTTCTTATGCACCTTTATTTGTGATTACCTTATACTTGTTTCAAGTTGAGTTATATGAGGAAGTTGTTTACTATAATGTTTTGTGTGAATGAATATGATGCTTCTTGTCCGTATTTTGTTTATCGACTCTTCACTCCATAAACATGTCGTCCTGTTTACCGAGTTCAGTTCCGCTTGGGGACAAGCGAAGTCTAAGCTTGGGGGAGTTGATACGTCCAATTTGCATCACTATTTTATATCATAATTTGCTGTTATTCATTGATATATTTCATATTGGGACACAATACTTATGTTATTTCATCTATTTTGCATGTTTCATGATTATTTGGAGATCGCGCACCGGAGCCGTGGATTCTGCTGGAAAAAGCACCATCAGGATGCAATATTTCGGAAGATCAACTGTGGAAGGAAATTTTACCAAAAATCCTATTTTTCCAGATGACGAAGGAAGCCAGAAGGGGGAGCCAGCTGGACCCAAGGTGGGCCCACACCATAGGGCGACGCGGCCCATGGCCTGGCCGCGTCACCATGTGGTGTGGGGCCCCCACAGCCCCTTTTGCCTCCTTTTCTTCGCGAAACCCTTCGTCCCGAAGACCTAAGCCACAGAGGAATCCTCACGAAGGGTTACAGCCGCCTCTGCGGGGCGGAGAACACCAGAGAGAAAAGAGCTCTCCGGCGGGCAGGAATCCGCCGGGAAACTCCCTCCCGGAGGGGGAAATCGACGCCATCGTCACCGCCATCGAGCTGGACATCGTCTCCATCACCATCACCATCATCTTCATCATCATCACCGCCATCTCCACCGCTGCACCTCGTCACCGCTGTAGCAATTTGGGTTTGATCTTGATTGTTTGATAGGGGAAACTCTCCCGCATCGATTTCTATTTGTTATTGATGCTATTGAGTGAAACCATTGAACCAAGGTTTATGTTCAGATTGTTATTCATCATCATATCACCTCCGATCATGTTCCATATGATGTCTCGTGAGTAGTTCGTTTAGTTCTTGAGGACATGGGTGAAGTCTAAATGTTAGTAGTGAATTATGGTTGAGTAATATTCAATGTTATGATATTTAAATTGTGGTGTCATTCTTCTAGTGGTGTCGTGTGAACGTCGACTACACGACACTTCACCATTTATGGGCCTAGGGGAATGCATCTTGTACTCGTTTGCCAATTGCGGGGTTGCCGGAGTGACAGAAACCTAAACCCCGTTGGTATATCGATGCAGGAGGGATCGCAGGATCTCGCAGTTTAAGGCCGTGGTTAGATTTATCTTAATTACTTTCTTGTAGTTGCGGATGCTTGCAAGGGGTATAATCACAAGTATGTATTAGTCCTAGGAAGGGCGGTACATTAGCATAGGTTCACCCACACAACACTTATCAAAACAATGAAGATTAATCAGCTGTATGTAGCGAAAGCACTAGACTAAAATCCCGTGTGTCCTCGAGAACGTTTGGTCATTATAAGTAAACAAACCGGCTTGTCATTTGTTCTAAAAAGGATTGGGCCACTCGCTGCAATTATTTCTCTCGCACTTTACTTACTTGTACTTATTTCATCTGCTATATCAAAACCCCCTGAATACTTGTCTGTGAGCATTTACAGTGAATCCTTCATCAAAACTGCCTGTCAACACCTTCTGCTCCTCGTTGGGATCGACATTCTTACTTATCGAAGATACTGCGATACACCCCCTATACTTGTGGGTCATCAGATAACAATGAGCTTCTTATTCTATTTCCTGATTTAAGACATGGATGGTTTGATGCGAAAATTAAAAAACCTACGGAACATATTAGTATGAACGCTTTGAACACCATTGTTGCTAATGATATGGAAAATTCTAAGCTTGGGGAAGCTGGCTTTGATGAGCATGATATTTTTAGTCCCCCAAGTATTGAGGAGAAAATTTTCTTTGATCATACTTTGCCTCCTATTTATGATGATTATAATGATAGTGGTCTTTTGGTGCCACCTACTATGGAGAGTAATTTTTATGATGATAATACTATGCCTCCTACACTTGATGAGAATAATAATGATAGCTACTTTGTTGAATTTGCTCCCACTACAACTAATAAAATTGATTATGCTTATGTGGAGAGTAATACTTTTATGCATGATACTCATGATAAGAATGTTTCATTTGATAGTTATATTGTTGAGTTTGCTCATGATGCTACTGAAAGTTATTATGAGAGAGGAAAATATGGTTGTAGAAATTTTCATGTTACTAAAACACCTCTCTATGTGCTGAAATTTTTGAAGCTACACTTGTTTTATCTTCCTATGCTTGTTACTTTGCTCTTCATGAACTTGTTTACTTACAAAACTCCTATGCATAGGAAGCATGTTAGACTTAAATTTGTTTTGAATTTGCCTCTTGATGCTCTCTTTTGCTTCAACTACTATTTCTTGCAAGTGCATCATTAAAACTGCTGAGCCCATCTTAATGGCTATAAAGAAAGAACTTCTTGGGAGATAACCCATGTGTTTATTTTGCTACAGTATTTTTATTTTGTATTTGAGTCTTGGAAGTTGTTACTACTGTAGCAACCTCTCCTTATCTTAATTTTGTTGCATTTTTGTGCCAAGTAAAGTCTTTGATAGTAAGGTTCATACTAGATTTGGATTACTGCGCAGAAACAGATTTCTTGCTGTCACGAATCTGGGCCTAATTCGCTGTAGGTAACTCAGAAAATTATGCCAATTTACGTGAGTGATTCTCAGATATGTACGCAACTTTCATTCAATTTGAGCATTTTCATCTGAGCAAGTCTGGTGCCTCAATAAAATTCGTCTTTACGGACTGTTCTGTTTTGACAGATTCTGCCTTTTATTTCGCATTGCTTCTTTCGTTGTGTTGGGTGGATTTCTTTGTTCCATTACCTTCCAGTAGCTTTGGGCAATGTCCGAAGTGTTAAGAATGATTGTGTCACCTCTGAACATGTGAATTTTTTATTATGCACTAACCCTCTAATGAGTTTGTTTCGAGTTTGGTCTGGAGGAAGTTTTCAAGGGTCAAGAGAGGAGGATGATATACTATGATCAAGAAGAGTGAAGAGTCTAAGCTTGGGGATGCCCCGGTGGTTCATCCCTGCATATTTCAAGAAGACTCAAGCATCTAAGCTTGGGGATGCCCAAGGCATCCCCTTCTTCATCGACAAATTATTAGGTTCCTTCTCTTGAAACTATATTTTTATTCGGTCACATCTTATGTGCTTTGCTTGGAGCGTCTGTTTGTTTTTGTTTTTGTTTTTGTTTGAATAAATGCTTGTGTGGGAGAGAGACACGCTCCGCTGGTTCATATGAACACATGTGTTCTTAGCTTTTAATGTTCATGGTGAAGGTTGAAACTGCTTCGTTAATTGTTATATGGTTGGAAACGGGAAATGCTACATGTAGTAATTGATAAAATGTCTTGGATAATTTGATACTTGGCAATTGTTGTGCTCATGTTTAAGCTCTTGCATCATATACTTTGCACCCATTAATGAAGAAATACATAGAGCTTGCTAAAATTTGGTTTGCATAATTGGTCTCTCTAAGGTCTAGATAATTTCTAGTAAAGAGTTTGAACAACAAGGAAGACGGTGTAGAGTCTTATAATGTTTTCAATATGTCTTTTATGTGAGTTTTGCTGCACCGGTTCATCCTTGTGTTTGTTTCAAATAACCTTGCTAGCCTAGCCTTGTATCGAGAGGGATTACTTCTCATGCATCCAAAATCCTTGAGCCAACCACTATGCCATTTGTGTCCACCATACCAACTACTACATGGTATTTCTCCGCCATTCCAAAGTAAACTGCTTGAGTGCTACCTTTAAAATTTCCATTCTTTACCTTTGCAATATATAGCTCATGGGACAAAATAGCCTTAAAAACTATTGTGGTATTGAATATGTACTTATGCACTTTATCTCTTATTAAGTTGCTTGTTGTGTGATAACCATGTTCTTGGGGACGCCATCAACTACTCTTTGTTGAATATCATGTGAGTTGCTATGCATGTCCGTCTTGTCTGAAGTAAGGGAGATTTACCACTCATTTAATGGTTAGAGCATGCATTTGTTAGAGAAGAACATTGGGCCGCTAACTAAAGCCATGAATCATGGTGGAAGTTTCAGTTTTGGACATATATCCTCAATCTCATATGAGAACATTAATTGTTGCTACATGCTTATGCATTAAAGAGGAGTCCATTATCTCGTTGTCTATGTTGTCCCGGTATGGATGTCTAAGTTGAGAATAATCAAAAGCGGGAAATCCAAATGCGAGCTTTCTCCTTAGACCTTTGTACAGGCGGCATAGAGGTACCCCTTTGTGACACTTGGTTAAAACATGTGTATTGTGATGATAATCCTGGTAATCCAAGCTAATTAGGACAATGTGCGGGCACTATTAGTATACTATGCATGAGGCTTGCAACTTGTAAGATATAATTTACATGATACATATGCTTTATTACTAGCTTGACAGAATTGCTTCATGTTTTCAAAACCAAAGCTCTAGCACAAATATAGCAATCGATGATTTCCTCTTTGAAGGACCATTCTTTTACTTTTATGTTGAGTCAGTTCACCTATTTCTCTCCACCTCAAGAAGCAAACACTTGTGTGAACTGTGCATTGATTCCTACATACTTGCATATTGCACTTGTTATATTACTTTACATTGACAATATCCATGAGATATACATGTTATAAGTTGAAAGCAACCGCTGAAACTTAATCTTCTTTTGTGTTGCTTCAATACCTTTACTTTGATTTATTGCTGTATGAGTTAACTCTTATGCAAGACTTATTGATGCTTGTCTTGAAAGTACTATTCATGAAAAGTCTTTGCTTTATGATTCATTTGTTTACTCATGTCATTACCATTGTTTTGATCGCTGCATTCATTACATGTGTTTACAATAGTATGATCAAGGTTATGATGGCATGTCACTCCGTAAATTATCTTTGTTATCGTTTACTCGCTCGGGACGAGCAGAAACTAAGCTTGGGGATGTCGATACGTCTCCGACGTATCGATAATTTCTTATGTTCCATGCCACATTATTGATGATATCTACATGTTTTATGCATACTTTATGTCATATTTATGTGTTTTCCGGAACTAACCTATTGACGAGATGCCGAAGTGCGCGTTCTCGTTTTCTCTCGTTTTTGGTTTCGAAATCATAGTAAGGAAATATTCTCGGAATCGGACGAAATCAACACCGAAGATCTTAGAATCCCCGGGAGCTTCCGAACACCCGAGAACCGCCGCAGAGGGGCCACAGGGGGCCCACACATGGTGGCGGCGCGGCCCAGGAGGGGGGCGCGCCGCCCTAGTGTCTGGTGGCCCCAGACCCCTTCTGACCTTGCCCTTCCGCCTATTTATAGCCTCCGTCGCGAAAACCCTGACACGTTCGACGAAACTAGAGAAAACCTTCCAGAGCCGCCGCCATCGCGAAGCCAAGATCTGGGGGACAGGAGTCTCTGTTCCGGCACGCCGCCGGGACGGGGAAGTGCCCCCGGAAGGCTCCTCCATCGACACCACCGCCATCTCCATCAACGATGCTGTCTCCCATGAGGAGGGAGTAGTTCTCCATCGAGGCTCGGGGCTGTACCGGTAGCTATGTGGTTAATCTCTCTCCTATGTGCTTCAATACAATAATCTCATGAGCTGCCTTACATGATTGAGATTCATATGATGATGCTTGTAATCTAGATGTCATTATGCTAGTCAAGTGGGTTTTACTTATGTGATCTCCGGAGACTCCTTGTCCCACGTGTGTAAAGGTGACAAGTGTGTGCACCGTGTGGGTCTCTTAGGCTATATTTCACGGAATACTTATTCACCGTTATGAATGGCATAGGGAAGTGCTTATTTATATCTCTCTATGATTGCGAGTGTGTTTTGTATCACAATATATCTCGTGTGCTACTCTAGTGATGTTATTAAAGTAGTTTATTCCTCCCGCACGGTGTAATGGTGATAGTGTGTGCATCGTGTAGTACTTGGCGTAGGCTATGATTGTGATCTCTTGTAGATTATGAAGTTAACTATTGCTATGATAGTATTGATGTGATCTATTCCTCCTTTCGTAGTGTGAAGGTGACAGTGTGCATGCTATGTTAGTACTTGGTTTGGTCATGCACTCTAAGGTTATTTAAACATGAACATTGAATATTGTGGAGCTTGTTAACTCCGGCATTGAGGGTTCGTGTAATCCTACACAGTTAGTGGTGTTCATCATCCAACAAGAGGGTGTAGAGTCTAGCATTTATCTATTTATTCTGTTATGTGATCAATGTTGAAAGTGTCCACTAGTGAAAGTATAATCCCTAGGCCTTGTTTACAAATACTGCTATCGCTACTTGTTTACTGTTTTACTGCATCTATACTTCCTGCAATATTACTACCATCAACTGCACGCCAGCAAGCACTTTTCTGGCGCCGTTACTACTGCTCATATTCATTCATACCACTTGTATTTCACTATCTCTTCGCTGAACTAGTGCACCTATTAGGTGTGTTGGGGACACAAGAGACTTCTTGCTTTGTGGTTGCAGGGTTGCATGAGAGGGATATCTTTGACCTCTTCCTCCCTGAGTTCGATAAACCTTGGGTGATCCACTTAAGGGAAACTTGCTGCTGTTCTACAAACCTCTGCTCTTGGAGGCCCAACACTGTCTACAAGAATAGAAGCACCCGTAAACATCATAGGGCTACAAGAGCACCCTCAAGCCAGAGTAAACAAGATCCACAATGTCATAAAGGAATCACACACGATGCGCACACTATCACTGTCACACCGTGGAGAGTAATTCCGGAGTTCATATTAAAGTAACCTCTAGAGTGCATAATAGACAAGAGTAACATCTACATATTCAACTAGATTACAAAGCTCATGATCACATAAAGATCACACCATGGGAGAGAGAGATGAACCACATATCTACCGGTAGAGCCCTCAGCCTCGGGGAGAACTACTCCCTCCTCATCATGGGAGACGACGAACGGCGATGAAGATGGCGGTGGTGTTGATGGACATGACTCCGGGGGCAATTCCCCGTCCCGGCGGCGTGCCGGAACAGAGACTTCTGTCCCCCGAAACTTGTCTTCGCGATGGCGGCGGCTACGGAACTCTTCGTGGAATATGACTTGTTGTTTTAGGGTTTTCGCGATGGAGAGAATATATAGGCGAAGGGGCGATGTCGGTGGAGTCCCGAGGGGCCCACACCACATGGCGGTGCGGCCAGGGGTGGGGCCGCGACCCCCTAGGGTGTGGCCGCCTCGTGGCTCCTCTCCGTCTCCTCTTCGGTGTTCTGGAAGCCTCCGTGGAAAATAAGACCGTGGGCTTTTGTTTCGTCCAATTCCGATAATATTTCCTGTGTAGGATTTCTGAAACCAAAAACAGCAGAAAACAGGAACTGGCGCTTCGGCATCTTGTTAATAGGTTAGTGCCGGAAATGCATCAAAATGATATAAAGTGTATGTAAAACATGTGAGTATTGTCATAAAACTAGCATGGAACATAAGAAATTATAGATACGTTTGAGACGTATCATGGTGGAAGTCCGAAAGAAACGAGATAGGTTACCCGGGTAAGTGGCCATGTGTGAGGAGGCGCCCGTGTCCATGATCCAATCGCCCCCGCTGACGTAGGGACCGGTGGGAGGTGCCTATTGGAGAGTCGCGACCAGCGCAGGGTCCCAACACGCATGCTGGGGAGGCGCGTAGGGTGGCAGGCCTCCGTAGGCCAGCGCGGGGGCCGAAGGCGCGGCGAAGTGCGCCTGGTGAGCCTACGGACGGGGGCCGAGCAAGCCTGGAGCCGGTGGGTGCGGCACGGGCATGGTGTAGGTGTGCACGACCCCGGTCCATGGGTTGAAGCTGCTGCTCCATGGCGGCGGGGCCAACTGCCAGGCGGGGCGGGGGCCGCCACCCCCGTAGCCACCAGTGTTGCGGCCATTGCCGCGACCACGACGGCGGCATCCCGGCTTCCCCTGTTGCTGAGGCTGCTGCGGTGGGGGAGCAGCAAAGGGCGCCGCGGGTCGAGGCGGGAAGGAGGCCGGTGGGGAAGGGGCCGGGACGCCGTGGCCCAGCCCAGCGGCGAGGGCGGTGTGAGGAGCGCGAGCGCGCTGGTTCTTCAGGCGGTGTTCCTCGAGACGAAGGTACGAGACTGCGCGCTAGAATGTAGGGTTAGTCATGAGTGTGAGATTAGCGGTGGCGTTACCGAGATCCTCGCTGAGACCGGCGGTGAGCGTGGAGAGGAGGATCTCGTCCCCCATCGTGCATCCGAGGTCCTGAAGCTTGTCGGCGATGGCCTTGAGGCGTAGGAAGTAGGCGTCCAGGGAGAGGGCTCCCTGGGGAGTGCCGAAGAACTCCTGCTGCAGGAAGACGACATGCTGGAGCTTGTTGTCGGTGAAGAGCCCGTGTATCTTCATCCAAACCGTGCGAGCATCATCGCCGCCGCGGACGACGGTCTTGAAGATGTCCGGCGCGATGGTGAGGAAGAGCCAGCGGGTGATGGTGGCGTCGATCGCCATCCTGTCGTTGTCACGCTGCATGGAGAGGAGGTCGGTGGTGCCGTCGATGTGGTCGCGAAGATTGTACTCGCGGAAGAGTAGGTAGAAGTACGTCTTCCATGGATGAAAATTGTTGTTGGAGCGGGAGAGCGTGATGGCACGTGAGCGGCGATAGGAACGTCGCAGATGAGGGTGGGGGTGGGGGCAGTGGATGCGGAGGATGGTGAAAAGGTGAAGGGGTTGGAGGCGTCCGAGATGGAGGACATGGTGGTGGTGGTGGGGTGGCCGGTAGGGTGGACGAGGAGGGGTTGGAGGGAGGATAGGAGGGGCGGCGGCGCAAGAGGAGGGGCGGCGGCCGGCTAGGGGTAGGGGAGGAGCGGCGGCCGGGAGGGGAGAGGTGCGGCCGGCTAGGGTTGGAGAGGTGAGACGGCCGGGAGGGGAGAAGGGTCGGCCGGCTAGGATTAGGTTAGGATTGTGGGTGTGTCTGATACCATGTAGAAAGGTTGTAATGTATAATGTATTACTCCGCTGCATATACACATATATATAGGTACAATGTGGGCCACCACGTTCTCAACTATAAAAAAAAGAGGGGCCATAAGGAAAGAAATATACATCTCCTCAACACTAAAAGAACCAGAGTGTCAGATCCCAGCGATCTTGACCGTACATGCATAGAAATAAAAAAAACAAGGTTTCTTCAATGATGTATGATGAGACACGCCAAATGTAGCCCCGGAGAAACCGCCGCTAGCACAAACCCCGCACGACCTGGAAATGAAACCAAATCAAATCATGTTCTTTCTTTCGAAATGGGGTACCCGGTCCCTGCATCGATCACATAGCCTTAAAAATCAGGTTCTTAACTGCAGATTTCCTCCGGCTCTCATGTGAAGCCGATGACCCGCGGACTGCCGCCTTCGTCGCCTCCGACTACTGTCTTCACTGCCTGGGCAGCTACCGAGGCGAGGAACATGTTGCTCACACCCCGCGCCGAACCACCGCACACGCCCTCCGACGCGTAGTGCCTTGACTTGGACGCACGCTGTGAAACTCGTCGGCGCTATCCGCTCCGAGCGTCGACTCTCGTCGTTCCACACCATTCCGTGGATACCTGGATAACGTCGCTGCTGCCACCGATTGTCTAGACGTAGACGACATGCCCACAGTCCTCGCGAAGACTCCACTTCTTTGAGGGTAAATAGCTCATATGTGACGTTGTTGAGGCAAATTGGAGAAAACGCTACGTTGTTGGCTGAAATAGCTCGTGTGCGAGGATTATCATGACTCAAATACCTTATGTTGTGGGTATACTTTATGGGTATATCAACAGCATGGTCTGGATCCGGCAAACCCGGGTAGCCCATAGACGGTGATGGTGGCATACGGCCCATCGGACAGCCCAGTTGCTGTAGATCAAGATACGATGGTAGGGCTTAAACTCGGGAAGTAGGTTAGCAACTGGAATTATGTGAGCATGGCGGGACCCACAACTTATTCACGTCAGCACATGAGCCATATTTTGTCCACATCACCACGTGGGGCCCACTTCTTATCCACCGTTGGATCCTCCCATGCATCCTCCGGTCCCTTCGTCTTCTCATGTGGACCTCGAAGCGTGGCAATGTCGATGGTAGATGTCAAGCTCTACGCCTCCCACTGTCCATGGCCGCGATATGGTCCAGTGCCGATGGCAAGGTGCCATGATTGCCCACGGACGGCGCCCCTGAAGAGGCTGGTCACCTCGATCGACAAGAATGGCAATCCCGGGCGTGAATTTGTGAAATGCGAGAGCAAACTAGAGGTGGGGAAGGTGAGATCTTAGTTTCCCCTCTCCCAATTTCGTTTAATTTTCCTCAATTTTTTGGTTTTTTCTCCAATTTGGGAATTAGGGTTGACATTTGCTATTTTCATAATCTAGCCTAATGCATGCATTTGGCTTGATGATTACATGATGCATGTGAAATGCATACATGAAAATTGTCCTTTATTAGAATGCATGAATTCCCGCATATTTGCAACATATATGATGATACTACCATGTTTTATATTGATTTATGGGGATTTACCAATGATTCAGAGACCTATACGGAGTCAGATTGAGCTATCATTTTTGGAGGGTCGTTTTTTCATCAGGAGAAGTAACCTTGGCCCTGGAAGCACACCTGGAGAGGCCCGAGGCCCAAAAGAGCACAGGTGGCGCACCCAGGCAAGTTGGGCGCGCCACCCAACCTATTTTGGTCATCGATCATCCAAATCGCTTGATCTTTTCTCCCACCGACGTATTTTGACCTAAAAACCACTATATAGATGCCCCCCAAGGGTTCTCGGGAAGGGAGCGCCGCATAAACACCGAAACACGAAAAACTCGAGGCTGCAACAGCGAAGATTGGATGGGGAAACTCCACCGGAGCCGCCACCGAAGGGATCTCCACCTTCTCCAACGTCTTCATCATCATCACCATGATCAAGGGGGGCCACATCTAGACTACGGGGTTTGTGGCAGTTGTTTGATTTATTTCTCTCATATTCTTCATAGATCTTAGTACCATATGAGCTACCAACATGATTATGGTAATTTTTGTAATACCTATGTGGTGGATCTTTATTCTATGATATGATGCTATGAGATCTTTAATCTTTCTCGGCGAGGAGGCCACCAATTTTCATCATCGATGCCCTCGCCGTCCATGGCTGCATCCGACAGGCTGTTGGGGTCGTTGTTGTCCATGGGCGAGCTCTTGTTCATATTGATCCTTCCGCCTGCATGCAAGGTAACCCTAGTTCTCACATATGTAGGATCTCTCGTTATTATTCGATCTCGTCCGGTTCCATCAATGGGCGTAGTGAGATCTAGCTTCATCTTTGGATGATTTTACCGACACCTTTTCTTCTTCTTCTTCTTCTTCTGGTTTCATATTAGTTTGGTCACATATATAGATGAATTTTAATCTCAATTAGTCTAACTATTTATTAAAAGATAGCACAATGCGCTAGAAGATGTCCTTCCAAAAAAAAAAATTCGTTTTTTGTTTCTTTTTTGTTTCTTCTTTTTTTGTTTTTCAAAAAGTGAAATATTTTTAAATCCGAATTTTTTAAATCCAGAAGTTTTGAAACTTTGATTTTTCAACAAATTTATTTAAAAGAATTGACTTTTTTAAAAAAAACTTACTTTTTTCAAAAATTCGATTTTTTATCATAAGTACTTTCTAAATTTAAACATTTTTGAACTTGAACATTTTTTGTTTTTCTATTTTAAGTTCTTTTTCAAAATTAATATTTTTTTGAATATGAATATTATTCGAATACGTACAATTTAAAAATTTAAAAATTTGAAAATTTGAAAGTTTTGTATAATTTCCCAAATTTGAACTTTTTAAAATCTGAAATATTTTAAAATTTTAAATTTAAACAAAAAAGAGAAAAACAAAAAAAAAGGAAAACAAAAAAACAGAAAAACGATCAAAAAGAAAGTAAAGGAAATACTTTTATACTTACACGCATGTGTGTGGATGTTTCTGTCACCGTCCATCGTGCTTTGAGATTCGGATAAAAGAGGTAAGAGAAAGTAATCTTTTCATCTACAATAGTGAGCACGAATCTCGAGAAATAAATGGACGGCAACGGAAACACCCACACCCATGAGTGTAAGTACAAAATCCACTTTCAAAAAGTAAAAACAAAATCAGAAAGAAGAAAAAAGTGGGCTAGATCAATACCCGACCAGAAGTATGCGGTGCTTGATAGACACCGACATGGTCGGTGTATAGGAGCCTCTAGAAATTTCACGACTGCAGTGTTCCGTAGTTCTGTTCTCTGGCAGGCCGTGAAATAGAAATAGCCTCTCTAACTCGGACAAGCCTTTGTAAGCCGGATTCATGAAAGGTTTACTGCTGCAGTTGTAACTTTTTTGTAATGACCTATCATTATCAGTACATAATAATATAAGCCCCGGGATTAAAAGCTTCAGCAGCACCCAGTATGACTTTTAAAGTCCCACAGAAAGTACAGTACGACTTGTACTAACAGATCCAATTCGATAGCATCTTGAAAAGTATGCTTGGAAACACACCCAAGCAAAAGCAGGCAAATTCATACGAATACTTTCATTGACAAGCAGAGCTATCTTGCTGGTCCTTGACATCCAAATGGCCCGATTAATCTAGCTCTGAACAAGACATCGTAAGCCTGCTTCATCAAAGGTATACTGCTACAGTTGGCTCCATGTAACTTCTCTTGACAGGAATTAACATAATCAGTACATAAAAATATGAGCCCGTGGATGAAAATCTTGAGCTGCAACCGCTATGATTTATAAAGTTCAAATTGCAGTCATAGTTACAGATTCAGTTCGATAGCATTCCAGCATGCATGTCTAGGAAAGACGCTTGCAGCAAAAATTTCAAAACTCCATGCACGGGATCACACCCAAACGAAGGCAGTCAATTGATACGAAATTACCAATACCTTCATGGACCAAGCAAGATTATTACAGCCCATCAAAAACTTGGCCAACACAATGAAGAAGGAAAAAAAGGAACAAAAATCAGAATCGGCATCTTGCTATCTTCTACAATGAGTAGCTCCCTTGAGCTTATAAAAGAAGCAGCATAAACAATGCCTGATTCAGGGATACAACTTTTAACTAGGGAAGAGGAAGTCCCTTTAAAAAACAAAGGGAATAAAAACTAGGGGACTGCAATCTCAACATAAGAATCAGGTAAAATAAAATACCACATGGAGTAGTTGAAGCCCAATACGGATATACAGTAACAAAAACTGAAGCAAGCAGAAACCAATTTTGACATTCATGCATCCCAGCAAATATAAAAGTTGTCACCCAATCAATCTCGTTCTAGTTGTAATATAGGTATAAATAGATAGGAGTTTTTCAATCAAAGGAGACAACATGATGCCCAATTTCACTTAAGCCGAAGTTAGAATTCGATTCACACCGCAACCCAACGAACTCACAACAGACATAGATAGCTGAGGACACATGTAAGCATACATAAGAACTAAGCTGAAGCATGCCTAATTAATTCAGATTTTGTCATTATGAGCCACACTACTAAATCTCCATGATGATTTCCTTGGCCGCTTTCATTTCAACCGGCAGGAGCCTAGCAATCAGCTCCTTAAGAGCAGACGGGCAACTAATTTTCAGATGCTTGTAGCCTTCACTTGCCTTCATCGCCTCCAAATTGGAAGGAGAAGTGAGGAACTGTAAACAAGCTTCCTTGAGTCCAGTGCAGTTATGCTGCTCAGCTAAAGCCAAACTGGTCGCCACCATGTTGGCATCAATATGGCTACATAACTTGTGCTCGCACATCAATTTAAGCCTGCCGATGTTGTACCTGTCTGCTGCCACGAGCAGATGACCAGCCATCACCACATCTCGAGGTGCTTCACCATGCTTGCTAGCCAACTCAAGAACAGGCAGCGAGTCGGTGTATATGAAGTGAAGCAAGGACTTGAACACATCAGCTTCCATGTCACCGATTTCAATAGGACTGTCGGTTTTCTCCTTCATGGTGCCGAGGAGCTCCGCCTTGAATACAGATGACCTAGCAGCGAGCACGATCCTATGAGCCAAGAACTTCTCCCCACCGACATGAAAGGTCACGTCCGCTCCATCCATGCTGTCTAGGAGGTCTCGGTAATGCAGATGCAAGTCGGTTGGAGGGACAACAACAAACTGATTCCCAATTGTTTCTTCACTGTGGATATCCTTCTTGAGAGTCAGATCACACTTGATTCTGAAACAGTCATCTATTACATACCCTGATCGCTCCAATTTCTCCCGATTGAGAAGGACAACCAAATTGCCTCGGTAAATCGTTTCAAAATCTAATTCCGTTTCAATCATGCCACCGACGCATGGTGGCACCGGTAGACCATCTTTGCCAAGTACACTGATAGATTTGGGCTTCCCATTCACCACCTTACCCTTGGCAGAATCATGAACCAGGGATATCCGACTAGCATTACCTTTTGCCAAGTCGCAACCGTTGGGGTAATACCTGAGAACCCAGTTGTCACCTCCAACGCTGAAAGGGGGAGAAGCCACGCACTGGCCGTTCTTGAGCAGCTCCTTCAGTCTTGAGTATCCATGTACCTTGAACACGAAGGACCTTTCCTCGGATTCAGCAGAAACCTTGTGCTGATCTGCCATTCCCGATGTTGGCTCTGTAGCTAAGGTAGAATGGATGTGTAGGAGGCAGCCGGAATCGTGGGTCGGTGCCCCGTCCCACGACCCACGGTAGGAAACTGGCCGGCTAGGAAGCGACCAGAGCGCGGTGAGGAGCTGGAGGTGAGATGCGGAAGTGGGCAGATCCAGGAAGAAATGGACCGCCGCCTTTGCTTGCCGTCGGCTGCTGGTGCGGTTCGGTCGGCGGAGCAGTAGAAGAGGAGTGCGAGAGCAGGGCAGCAGCAAAACTGGGGAACTCGGCGGCGTCAAGTGGGCTTAGGTCATGTGACGAACGTTGTTGGGCTCGGATGGGCTTCACTGTATATTCCTTTTTTTTCCTAATAAGGCTAACAGGTAACAGACTAGCAACTTCTCAAAAAAAAAGGTAACAGACTAGCAGCGCATATGATCAGATACTCAGCTGGTTCCTCCCAAAGGAAAAAAATCTCAGTTGGTGCTTTCGAAATGCACTAAGAAGTTGTAAGAAAACAAAAGTGTTCTGTTGGATTAAAAGAATGCTTTGTATTGGAAACATGGTGATGCCTAGTGACTAAAATATGGATGTACATCGAACTAAAATACGGAGTATGTCTAAATACATCTATATTAGTATGAATCGTAGGAGTATATAAAAAAGGCAAACAACTAGAATTCATTCAAACGCATTGTCCTCCGGATCAGAAACTTGAGACAAAATCTCAGATACGGCATATGCTCAACGAGCAATGCTAGACTCTGATTAACTTAGAAGTCGTTTGGAAGCCAGGTTTTCATTTCATTTGTAGCATTTTGAAATGAATACATGTATTCATTTCATTTACATTGTAATTTCAGAAATGGACACTTGTTTGGTTGCCACAGGAATTGTAAATGACAGTAGAATTCAATATTGAATTTGTTTGGTTGCCACAGGAATTGTGAAAGACAGGTTTCAGCTCGGAATTGTGATTACACATGGCATCATTTTGCTGGATTTCCCAAATAAAATGATGGCCCAATTCTGTGGCAACCAAACAGCCCACCTATGGAATTTTAAAATGAATTCCAGGATTCCAGGCTTAAATGATGGATACCAAACGACCTCTTAGAGAATATCACTACTGAAACCATCCCTCCTCTCCCCCAGTACTGGTTTCACGACACAGAAATCTGAATAGTGAAAGGTGTATTGGCACAGTTTAAATCTTCTTGTTGGAGGGATTTAACATAACCTGTATATTTATATGAGCCTAAAGATTACAACCTGCTGTGGTTTATTAAGGGCGACAGAAAAAATGTGCTCATAGTAACAGTTTTTTATTAAACAGTAACAACAGATTTAGTTCAACAGCATAGTAGCATGTCTCTATGCTTAGAATCACACAAAACCGAAGCCAAGCAATTGGTTCGAGAATCATACCATGATACCAATACACATAAGCCCATCCTAAACTTGGCCAAGTTTCAATGAAGGAGACAAAAACAAAAGCGAGAAAGAAAGAATGGTGATACCTTCACTTCGACTGTCAGAAGCCTGAACAGATAGTTACTCCAAATAAGTCAAAACAAACAGGAATTATATAGCATGGACATGTTGTCTTCTACAATGAGGAGGCCCCTCAGCAGCCCAAAAGAAACAGCATAAACAAGAACTAGGCGAGAACTCACTCGAGAAATAACATAGGGAAGAATTAGAGGATTGCAATCTCAACCTATGGCATCAGGTAAATAGAACTCCACATAGAGCAGTTAAGTCCCTTGCGGACTATATCAAACTTAGCAAGCAGATACCCCTCTTTTGAAATTTATGCATCTCAGGAAATTGAAACTATAGGTGTCACACAATCAATCCCATTCTACTTGCAGCATACACATAAATAGATAGTTCTTTTTGATCAAAGGGGCACATGTCACCCAAATTCATTTAAGCCCTAGTAAGAGAAATTCAAGTATCATACACATTGGACAGAACTCTAAGCTTCAACTATTTATATATCATGCACTAGAGAGAGAAAAATGACAGGGCATAGGAGTCATGTACCCGCTTTCCCAGTCAGAAAAAAGAGGAGTTATATACCATGCACTTGTTGTCTTCTACAACGAGGAGCTCATCCGAACTTATGCAGTCCAAAAGCTACAGAGAAATAATGGCAGATATAGGGATATACCTTTTAACTAGGGACGAAGGAGGATTGCAAGCTGGAAACAAGACAGCAATTAGGAACTCCCTCGATCTAAACAGTCCAAATGAAAGAGCACAAACAATGCCTGATTCAAGGAAACAACTTTTAACTAGGTAAGAAGAAGTCCCTTAGCAAATACTCCCTCAGTTCCAAAATAAATTACTCATATTTGGCTTGTATCTAGCCAAATCTGGGTCAATTAATTTGGAACGGAGGTAGTACTAATGAAAACAAGGGAATAGAAACTAGAGGAGTGCAATCTCAACATAAGAATAAGGTAAAATATAATACCACATAAGAGTAGTTTGAAGTCCAAACAGTTATAACAAAAAACTGAAGCAAGCAAAAACCCTGATTTGACATTCACGCATCCCAGCAAGTATAAAATATATGTGTCACCCAATCATTCTCGTTCTAGTTGCAATATAGGTACTGTATAAATAGATAGGAGTTAGCTTTCAATGAAAGGAGACAACATGATGCCCAATTACATTTAGGCCCTAGAAAGAGAAGTTAGAGTTCGATTCACATTGCACAACCCAACAAACTTACAGCATACATAGATAGCAGGTTTCTCCCCGAGAGCACATCTAAGCATACATAAGAACTAAGCTGAAACATGCATACATACATAATTAATTCAGATTTCGTCATTATGAGGCACAATACTAAATCTCCATGATAATTTCCTTGGCCGCTTTCATTTCAACTGGCAGGAGCCTAGCAATCAGCTCCTTAAGGGCAGACGGACAACTGATTTTCAGATGCTTGTAGCCATCACTTGCCTTCATCGCCTCCAAATTGGAAGGAGAAGTGAGGAACTGTAAACAAGCTTCCTTGAGCCCACTGCAGTTATGCTGCTCAGCTAAAGCCAAACTGGTCGCCACCATGTTGGCATCAATGCAGCTGGATAACTTGTATTCGCATATCAGTTTCAGCCTCTTGACGCTGTACCTATCTGCTGCCACGAGCAGATGGCCAGTCATCACCACATCTCGACATGCTTTACCTTGGTTGGTAGCCAACTCAAGAACAGACAGCGAAACGGTTGCTTTACCTTGGTTGCTAGCCAACTCAAGAACAGGCAGCGAATCGGTGTATATGAAATGAAGGAAGG
Source organism: Lolium rigidum (assembly GCF_022539505.1). Classification (NCBI taxonomy): domain Eukaryota; kingdom Viridiplantae; phylum Streptophyta; class Magnoliopsida; order Poales; family Poaceae; genus Lolium; species Lolium rigidum. Next base: position 17,102,111 of record NC_061510.1, read on the forward strand.
ACTTGAACACATCAGCTTTCATGTCACTGATTTCAATAGGACTGCCAGTGTTCTCCTTCATGGTGCCGAGGAGCTCCTTCTTGAATACGGATGACCTGGCAGCCAGCACGATCCTATGAGCCAAGAACTTCTCCCCACCGACATGAAAGATCACATCTGCTCCATCCATGCTGTCTAGGAGGTTTCTGAAATGCAGATGCAAGTCGGTTGGAGGAAGCACATCAAACTGATTACCAAATGTTTCTTCAGTGAGGATATCCTTCTTGACATTCAGATCACACTTGATGCTTAAGCAGTCATCTATTATATCCTTCTTCATTTTTTGCGGGGAATCTATTATATCCTTCTTGACAGTGATATCACACTTGATGCTTAAGCAGTCATCTATTATATACCCTGATTGCTCCAGTTTCTCCCAATCAATATGGTCACACAAATATGAACCGTTGGGCCGGGACATCCATTTCCATTGAAGATGAAACTCCATATCAGCTAAAAAGGTCGATTCAGAAATGTTACCAATGAACTGTGGCGCCGGTAGACCATCCTTGTCGAGTACACGAATAGATCTAGCTTCCACATTCAAATCCTTGCCATCAACCGAATGAAGAAGCAGGAATATGTAAGCACCCCGAAGTGCCGAGCGGCCGTTCGGGTAATACTTCAGAACCCAGTTGTCACCCCCAACGTTGAAAGTGGGAGAAGACACGCACTCGCCGTTCTTGAACAGCTTCTTCAGTCTTGAGTATCCATGTATCTTGAACACGTAAGACCTTTCCTCGGATTCAGCTACAATGGCGGTAGAAACCTTGGGCTGATGTGCCATTCCGAAGGTTGGCTAGGCAGCTAGGGTAGGATCTAGTTTCTAGGATGGATAATGGCAGCCTCGAGATCGTCGGTCAGTGCCCCGTCCCCCAAGACCAAGGACTGGAACGAGTCCGGAACGAAGTGTATCACCGGATGAGGCGTGACCCCGGGCGCCACGGAGGTGACCGGACCACGGTGAGGAGATGGACTGGGAGGTGGGGGCGATATGCGGAAGAAGGAAGATGGAGGAGGGAGTTCACCGCCGCCTCTGCTTGCCGCCGGCTGCCGGTGCGGCTCTAGGCAGCAGGCGAGTAGGAGCTAGGTGGAGTTAGAGCAGGGCAGCAGCGGAACAGGGGAACGCGGCGGCGTGAAGAAGTGCTCGCCTGAGGTAGACGACACGAACTTTGTTGGGCTTAGATGGGCTTTAGAGACCAACAACACAGCAGCCCGTGTATATTCCTATTTTTTCCTGAAGCAATACTGGTTTTAGTTAGCAGATAACAGAATAGCTTGTTTACTTCGACCGCGATTTACACAAAAATAACCCAAAACTGAAAGAAAAGCACAGACTGACCCTCTGGCGAAACTATTTCACGAATCTAACCCTTTTGTGTGGCGCCCCTCTCAAGGGCGCCACACATGCCCATGTGGCGCCTCTGGCTCTGGCGCCACACACCCATCCGACGTGGCCCGTCGACGCTGAGCTGGTGACCCCGATCCGACGTGGCAGCACGAGTGGCGCCTCTCTGGCCGACGCCACACTTTGAAAGTGTGGCGCCCCTGGCAGGGGCGCCACACATTCACTTAAGTTTGGGCGCCGCGCGCGCCCAACCCGACCCTTCTTCTTTCTTTCTCTTCTTCTCTCCCTCCTCCCCAACCCGGTTCTCTCTCTCCTCCCTCTCCCCCCCACCAAATCCACCACCAAATCGTCAGATCTGTCCGTGGAGATCGTTCCCCATCCATTTGTCAAGGTAATCTCCTTCAAATCTTCTCCATTCATCCACTAATTTCATAGATCGGGCTAGATTTGGACATGAACCCTAGACATGTTTTTTTTTCTTTTGTGCACTCTATATTGTATTGTTTGTGTTGGAGATGGTAGCCTCATGTATGCATGTGTTTGAACCATAGATTTGTAGAAATCTACATATGAAATTTCACATGTATGTGTATGAACTCTATGTATGTATGTGTATGTATGTGTATGAACCCACATGTATGCCTAGTATTTGTGATGGAGTAACTCATATTTGTTAGTTGAATGGATCGTAATATGGTTCAAAAATGTAAACATGTAGGATGGCCGGTGCCGGTGGACGGGGAAGGGCGGCCGCCGCGGTCCCGGGCGCCCCGGGCCGGGGAAGGGGCCGCCGCGGTGGAGCAGCAAGGGCCCCACGATCACCGTCACCCGCATCCTCCTCGTCTTCGCATGACGAACGCCGCTTCGAGTTCCTCCTCCGCATCGACGACGACCCACTCGGCATCAAGCGGCTACCGGACAAGTTCGCCGAGTTCGTCGACGGCCACGAGCCGGCGCACTTGCGCCTACGGGAGGCTAGCCGCAACTTCGCCGCTGGTCCGTGGAGGTCCCGTTCGACGGGCAGGGCAAGATGTACCCGCACACGGGGTGGGACAAGTTCGCCCGTGACCTCCACCTCGAGCCCGGCTGCCAGCTCACCTTCTCCGTACAAGGGGGACGGCGACATGATCGTCAAGGTGTTCGACGACACCGCCCGCCGTGTGCACTACCCCCACACCGGCGAATCCGGCTCCGACACCGATATTTAGATCGTCGAGTGTTGTCAACTCTATCTTCGTTGCTTCGTGTTGTTTGAATGCTTTCTTAAATTGTATGAAACTATGTGCTACGATGTTAGGTTTGATGATGTTATGTCCATGATGTGTGTACAAAATGGCTGTTGATATGATGTGTGTATGACATAGCTTTTGACATGATGGCAGTTTTGTTGGAATATGGTAGGATTTTCGATGGTTTTAACACATGTCAATGAGTGGCGCCCTTCCCACTGGCGCCACATTGCACAGTGTGGCGCCCGTGGCATCGGCGCCACACATGCATGTCTAATTGCACAAAACATACTGTAAGACAAATAGTCTGGGACTTAGCCGTTTTGGCGAGGCTCTTTGTGTGGCGCCGAGGCCACGGGCGCCACACAAGCTTGTGTGGCGCCGATGGCACGGGCGCCACACAAAGAGGGTCGCCAAAACGGCTAAGGACTTATCGTCCGGAGCCCCTGGATGTTTTCGACCAAATAGCTCATATAAGTTGGCATGTGTGGCGCCAATGCCACGGGCACCACACTTGCACTTGTGGCGCCAGTGAGAAGGGCGCCACACATGGACTTGTGATAAAACCATGAAAATCCTACAATATTCCAACAGTTTTGACAACAAGAACATTGCACTGAATATGTACCATACATTGACACAGCATAATGGTTCAAATGACAAATAAGGTTCGACGACATCAAGGTTTCAATTACAATAAGGTTCAACGACACGAAGGTTCGAGAAGATCAAGGTTCAGACAACATAATGGTTTGACAACAAGAACATAGCCAAAGGGACATCACTGCGTCGCAAAGGCTCCCTCCCCCCTTGCCTTCTTCTTCTTAGCTTCTTCAGCCAATTCTTCCTTCCCTTAAGTCACAAGCCAACTGAACGACCGAATCGAAGAAGTGGTGGCGCTCCTCCGTCTTTGCAGCTTCCGCTTGAGCTCTCTCCTCCTTGATGCGTTCAGCCTCCCTAGCCACCTCCTCTAGGTGCATCCTATTGGCCCTCTCCCTCGCAATTTGCTCAAGTTGGCAGCTCCTCGGGAATTTTATCCGTGCCTCGCGGTCCCGTTCGGCCTTCGACTTGGCATTCCTCCTCTTGTGGAACAATATGTATTCCTCATACTCGTTTTTGCATACGGGCACTCTCCGCCATCTTCTTGTCTTCCTCCTCCTTCTTCTTCCTCTCTAGTTCTTCCTTCTCCTTCTTCCGCACCGTCCTTACCGCCTCCTCCCAAACGGACTCCTCCTTCTCATTGCCCTCCCATGCTCCCTTCCCCTTGGTGGGTTGAGTTGCCATACCTGTAAACCAAATTGAAAAACCAAAGTTAGTCATGGAATATGAAAATAGAAAGTACAATGCAAGTAGTAACTTCGAGACACATACGGATAAGGCCCCGCTAGGTATCGTAGCATACTAGCACCGCGACGGCCACCTCTACTAAGCCCTACGTGAATCCTTTGTTGCCTTGGAGCTTGTCGCCATTGTGGTTGATGCCTTGAGGCTTGTTGCCTTGGAGCTTGTTGCGTAGGAGCTTGTTGCCGTTGGGCTTGTGTGCTTGGAGCTTGTTGACGCGTTTGGGTTGGAGGAGGTTGACGCGTTTGGCTTGGAGGAGGTTGACGCGTTTGGCTTGGAGGAGGTTGACGCATTTGGGTTGGAGGAGGTTGACGCGTTTGGCTTGGAGGAGTTTGACGCGGTTGGCTTGGAGCTTGTTGGCTTGGAGCTTGTTGGCTTGGGGTTTGTTGGCTTGGAGGTTGATTTGAAGCTTGTTGGCTACTTGATGCTTGACTTGTGCTAGCATCATTGCCCTTTGATTTTTTGCCGGATGTGCACTTCCTTTTATTGTGGCCCTTACTATTGCAGGATCCACAATTAGTTGGCTCGCGAGCTTCTTGGAATAACCTCGTTTCCGGAATGACCCCATCTATCCATATCTCCGTGATACCTCTTTGTCTTTCTTCTTCCACGTTTCACAACCTTCCATTCCGGATCTGGCCAAACTTGCACTCCATGATACTCCGGCCATTGTGATTGATCCAAGTAAGGACAAAACCTTGGAGCCCATGTCCTCTTTGTGGCTTCGATTGAGAACTCGGACTCCCGAACGGTGAGCGGGTTATTGTAGTCGACACGTCTAGTGCGTGCCACCGTTAGCAAGTGGGAGCAAGCCAAATGAAGCAAAGAGGGCCTCCTACATGTGCATTCACATGTCTTTAGGGACACACGGAAAGCCCGGCCTCCATGTTGGACACCACCTTGTGTGGTGCCTCCCGGCTCATTCACTTGGTAAACCCAGATCAACATTATCATAACATGTAGCCGTTTGGGAGTCGGCCTTCCTCGCCGGAAAATCCATGAACTCTTGAACCTTCTTTGGGAACTCGGCATTCAAAGCAATTTCCTTCTCCGTTTCATCGGTGTAGTTCTGGAAATAGACATTCAACTTCTCGAATGTGTATTGAATGATTGCCGTCACGGGCAATGCACGGACACCCTTCAAAACATTGTTGAAGCACTCGGCCATGTTGCTTGTCATTTGGCCATATCTCCTCCCATCCTCATCATAAGCTCTCGCCCACTTTGAGTTAAATACGAGGTGTCTATGAAGAAACTCTTGACCACCCGCGTTGAGGTCTTTGTGCTTCAGCAAGCCGTTGTATAGGTTTGCGAAGCGGCGCTCCGAATAAGCGAGGCAACAATCTTGAAGAAGGTCAGACAACTCTTTGCTCTTGCATGCCCGGTACAAGTTTGCACAAAAATGCCTCATGCACCATCGGTGATGCAAGGGAGCATGCCCGGGAATTGGAACCTCCACCGCATTGAGAATTCCTTGATGACGATCGGAGATGACACACACTTCCTTTGAGGGTGGTATGACCCTCGTCCTCAATATATGGAAAAACCATTGCCAGTTATCATTGTTCTCAACTCTACCAATGCAAAATCCAATGGTACTAAACGGTTGCTTGCATCACTTGCTATTGCCACCAATAGTGTGCCCTTGTACTGACCGGTCAAGAAGGTACCATCCACGGCTATGACGGGCCTACAATGTTCGAATGCCCTCGTGCATTGCTGGAATGACCAAAATGCACGGTGAAATACCCTCACTCTTTTACCATCATGCAATGTCATTTTGGTTGCGGAAGGCTCGACCACATGCACCATGCCCGGGTTAGTTGCGGCCATCGCTAACAACAACCTAGGGATACGGTTGTATGCTTCCTCCCAATCACCGTACAACATCTTGAATGCGGCTTGTTTGGCCTTCCATGCCTTCCCGTACTTGACGTCGTAGGCAAACCGGGATTTGACCGTATCTTGCACGGACCTAATGCTCATGATAGGAAGTGATGATATCTCCGCCGAGAGCTTGTATGCAATGAACTCGGATGTGAGTTGACGGTGGTCCGGCTGTGCATCCTTGCCATCAAGCTTCGGTCCCCGGCACATGTGAGTGGCTACACAACTTGTTATGTGCCAAGAGGGCCCTTTTTGAAAGGTCGTGCACGGACAACCCATGGGCACCTTTTATCCACACATTTTAGCGTGTACCGCTTCTTCAAGTCCGAGTGAACAACGATGTACGGGCGATGATGCTTAATGGAGAACTCCTTCAACCATATCTTCAATTCCAAGAATGTATCAAACGTTAGCCCTTTAGAGATCATAGCCGTCCTACCATCCACATCTCTCTTGGATAGTGGCCTAGCTCCAAGAAGTAAACTTTTGCCACCATCAACCACGGCTCCATCCGCAAGACTAACATCACGGAACAATGGTACCCGGATATCCCGTCCGGTTACCTTCTTGAAGATCTCGGCTCTTTCGGCTTCCTTAGCCGTGAAGCCATCCTCGTCAACCTCCTCTTCGGGTCCATCATCATCCGAGTCCGACGCATAGCATCGGGAATAAGGAATGGAGTGGTCCATCTCCTCTTGCGTCCAATATTTATCCAAATCACCGACATTGTTGCCATTCATCTCGAAACAATCATCACCATCGTCATGCTCATCATACTCATTATCCAACGGAGGTTGTTGGGCAATGGGAGATTGGACAATGGGAGATTGGGTGGCCTCTTCTTGGCTCATGGGTGGAGGAGTCCTCTCTCGAACGGGGAGGAGGGCCGGTTAAGGTCAAGCTCGATACGAGCCTCAACCGTCTTGGTTGCAAACAACTCCAAAGCCTTATCTTGTGACCCGGCCACCGTCTCCTTGTAAATGGACCAACGTTGCTCGGAGTTGATACGCATTATCTTCCAACGGGTGTGCATTCCAAACCCCACATTATGCCTTCCCTCTAGCTCAATACCATCATTTGGCTCATTCCAATTCAACTCAACCCTAACTTGTGCTACCACCTCCGCAAAGCTAGGGCTAACGTCAAACACCAAGTCAACCTCTTCCGGGTCCGGCTCTATGTTTCCCTTCAAGTAAGCATCCTTGTCCACATGATGAACATGAACAATTCTTTCCATCCCCTAGCATAATGGGAACAACACATACACACATGTGTTCATTAGATACCCTAATCAACATAATCTACCCATACAAACTAGCACACTACCATTTCTTCTACTTCAACAACCCTAACATCCAACCAAATCCATCTCCACCCTCAAATCAACCAAATCCACATCTAGGGTTTCACATATAGATTGGAGCAAATACACAAAATCAATGGATGAAAAGAGGGGAAACGGAGGAGATTACCTCAAGCAACGAGTTGGGAACGATCTCCACGGACAGATCTGATGATTTGGTGGTTGATTTGGTGGGGGGGAGAGAGGGGGAGAGAGAAAACCGGGCGCCTTTGGAGGAGAGAAGAAGAACAGAGAAAGAAAGAAAGAAGAGGGTCGGGCTGGGCGCGCGCGGCGCCCAAACTTAAGTGAATGTGTGGCGCCCCTCCGTGGGCGCCACACTTTCAAAGTGTGGCGCCGGCCGAGAGGCGCCACTCGTGCCGCCACGTCGGATCGGGGTCACCAGCTCGGCGTCGACGGGCCACGTCGGATGGGTGTGTGGCGCCGAGCAGAGGCGCCACATGGGCATGTGTGGCGCCCTCGAGAGGGGCGCCACACAAAAGGGTTAGATTCGTGAAATAGTTTCGCCGGAGGGTCAGTCTGTGCTTTTCTTTCAGTTTTGGGTTATTTTTGTGTAAATCGCCTACTTCGACACTCTCATACTCAGTTGGTCAGTTCCGATCCCCTAAAATAAAGGTTGGGACATTTCGAAATGCACTATAAAATTGTAAAGTTTGAAGAAACCAGAAGTGTTATGTTTGATTTGAAGAAAGCTTTCTGTCGAAAATCATGGAGATGCATAGTTAAACGGAAGACCTCAGAAGGAGATGCCTAGAACGTCCAAAAAAAAAGTGCTAAACAAACAGAACTCATTCGGGCGCCTGTGGTCTTGTCACGGCGGCATGTTTTTTGTGTGCGAAAAGATCCAAATCTATTTTATGAATTCACAAGAAATAGAGCACCACGAATACCATATAAAGGGTTGCATCCAGATTCTACCGGAACAGAAACTTCAGTCTTTGGCGCACCATCAGATATGCCACATGCTCAACGATCAATGGTAAACTTCAGCCCCACCTGGCTCGTAACACCCAAATGGCTTCATCTTTCTGGCCAGAGACTCTCCAAATCCCTTTGCCTGAAATAATAAAAAACACATGAGACCGGGTTAACCCCACTACTTGACTGGCGTGGCCACTTTGCCTTGGCTGGTTTAACTTGAAGAATATCGCTAGTACTTGACGACGTGATCGAAAGGAGTACTGCTATGCAAACCATCTATAGTACTGGTTTGGTTTCACAAAACAGAACTTTGAATACTGAAAGGTGTTTTGGCACGGTTGGCACCGTGTAAATCTTCTTGTTGTAGGGATTTAACATACCGTGTGCAGAATATATGGTTATATTTATATGAGCCTAAAGATTAGAAACTTGAACTGCACCTACTATGGTCGACGGAGAAACTGCGCTCATAGTAATAGATTCACTTCAACAACATAACAGCATGTCTCTATGCTTGGAATCACACTAAAGAGAAGCCAAGCAATTCATTCGAGATTGGTACCATGATACCAGTACCTTTCAACACCAACAACAACAACCAAGCCTTTCAGTCCCAAATAAGTTGGGATAGGCTAGAGTTGAAACCCATAAAATCTCGAAGCCAAATCATGGTTTTGGAACATGGATAGCTAACTTCCACGCACCCTATCTATGGCTAAATCTTTGTCGATATTCCAAACCTTCATGTCTCTCTTAACAGACTCCTCCCATGTCAAGTTTGGTCTACCACGATCCCTCTTAACATTCTCAACACGTTTTATCCGTCCGCTATGCACTGGCGCTTCCGGAGGCCTCTGTTGGATATGTCCAAACCATCTGAAACGATGTTGGACCAGCTTCTCTTCAATCGGTGCTACCCCAATTCTCTCCCGCATATCGTCATTCCGTACCCGATCCTTTATTGTGTGGCCACATATCCATCTCAACATGCGCACATTTGCTACACTTAACTGTTGGATATGTCGTCTCTTCGTTGACCAACACTCCACGACATACAATATCGCAGGTCGGATAGTTGTCCTATAAAACCTGCCTTTTAGCTTTTGTGGCACTCTCTTGTCACAGAGTACGCCAGAAGCTTGGCGCCACTTCATCCAACCAGCCTTGATTCGGTGGCCCACATCTTCATCGATATCGTCATCCTTCTGCAACATGGACCCCAAATATCAAAAGTGTCTCTCTCTCCGGTACCACCTGCCCAACAAGGCTAACCTCTCCCTCCTCGTGCCTAGTAGAACTGAAATTGCACCTCATGTATTCAGTTTTAGTTCTACTAAGCCTAAAACCTTTCGATTCTAGAGTTTGCCTCCACAACTCTAACTTTCTATTAAACCCCGTTCGGCTATCATCGACTAGCACCACATCATCCGCAAAGAGCATACACCATGTGATATCTCCTTGTATATCCCTTCTGACCTCATCCATCACCAAATCAAAAAGATAAGGGCTCAAAGCTGACCCTTGGTGTAGCCCTATTCTAATTGGAAAGTCATCAGTGTCGCCATCACTCGTTCGAACACTTGTCATTATCATACATATCCTTGATGAGGGTAATGTACTTTATTGGGACTTTGTGTTTCTCCAAGGCCCACCACATGACATTCCGAGGTATCTTATCATAGGCCTTCTCCAAATCAATGAACACCATATGAAGGTCCTTCTTTTGCTCCATGTATCTCTCCATCAGCTGTCGTACCAAGAAGATGGCTTCCATGGTAGACCTCCCAGGCATGAAACCAAATTGGTTTTTGGTCACGCTTGTCAACCTTCTTAAGCGGTCCTCAATGACTCTCTCGCATAGCTTCATAGTATGGCTCATCAGCTTGATTCCACTGTAATTAGTACAACTTTGAACATCCCCTTGTTCTTGAAGATTGGTACTAAAATACTCTGCCTCCATTCTTCGGGCATCTTGTTTGACCGAAAAATGAGGTTGAAAAGCTTAGTTACTCATACTATCGCTACGTCTCCAAGGCCTCTCCACGCCTCGATGGGGATACCATCAGGACCCATCTCCTTGCCTCCTTTCATCCTCCTTAACGCCTCCTTAACCTCAGACTCCTGGATACATTGCACAAAGCACATGCTGGTATCATCAAAGGAGTCGTCTAGCTCAATAGTAGAGCTCTCAACCTCTCCATTGTAAAGGTTGTCAAAGTACTCCCGCCATCTACGCTCGATCGTCTCATCCTTCACAAGAAGCTGATCCTCTTCGTCCTTGATGCATTTGACTTCGTTGACATCCCTTGTCTTCCTCTCCCTAAACTTGGTCATCTTACATATGTCCCTTTCGCCTTTCCTTCGTGTTTAAATGTTGGTAGAGGTCCTCATACGCCCGACCCCTTGCTTCACTCACCGCCCGCTTTGTAGCCTTCTTCGCCACCTTGTACTTCTCCATGTTAGCTGCACTCATGTCCAGATATAGGCATCTAAAACAGTCCTTCTTCTCCCTAATAACCTTCTGGATCTCATCGTTCCACCACCAGGTATCCTTAGCTTCCCTTCTACTTCCCTTAGTCACCCCAAACTACTCTACATCGACCTTCCGCAAGCAGGTCGCCATACTCATCCACATCATGTTTGCATCGCCTCCTACCTCCAAAGGGCCCTCCTTGATAACCCTCTCCCTGAAAGCCTGGGATGCCTCACCCTTGAGCTTCCACCACTTTGTTCTAGCAACTTTGGCGCACTTACCCTGCTGGACACGGATCCTAAAGCGAAAGTCAGCAACCACCAGCTTATGTTGAGGGACAACACTCTCTCCAGGTATCACCTTACAATCAATGCAGGCGCGTCTGTCTTCTCTTCTAGAGAGGACAAAATCAATCTGGCTAGAGTGTAGACCACTACTGAACGTCACTAGATGGGATTCTGTCTTCCTAAACAGGGTGTTAGCTACGACCATGTCATAAGCTAGAGCGAAGCTCAGGACGTCTTCTCCTTCTTGGTTCCTGATGTCGTATCCAAAGGCCCCATGCACCCTTTCAAAACCTGTGTTAGATGTACCCACATGGCCATTGAGGTCTCCTCCTATGAAGAGCTTCTCACCATTAGGTACCCTCCTAACCAAGTCCTCCAGGCCTTCCCAGAACTCCCTCTTGGTGCTCTCATTGTGGCCTACTTTTGTGGAGCATACGCGTTGATAACATTGAGGACTAAGTCCCCAACAACCAGCTTGACAAGGATCATCCGGTCCCCTTGCCTCTTGACGTCCACAACTCCATCCCTGAGGCTCTTATTGACCAAGATGCCTACTCCATTTTTGTTTGAAGTTGTCTCCGTGTACCACAACTTGAAACCGGTATCCTCCACCTCCTTCGCTGTCCTTCACTGTCCAGTAAGTACTAGTTTCAAAAGACGGGACTCTGCATTCGGAAAGTTGTACTGCTATAGCTGGCATGGTATGAAGTGTGAATTTTCTTGTCAATAGCATAATCCGTTCAAAACAATACGATCCCACAGGTTAGAAGCTTGAGTTTTCCCGTCACGATATCTAATTTCAACAGATTAGTTGCGATCATGCTAGCAAATTCAGTTTGACAGCATTCCAGGATGTATAGATCAACAGGTTTGTAGCCTGGCGGGTATGTAGCATTCCAGGATGTATAGATCAACTGGTATTTTAGGGAGACTTAGCAGAAAACTCTTCATATTTGTAAACCGTATTCGTTGATGGCAAAAAAAAGTTGTGTCACACGGGTACGTAGCAACAGAAAACTCTGAAGACGAGGGCTGCTATGTGTTCCTCGATTACTTGATTAGAAGTCTAGACGAACAAAGTTGATAACTTGCTGTTAAAAAAGACAATTCCATACCTTTCAGTCATAAGCCCTGGCTGGAGTGGGTTCACATATCTGGCAGTTTCACTGAACTTCCATCGATGTGGAATGTGATTCTTGCATTATCCAGGCCGAAACAGGCAGAAAGAAAAGAGAGAAATATGCCCTGGCATAATTCATTCTAATTGGACCAGCCACAAAAGGGAGGGCAAAAGCTTTGATCGCTAGATACCGCAATATGAAACCACTAAAAAGGACATGCCGTGTCAGCAAGCCATCTTTCAAATGTCATGATAAACCCAATTCCGAACAAGACATCGTAGGCCAGCTGCCCGCTTCGGAAAGGTGTACTGCTACAACTGCCACCGTATATTTTTCTTGAAAAGATTTATCATAATCTGTGCATAACAATATGAGCCATCAGATTAAAATCTTAGGCAAAACCTGCTATGATTTCTAAAGTTTCAGATAAAAGTTGTGCTTATACTAACAGGTTCAGTACAATAGCACGCCAGACATGCTTCCATCAATAATGTTCGTAACTCTATGCTTGGAATCACACCCAAGCATAGGTGAGCAACAGATTCAAATTCATAACAATACCTTAATTAACCAACTTGGCTCAGTCACGCTGAATGAAAAAAAAAGACAGAAAGAAGAATGATATATAAGGAAATATAATGTACTTGCGATGTTCTACGATGAGGAGCTGCCACGAGCTTATGCAGTCCAAACGTAAAGGCAAACAATGGCTTTGTTAGAGGATACAACTTTTAACTCGGGAAGAACACCCTTACAAAAATAGAAATAAATAAAGTATTGATAAAAAAACAAGGGAAGAAGAACTAGAGGATTGTAATCTCAACATAAGATATCAGGTAAACTAGAAAACGAGAGAGTAGTTGAGAAGTCCTTGCAGTCATAACAAAAAAAACAGAAGCAAGCAGAAACCTGTTTTGACATTCATGCCTCTCACGAAATAGAAAATATAGGCATCACCCAATCATCTCATTCTACTTGCAATATAGGTATAATTAGACGGGAGTTCTTTTTCGATCCAAGGGAACTCATGACACCCAATTGCATTTAAGCCCTAAATGAGAAATTATAGTTCAATACACACTGAACGAACGAGTAAGCTTCAGAGCGAACAACAAACATTGATAGCAGGCTTATTTTGCTGAGGCACACATGCAACCATACATAGAGAACTAAGCTATAACATGCATAGATACATAATTAACTTACGTTCAGTTATCATGAGCCACGCTACTATATTGGCATGCCAATATCCATGCTCCACGTAGTCAATCGGGAAGTATCAAAATGCGATAAAAAGTTCTGAAGTTTCAAGATAACATAAACATTATTTATGATTAAAAAAAACTCTGTTTGAAACGAGCAGATGCCTAGTGATTGGAAAGGATTTGTAAGTATTTTCTAACGGACGTGGTCCACTGATTATGAAAGTGTCAGCTGAACTAACGGTTGGATTTTAAAAAAATATATATAATCAGTGCTGAGTACCATACTAATCGAATACTGAGTATGTGCTCTAGCTGTATGTACCAAATGTGTGAGTAAAAAAACATAGTATTGGATTCCAGCGTGCTGAGCTCTGACTGTGCGGTCGGTTCCCGACTTACCGATCCAACACACAATCTAGCCAGCTTTGCATTGCAGATCACCACGGCCAAAGGCACTGGCCAGACCAACTGCGCGTGAGAGCAGCAGCCGCCAGTGTCCCGAGTTCCGACACCACATCCTGATAAATTATCATCCAAGTACTAGTTACACAAGACGGAACTCTGAATTCTGAAAGATGTTCTGCTATAGGTGGCACCGTGTGAATTTCTTGTCAAGACTTGGCATAACCCATTCAGTACAATACGGGCCCACAGGTTAGAAGCTTGAGCTTTCCCCGACTCGATTTCTAAATTCAACGGAATAGTTTCGATCATCCTAACAGAGGTAGGATTCCAGGACGTATAGATCAACGGGTTTGTAGCCACGCGGGTATGTAGCATTCCGGGATGTATAGATCAACTGGTATTTTAGGGAGACATAGCAGCAAACTCTACCGATTTCTAAACCATATTCGTTGGCTGCAAACAAAAGTTGGGTCACGCGCGTATATAGCAGCAGCAAACTCTAAAGATGAGGTGATATGTATAATGTGTTCACCGATTAATTGATTAGAATCTAGACAAACAAAGTTCATAACTTGCTGTTAAAAAAGACAATTCCATACCTTTCGACCATAAGCCCTGGCTGGATTTTGACTGAACTTCCATCGATCTGGAATGCGGTTCTTGCATTATTCAGGCCGAAACATGCAAAAAAAAGAGAAATTACAAAAGACTGCCCTGACATAATTCATTCTAATTAGACAAGCCATAAAAGGGGAGGGCAAAAGATAACAAGATATGTAACTCCCTCCTTTCTCTGCTCTGTGCTCGAGTTATACTATAAAAATTACACCGTAGGGGCTTCCCCTACGGTAAAGGCGTCAAAAAAAGATAACAAGATATGCTTCAGAAGTTTTGATCGCTAGGTACTGCAATACGAACCACTAAAAAGGACATGCTGTGTCAGCAAGTCATCTTCCAAATGCATAATAAACCCAATTCTGAACAAGAAATCGCAGGCCAGCGGCCGGCTTCAGGAAAGGTGTACTCGCCGCAACCGCCACCATATAAATTTTCTTGGCAAGACTTATCATAATCTGTATATGACCATATGAGCCATCAGACTAAAATCTTAGGAAAAACCTGCTACTATTTCTAAAGTTCCTCATAAAAGTTTTGCTCATACTAACATGTTCAGTACAATATAGCATGCCAGGCATGCTTGCAGTAATAATGTTCAGAACTCTATGCTTGGAATCACACCCAAGCAGCATAGGCAAGCAAACTGATTCAAATTCATAACAATACCTTAATTAACCAACTTGGCACAGTCACGCTGAATGAAAAAAAGAAGACAGAAAGAAAGTGATATATAAGGAATTATAATGTACTTGCTGTCTTCTACAATGAGGAGCTGCCAGAAGCTTATGAATCCAAACGAAATAGCAAACAATGGCTGGTAAGAGGATACAACTTTTAACTAGGGAAGAACATCCTCACGACAAAAAATAAAATAAAGTATTGAAAAAAAAAAACAAGGGAAGAAGAACTAGAGGATTGTAATCTCAACGTAAGACATCGGGTAAACAAGAACACCAGAGAGTAGTTTTTTTTGACCTGGACACCAGAGAGTAGTTGAAGTCCTTAAACTCATAACAAAACAGAAGCAATGAGAAACCCGGTTTGGCATCCGTGTCTCTCAGAAAATAGAAAATATAGGCGCCACCCAATCATCTCATTCTACTTGCAATATAGGTATAAACAGACGGGAGTTCTTTTTCGACCCAACAGAACGAGATGACACCCAATCGCATTTAAGCCCTAAAAAGAAATTAGAGTTTGATACACACTGAACATAACAGTAAACTTCAGTGCCAACAACAAACATTGATAGCAGGCTTATTTTGCTGAGGCAGACATGCAACCATACATAGAGAACTAAGCTGTAACATGTAATACATAATTAACTTACATTTTATCATGAGCCACACTATTATATTGCCATGACAATATCCTTGGCCACTTCCATTTCAACCGGCAGGAGCCTAACAATGAGGTCCTTAAGGGCAGAGGGGCAACTGCTTTCGTATGCTCATAGCCATCACTTGCCATCATCGCCTTCGATTGGAGGGAGAGGAAAGGAACCGTAGACAAGCTTCCTTGAGTCCATGGCAGCTATGCTTGCTCGGCTAAAGCCAAACCGGTGGCCACCATGTTGGCATGAATGTGGCTGCATAACTTGTGTTCGCATATCGGCTTCGACCTCCGAACGTTGTACCTGTCTGCTGCCACAGCGGATGGCCAGCCATCACCACTCGCTTCACCTTGGTCGGTAGCAAACTCAAGAACCGGCAACGAGTCGGTGTATATGAAATGGAGCAAGAACTTGAACACATCGGGTTCCATCTCATGGATGACAATCGGACTGCCAACATTCTCCTTCATGGCACCGAGGAGCTCGGCCTCGAATACAGATGACCTCGCAGCGAGCACGAACCTATGAGCCAAGAACTCCTTCCCAGCAACATGAAAGGTGACGTCCGCTCCGACCATGCTCTCAAGGAGGTTGCCGAAATGCCGATGCAAGTCACTTGGGGGAACCACAACAAACTGATCGCCCACTGTTTCTTCACCGCAGACATCTTTGATGAGAGTGAGATCGCACCTGATGCTCAAACAGTCATCCACCAAGTGTTCTGATTGGCCCGAACTAGCCTGGTCCATAAGGAGGCCCAAACTTGCACCTTGGAACGGGAAGATCCTTTCCTGGATGAAACCACTGAGTTGCTTCACTGGTACCCCATCCTTGTCGAGTACGCTGAACCTGGGTTGCGCCTTCACGTACTTGGCATCATCAGAATCAAGAACCAGTTGGGTGTAACTGACCTGACCTGCAAGGCGGCGGTTCGGGCGGTACCTCAGAACCCAACTGTAACCTCCAAAACTGAAAGGGGGAGAAGCGACGCACTCGCCGTTCTTGAATAGCTCCTTGGCTCTTGAGTATCCTTGTATCTTGAAGTTGAACACGTACGAACACTCCTCGGATGCAGCTATAAGGGCAGCAGCGGAAACTCTGCATTGATCTGCCATTCCGAAGGTTGGCTCGGTAGATAAGTAGCAGCAGCTTGCCGTTGTTTGCTGGTGCGGTTCGAAATAGTAGCCTAGGGCGAGCAGCGCAAGAGGGGAACACGGCGGCGTGGAGAAAATGAGAAGGTCGCGTGAGGTACATGAAGGTCACGTGACGAAAGTTGCTGGGCTTCAAAGTCCAACAGCCCATAGCCCGTGTATGTTCCCATTTTGTTTTGTTTTTACGGTAACAAATACTACTTGGTCAAAATAAAATCTAAAGATCGCAGCTTCTCCGAGCGACGACAGCGCGTGGGATATCTGGCGTACTCATCTTCAGCTGGAAGCAGCGCGAGATCGCTGTGTTTGACCCCTTCAGAGTGGTCCTGGCTCCTTTGACGGATTTGGGGAGACGCACGCAATTCCGCTGGCACGTCAACGTCAAGGAACGGGCGGGCGGGCGGGCGGACCCCATCGATCGATCAAATGGCTGGTGACGTGGACGCCGCGCCCGCGCGCATGGGTGGGTGAAGGAGGCGTCCGTTCTCTGTGAATTTTTTTTAAAAAAACGAGGAGACGTCCGGGAGTTAACTCCGCACGCTCCATAATAAATGAGCGGTTCAAGGAGGTCGGCACCAATTATGCAATTATTATGAGACTGCGTGCTTCCTTTTTCGATTGAATCATTTTCGTTTCCCAGTTCAGTTCAAGGGGGTCGCCTCTGGGCGCTGATTCCAATATTATATGACTCCCTGCTGTAGCTTGTTGTAGCTGTGGATTTCTTTTTCTTTCGCAGGCAACCAACAGCCACACCGGGGTCTCTTCCCAGTCCTGACACCACGGCACGCAGCTCCACATCCGTTTCCATCTCCATCTGCCTCAACCTAGATACATGGATTTCTCCATCGCACCAATCTTCCTAGCTATCCAATGTTTACCAAAATACAACTTGTCAATATATATATATATTCTCAACCTACATTTAATAGATTTGAAATTTCGCCATGACCTTTGCCCTTCCTTCCTTACACATTCACATCACACAGCAATACCACAACAAATTCTCAAAAAAAAAAAAAAAAAAAAAAAAGCAATACCACAACATACACCCAGGCTGCTATGTTCTCAACTTGAAACCATGACAACAAAAACGTCGCCAACGCAGCCAAATCAAGTCTCGCACGCACGCGCACTTCCTCTTGTCAAAAAACAAAGTCGCCTCAAGTGGCCACCAACAGACAGCCCCAGCGACAAGCTGCATACCATCTCCAGGCTGCAACGCCAGCTCCTGCTCGGCGCCACCGCCGCCGCCTAGCCCTCCTCCTGGCCATGCATCGTCTGATGCTGGGTTTCTGGTGGCAACCCGCTTCGCGTCCTCCAGCAGCCTGCACACACAACATGCACATATAAGCAACTGCAATCACACAAGGCGGCAATACACTCGGATTCTACTGCGTCAGCAGCTTTGACACCTATATGTGCACGTATACCAAAGTGCAGGCAGAGGCCTACACATTATTCACTTCTGAAATTGCTTATCAGTGGAGTAACATGCAACCACCTAACAGGCATCATCATACATACTAGCCTGTCACAACAAACATACTACTTGGGCACTATAAGAAAGAAAGCCTCATTTTTCTCGACTCCAGAGTCATCAGACAGCCAATTCACCATGTATAATAATACAAACAAAAGAATGCAAGGATCTTTAAGATGCATACACGAGATAAAAAGTGCAATCTATACTTAACAAACGCAAACCAAAGAAGCAACTTCATGCTCACAATATAATTACATCATCAGCTTATTCACCCAAGCACATAACAACCACAGCGCCTAGATGTCCTACTATCAGCAGATCACAAGGGAGCCAGAGATCAAAGGGAGGATCAGGAGCTCACCGGAGAGATCCCGAGCATTGCCGCCACCGCACCATACAGCACCTCTTAACAGCTACAAAAGACGCTCTCAAACTGTTTTCAACAGTCCAGTGATAGGAAATCCTGCAAAGAGATACATATAATACAACACAATGAACAACAGTTATAGACCTCTCCTAGGTGTTTAACACAAGAAATTGACATGCTCCAGAAGAAAGAAAAGGACATTTACCACTGCGCAACTTATGCTCCGAGGCATGTCTCGGTTGTCTCTGGGTACTCCAGCTTGTCTATCATTTAGTCCTACTCCTTTTTGTATTACTAATAATGCTCTACTATTGGATTTCGTTTCTTTTCTTTTCTTTTTGCGGTGGGACTAGTAGTCAATATATTGTCAAGCTACTCTACTATTTACCAGTAGCAGTTCAAATCTTTCCACGACCTTCGCCACCCCACCCTTCCTTACACAGCAAAATTAACAAGCTGGAACGCCAGCTCGTCCTCTCCTCGCCGGCACCGCCGCCTGGCCCTCCTCATGGCCGTCTATCGTGTGATGATGGGTTTCTGATGACAAGCCGCTTGGCATCCTCCATCGGACTGCACACACACATCAAGGTGTATACATTAGCAACTGGAATCATAATTTATTTACACAAGGCGGCAATACTTGGATTCTACTGCGTCAGCTTTGACACCCATGTGCAGGAACACAAAAAAAAATGTAGGCAGAGGCTACACATTGTTCAGTTATGAAAATCGTCCCAACTAACAAACCTACCTGGGCAGTAAAAGAAAGCCACAATTTTCTCGACTCCAGTCATTAGACAGCCAATTCAGCATGTATAATAGAAACAAAAGAATGCAAGGATCTTTAAGAGGTAAGAAGATTGCTAGTCAAGATTTTTTTTAAAAAAAAAATTGCACTTGATATTGAACAAACGCAAACCAAAGAAGCAACTTCATGCTCCCAATATAATCAGGTCATCGGCTCATTCAAGGAAGCACGTAACAACCATGGCGGCTAGATGTCCTAGTATCAGCAGATCACAAGGGAGCAGAGATCGAAAGGAGAACCAGGAGCTCACCGGAGAGGTCCCAAGCATCGCCGCCACCGCACCATACAGCACACTTAACAGCTACAAAAGACGCTCTCAAACTTGTTTTCAATAGTCCAGTGATAGGAAATCCTGCAAGAGATACATATAATACAACACAATCAACAACAGTTATAGACTCCTAGGTGTTCAGCACAAGAAATTGGCATGCTCTAGAAGAAAGTAAAGGCCGTTTCAGAAGCTAAAGGACGTTTACCACTGCGCAACTTATGCTCCGAGACATGTCTCAGTTGTCTCTGGGTACTCCAGCTTGTCTGTCATGTAGTCCTCCTCCTTTGCCTTTGAAGAAACAACAATTCATGGTCAGTACAACGAATTCTGTTCTTGTCTATCTATTCAATAACCACGATTAGCACAACAACAAAGATAAGACCTACTTTATCTAAACAAGATCTGCTCTAAATCACACAAACCACATAAACTAGCTTTGCTTCGCTGAACAACACCACCAAATTTGAACCTGGCAACATAACCAGATTACTACCGGTGGCAGACTACAAGTAATTGAATCGCTGCTGTCATGGAGTCTTAATTTGGCAACACAAAAGAGAATTTCTATCATGGACCAAATCGTGTGAAATCTGTGCACACCTCCAAGCTATACCACACTAAGTGAGCAGCAGTAATCACCTAGTACACAGTAGTAATCCCGCTATACAGTAAGATTTGCAGCAGCAAAAACATCTGCAGCATTGGCATCTGTATCTGCACTGTACTAAAGTGTGGTTCTAGCTGATGTGCTGCCTCAAAATCGAATCAGCTCATGGAGGGGGATCAAGAAGCAACCTTTGGGTGCAGAACAATATACTATGGCGTCGACGTTGCTATGCTTGGGGGCGAGAAGCTCCGCATCGTCGATACGCCCCAGCCAAACTCCGTTGCTCGCAGCGGCGTCCTGGTGGGTCGCCGGCGTGCAGACACCCGCACAGCCTCGGCCACCCGCCGGCGTGCAGACACCCGCACAGCCTCGGCAGCGCCGGCGAGGCCGAGCCGTAGCCGTTCCGCCGGAGCCTCATCGACCTCGAGGCGTTGCAGGTAGGTGGGCTTCATCGATACACGAACGGAGGCGCGGGGAAGGACGGTCCGGCAACAGGGAGGACAGGCGGCCGTGCCGGAGGGACTGGGGCGGCCGGCGAGGCTGGGCAGGGGCGGGCCGGCGGCGGGATTAGATGTGGATCGTGGTGGGTTTGGGTGGTCTCCTTTCTTTTTTCCTTTTTGTTTTTCCTTTTCTCGTGAGGAAAATGGGCAGCGATTTTGGCTACTCAAAATCTTTGGGAGTTAACATGAAAATTGCGCCGCCCGCAGTGTAATTACTACAATAGTGACGTTTATTAAATTTGATCACATTCCTAAAAATACCGCAGCATTTATAACGTAAAATTAATATAGTACTCCGTAGCTAGATTCATCTTAACGTGTATGTAGTTCAATAATAAAGTAACTTGATGTCGTAATTTTTGTTTACCGCTCATCGTACATGTTGAAATACGCATTTGCCGCTCATTTGGAGTTTGAAAAAGGTACTCCCTCCAATATACAATAATTGTTGCGGTTCTAGTTTAGATTTAACTAAAATAAACTAAAGTGTCACTTGTTACGAATCGGAGGAACTACATGTGATGTGTGTGATGTGTGTGTAGACCAACGAATCAAATGATTGTGCATGTACGTATCTATACGAACACACACGCTTAGATTTCATGCATGCATCTGTGTTTTTCTCCCATAAACGACACGTCACCCTACTCACTCGTGCATGTAGACAGGAACCCTAGCGGGGTAACATGAGACCCGCACCATGCTACAAGGCGCATACTTGCGTCCATAAAATTCATCAGGCTTTCGGTCTTTGTCGTCAGCCTCGCGCCATGCAGTGTGCCCGTGTCGTGCACCCGTATACTTCCCTCGTGAGATTGCTGAAGACCATAGCTCATGTCATGCAAGGTCGTGGAGACGAAGCGGTGCCGGCTAAGGTGACATGCCGACAAGAGGCAGCGTTGGAAGTGGAGGAGGGTCACACAAGAGAGGGAAGCGAGGGAGAGGGGGATGTTGGAAGCATGAGATGAGGATGGGAGTTTAGTGGTTGGGGAGATTAGGGTGGCCAATGCTGAAGGAGCTTGGGTGGCCAACGATAATGGGGCTAGGTGGGAACGGCTCGATTTGCATCAGGGTGAATGGTGTCGTTGGAGAGCGGGAGGCACATGAGAAAGGAGGGGACTGCGGTTGGGGGTAAACCCTTTCCCATAGCAGGCTCGGTGGGCCAATTTTGATCGGCCTAGTGCATGTACTTTTGCACCATGTGGCCCATTACACCCTCCTATCGGTTACTAATCAATTCAAACAACTAGCTTGCATGTTTCCCCATAGTATATTTATTATCAACAAAATGACATAAAATAATGTATATTACCAATTTTCTCATAATATAATAAGTATAATAAAGTAGCATCCATAACTTCAAAAAACAGCATTGCACGTAAATCTCCCTTGTAGGACCCATGCCAAATAGGAAAGTTTTCGAACATCCCACGAGTGATTAGGACCGCATGCAAAAGTAGGGAGATTTCGACCCTTCGTCGCGTCATTCAAAGATAAACCATATGAAGTGTGCCCATCGATGTTTGCGCCCCAACTTCTTTTTGTCAAAATAGGTGATCCATGTGATATTTTGTTTACACCACCCTTTACCATGCAAGAGGGGGAGAGGTTCGTTTACCCTTCCTTGTGGAGTTTTAAGAGAAATCATATATTCTAAGGGACCTGCAACGTCTACCCCTATCTTTTTCCGTTTAAATTGGTTATTCCATGTGAAATTCTATTCCAAGTGAGGTTTGTCTATTTCTGGCTCAACCCACTATTGTGCGCTATGAGGATATCTAGCGGATTGTTAGAGCATCTAGTGGATGATCTAAATTTGGTTGTCTATATGTCCATATAGACAATGGTTTAAAAAGAAGTGGATGGTATATATTCATGATATCTATATTCTCTCTACTACAATGTAACAATATCTTATAACTACCACCCGACAGATGCATTTCCAACGGCTAGTTTGCAGTTCTACATATACCACCCCCTCCCACCTCTGATCTAGCATTGGTTATGCCTCCTCTCATCCAAAATTATGCAGTTCTCTCTCACACAACACAATGAGTGGAAACATTTAATCTTCGGGTATTCTCATGAATTCACCGTCCTTCATCTGAGTTGGCATCATCATTTGTTCTCCGATAATTTATGTCACTGAATCCCACGTTCGACATGTGCATAAATGAGGAGTTTTCCAACCATGAGTTGATCTCATTTTAGTTGTCCATCTATGAGTTGTGAGTTGTCCTTATATATGATAGTATAAAAAATGGGTCAAAGCAATTCAGTACTAATAATATCCACAAAATGCATAATAATTTAGTATATGCAGTAGTACTGTAGTAGTACATGTCCACCACCAAGATTAAGCAATTCTGCAGCTATATACGAACAACAATTCAGTAAAAAATAGTAAACATGTCCACATAGATTCAACACGTTCAGTCAAATTCTCCTCTTTGAACACCATGGGGGCAACAAAATGGAAAATATCCTCTCCCCTTCATCGTCGCCCGTGTCTCTTTGCATCAACACACTCCACCCTGAGCTCCCTCGCCGACCCAATCTCTCCGCTATGGAAAAAACTATCCCGACCTCATTCCCCATATGTGTCACCCCTGCCTCCTCCCAGGCACGTCAAACTTCTCCCTTCTCGAATGCGCGCACTCCCTCTGGCCTCACCATGGGGGGAGGTTAATGAGGGAAGAGAGAGTGCCCCACCACCGATGGTAGCCGTCCGGTGGCCTTTTCTGGCTGCGGCGAGGGGATTTGACTGTGGTGGCTGCCATTCTAGGCTTAGAGTTAGCTCCCATGTTATTGAATAACATGAAATGTTTATATATGTTCAATATTCCTCCTTTTTTTTCTTCTCTAGCTGTAACCGACCCTCCCCATACGGTCGGCAAAGAGGCTTCACCGGACGCCATATATGGAGTACGGCTGGAGATGCTCTCATAGATAGTGTTGTTGAGCAAGAAGTTTAGTTTGCAACCGGGGAAAATCAACCAAGCATGAATTTGAAGCATCACATAGGGAGGTGTTCCTTTAATCATCATCATTATTTTCTGTTCTTTGGGAACGATCAAGCAGCATGCTCACACGGGTCCACCCTGAAATTGATCCAAGCGTGGTTTTTTTGGACATTTTGTCTACTACCTCTATACCGGATTAATAGGCAAATACACATTTCAAGAAACAAGTTTAACTATCAATTTGATCAACAAAATATGAGATATATGCCACAAAAATTATACCGTTGGATTCGTATTGAAAAAATGTCTTCCATAATATAAATTTTGTGATATATATATATTATATTTTATTGATCAAATTAGTAGTCAAATTTGTTTCTCGATGTGCGTAATTGCCCATTAATCCGGTATGGAGGTAGTACCCGAAAATCGCGGCAATAAACCTCACCAATTATTAAATTTGTGATGATGCCGAGGCAGCTCCTAGTTTTACGGAGTAATAATAGTCTCTATAAACAAGGAAGAGTAATAATTATTTTAAGAGGGAAGGCAATTAAAAGTCAATTACGTATCAGATTGGCTACTAACCAATCATCTTCATCGCAACATTGAGAAGGCAAAACGCACTCACGCATAGCACGCCATCGATTTGCCGCCGCTCACCCAACCTCGCTGCTCTGCGGCCGCCTGCCGGCCACACCACCCAGCTCCCACGCCGCCGGCAACCCTCACCCTCCCAGCTCCCTCGCCGCCGGAAACCCTCACCCTCCCAACTCCCTCGCTGCCGGAAACCCTCACCCACCCAACTCCTCTCCGCCGCCGGAAACCCTCTCCCACCCAATCCTCTCCGCCCCCAGATTCTCGCGCGGCCGCCGTGCCGTAGACGTCGGCATCAAGAACCTCCGCCCAATGATGCTCCTCGCCATCCGGAGCGCCTGGAGCTGGGCGCCGCGCCCCCGTCCAGCCACAACCTGATGTCGTGGCGCCTCCCGTCGACCTGGTATTCCGGTCCCTCTCCGCCGCCCTCACTCCCTGCCTCGACGCAGCAGTCGTGGGCGACGGCCCAAGCAGCAGAGGCCGGCGCATGAGGTGGAGGACCTCCTCCATAGCGTCCGTCTCCAGCCACCGCGCAGCTCGCCCCGGGGACACAAGGAGGCGCAGAGATGGCGGTAACCTTCCCGGAGACGCGCGCGGCCGCCGGCGACCTCCCGTACGACCGCCCCGATCTGCGGCCGCCGGCGACGTCCCCGATCCCCTGCTGCCGGAGACCACTCCGTCGTCCCTCTGCCGTCGGCCACCTCCCCAGCTCGCAGCTGCCCACTGAAGGTCTATCACCAATTTTTTCCTGCTTCACTTGCCATTTTACCTTCAGATTTGGGTACCGCGCGCGTGTGTGATGGTAACAGCATTGTTTTGTCCCTGCACACTTGTAGACAAACGTTTTTTGGATAACATCCTTGGGCAATTGTTCCGTGATCTTGCCGGCACCAACAGTGTGCAGCCCTCCTGCTCAAGCCTGCCGGTTGCCCATGCCGACTAGCCAATTGCCCAAGGATGACGCTGGTTCGTTGTCTTCGCTGTGGTGTTTCTGCCATAGGGAGGGAGGTATAAATCTCTCATGTGTCAAGTGTTGTCATGCGTGTCTCGATGTTTGTTCTGGCAAAGCACCCAATGGATCATATCCTGATTGACTAGCACTGCAGCCAGAAACCATCGATTGAACATGTTTTGTTTGTAGTATTAGTCGACCATGTCCTGATTCTAGAAAATGTGTGAGATGTCAGTGGTCTAGAAAGCGCTGATGTGTATGCATGGTCCCATGTGTAGTTCTTTCGTGTGAATATGATAGGAAAATATTAATTCAGAGCTGGTGTTGCAATTTCATTCCAATGCGTACTTGTAGTATACATGATATGAATAGCCAGGGGAGATATTTGCGTATTGATCTTCAAAAGAGGCGTGCATTTGCATTCGAGGGATAACTCGTCTGTAGATGTTTTCTAGGTAATGATTCTTTAAGGAGGAGCCAAGTTGGCAACATATGTAGTGATCTTGCAGTTTGATGGGTTGCCTCTATATAATACGCATATAGATGATGCTCGATTGCAGTATTAGGAAAATAATAATAACGCCTAAATGCCTCCTATGGATGTGAAGCTAAATACTGACTTTTTTACATCGACTGTATTGTTTCTCACTTAATAGCGTCTCTGAAGAAAATAAGTCTCTGCGCTGTTCAAGGTTGCTGAACCGATGGGTTTACCAAGTTTTACCATCTCTCACTTGTTTCGAAACAAGCAAGTAAACAAGCAATACAGGAGTGCGGAAAATACAAAACTGTTGCATCTTGTAAAGATCTGCTTATCTTTAGTTTCTTATGATTTGAAGCATAGCCTCTATATAATACGCATATAGATGCTCCATTCCAGTCTTAGGAAAATAATAATAAGTCTCGAATCCCTCCTATGCTTGTCAAGCTAAATACTGACCTTTTACATCGATTGTGTTGTTTCCCACTTAATAGCATCTCTGAAGCAAATAAGTCTCTGTGCATTTCATGGTTGCTGAATTGATGTGCTTACCAAATTTTACCATCTCTCACTTGTTTCGAAGCAAGCAAACAAGCAGTGCTAATACATGGGTGCGGAAATGCAGAACTGTTGCATCTTGTAAAATTCTGCTTATCTTTATTTCCTTCTGACTTGCCGCATATATACATGTAAGTTTGTATAATACAAAGTTAAACACAATTCAATACTATCTTTGTAGGATCGTAGTTTTAGTACTAACTCTCACCTGTTTCAATGCAAAAAAAGAACTCATGGTCTTATGATAATGAGCACGAGTACAAGGCTTATGAAGCCGCAATCTGTTATGCGACCTTTACTTTCTATTGTTTTGAAATATATCTGTTTGGGCTCACATGATTTACATCGAATGCCTTTTTTCCTTCTGTTTTAATATACCATAATAGATTTTTTTTTGTAGTGTTCACAAAAGGCCTTTCTAGTATTGAGATTCTGAATGTTGTCAACTAACACTTTCCATTGCAGGACTTGGAGGAGGAACACATTGTGGACCTTGCTTTGTTAGATCCATCATCGTCCGCTAACTCCATGGAAGTAATTGCTCTTTCTATTCCCTTTATTTTGTTATGAGCACTCATGCAACATTTTTCAAGTTCCTTCACTCTAGTTAAATACTAATAAGGCCTGAATCCCTCCCAGGCATGTCTAGCTAAATACTGACTTTTTACATGTGTTGTTTCTCACTTAACTTAATAGCGCCTCTGAATGAAAACAAGTCTCTCCGCTGTTTAAGGTTGCTGAATCGATGTGCTTACCAAGTTTTACCATCTCTCACTTGTTTGAAGCAAGCAAACAATCAGTGCTAGTACAGGAGTGCGGAAAATGCAGAACCGTTGCATCTTGTAAAAATCTGCTTATCTTTCATTTCTTCTGATTTGAAGCATATACATGTACTATCTCTCAGCTGTTTCAAAGCAAACAAATAACTCACGGTCTCATGATAATGAGTGCGAGTACAAGGCTTAGGAAAACAGAATCTGATCTGCGACCTTTACTTTCTTTTGTTTTGAAATATATCCGTTTAGGCTCATATGATTTACATCTAATTCCTTTTTTTGCTTCTGTTTTAATATACCATCATAGAAAAATTTGTAATGTTTACAAATTCTGAAGGCCTTTGTAGTTTTGAAATTCAGAATATTGTCAACTAACACTTTCCATTGCAGGACTTGGAGGAGGAACACATTGAGGATACATCCATGGAAGTAATTGCTCTCTCTATTCCCTTTATTCTGTTGTGAGCACTCATGCAATATTTTTCAAGTTCTAGGTACTAAATATTATAGTTTTGTTGCAGGAGATCTTACTGAAAGTTCAAACTGAACAAATCATTGCATGCCGGGTGCTGAGAAGCAAGAGTCCAACGGCGGTTCAAGACGGGGTTGCTGCTGCTGCTGCTGCCGTGTTGGTCGACATACGCAGCCAGCTCGGCCATCAACACTGGCATGTACAAGATACAAGACACCATTGTTGGTAGATCTGTGTGAGTTGAGTGTATCTCTGCACTGTAGCTTCCTAGCAGTTTAGTTAACGCAGCCGAAAGAGCAGCAGGCAGCGGTGTCCTCGGCGACACGCTGATATTTGAAATGGTATCCACCAATATGACGACGACTTTCTCGTAGGTAAGGCATGTCTCATCTTTTTTTAGTACTGTAGACAAATAGCTTGCAATTTCCTTGACTTTGGATTGTTGTTTTCTCACAAAACAATTTTGCATCTTTTGCAGATCCCTCTCACCGCATCTCTCCCTCAATCCCCTATCTCCACTCAATTTGCTGAGACGGCTGCAGCCGCTTGTTGCTGCTCCCCGCAGCTCACCCCACCCCATCACACCCACCCAACTCCCTCGCCACCAGACACCCACACCCACCCAATCCTCTAAGCCCCCTGAGTCACACGCGCCCGCCATGCCCTAGACATCGGCATCAAATACCTATGCCCGTTGTTGGTCCTCGCCATCCGGAGCACCTGGAGATGGGCGCCCCCGTCACGCCCGCCATGTTGCCTCCTGTTGACCCGGGCTGCCAGTGCCCCTTCGCCTCCCTCCCTGCCTCAATGCACCAGTCGCGGGCAACAACACAAGCAGCAGTCTAGACCGGCACTGCATGTGGAGGACCTCCTCTACGCCGTCCGCGTCCTGCCTTCATGTAGCTGCAGCCGTTGTTGGCGACCTTCTAGAAAACTTCCACGAGTTGCGGCCGCCAGCGACGTCCACACCCTTTTACTGCCTTGATACCACTCCTTCCCGCTGCCATTGGCCACATCCCAAACTTGCAGCTGCTAGGTGATCTCCCTCTCCTCCTCCCCCTACCCCTCCAAGCATTCCTTGTAAATTTTGTTTCTTTTTATTTATCAAGTTGATGCAATCAACTGGCCACTGCTAGCTTGCGAGGCAGTGCGATGTACAATGGTCGTGCATGGCGTTTCTTCCCTGCTGGCTAGTGAATGTGTCCAATTGTCGATGGATTTATGATACTATTTGCTTCTGATTGTTGTATAGAAAATGAAAATGCGTTTCTACTATATGAATTAACCTGATTGAACAAAATGCACTTCAGCTCTTATGCAATACCTAGTTTTTAATTTTGTTACCATTTCAGTTCCCTAATTACGGACATGTCTAGGTAAATAGTTTTGGAGCTTATACTCCCACCGGAAGAAAACATTACAGTAGTTGTATGGATGTCGGTATGCTGTATCTATGTTGTGATAGTGTTAGGAGTTGGTGCTAATGGTTGCACGTTCTGATGATTAAGTGGATTAGTCCACCAATGTACAGGGAAACCACTCAATTATTTTTGCAAGAGCTCGGAACAAGAGGGAAATGAAGGATGTTGTACAATATGATGTGATGGCTGATTCTGTATTTGCATTACAGCTTAGAATGCAAATTGTGTTTGTTGTCAGTTGCTCTCTACTCCGTCAGATCATATTGCCAATTATATATCTTTATCGTGCTAATTAGTGCAGTTGATCATTTTGTCTAGCTTCTTGGCATATATTTTACTGTTGTTGATTTTTGTCAAGTGTTCAAAACTAATCAACTTGAGTATTTCAAGGAACAGTAAAATAATGAGTTTTCTCTCTAACCCTTGGTCGACTGCCCCATATTCCTTCTTGTGGCTTTGGATACTTTTCAAACACTATAGGTATATCTAGAGCTCCACATTATAATTTCAAACCTGAAACCTTTACATGACTGATAGTGTGGACCCATCAGTTACTTTTCTTTACCAATTGTTATCAACTCGTGAGAGTGCTCGCACTATAGATGCGCACCTTGGGGTATATGAACTAGTAACTTGCAAAAAATGTATGATTGGTGTACTGTGTAGGTGTGATTAGACCAGATTTCAGAATTTAAATCTTGGAACCGATTCAATTTGAGTATGGTTGGTATACAGTGAATGTCTTTTCTTAGGTGCTCATTTTTTGATTATGTTCATCTGTTGTTTTCTAACAGCTTTACTTTGTTCCAGCAGTCTCGCAACTAAATATATCAGCCATGTGCAAGGAGAAGACTCACATTAACAACGTGGCCATTTGCCATGTTGACTCTGGCAAGTCGACCACCATTGGCCATCTAAGAAGGAAGCCATTGAGACCCGCCCTCTCCGCACGTTCACTCTTGGAGTGAAGCAGCTTCTACAAAGGTATAGTTGCTATTCATAAACCCCATGCTATTTTGCCGAGTAATGTTTAGTCGCATGTATCTGTTCATCATTTCTGCTACGTTTCTCACTTTCTTATGAACATTGAGGAAATTTGGCAATATACATGAAGACTTCCTTACAGAAAGACAGTGACTGAATTCATGTAGTACATCTTCCTATCTTTCTTGCATCTTACATTGGATTGGAAGTTTAGAGTGTTTTCCTTGTTCGTTAACATTGAATGACAAGAGTTGCAAGGTGCCCAGTTGAACAATTAATTCGTGATAAAGAAAATGTTAATGAGTGCGAGTACAAGGCTTAGGAAGTTTGAATCTGTTCCATGACCTTTATTTTCTTTTGTTTTGAAATATATCCATTCACACCTTTTTTCTTCTATTTTAATATACCATAATAAAAAAATGTAAAGTTTACAAATTTCTGAAGGCCTTTCTAGTTTGAAGGTCTGAATTTTGTTAACTAATACTTTCCATTGCAGGACTTGGAGGAGGAACACATTGAGGACCTTAATTTGTTAGATGCATCATCGTCCACTATGTCCATGGAAGTTACTGCTCTCTCTATTCCCTTTATTACAACATTTTTGAAGTTTTGAGTACTAAAATTTATAGTTTTGTTGCAGGATCCTATTGTAAGTTCAAACTGAACAAAGCTTTGCATGCCGGTTGCTGAGAAGCAAGAGTCCAATGGCGGTACAAGACGGTGTTGCTGCTGATGCCGCTGAGTTGGTCGGCACATGTGGCCAGCTCGGCCATCAACAGTGGCGACGGCGGGATGAGGACTTTGAGAATGTGAAGTGCAGTTGCAAGCCGCTGGAGCTGTCATGTACAAGATTGAAGACACCATTGTTGGTAGATCTGTGTGAATTGAGTGTATCTGTGCACTATAGCTTCCTAACAGTTTAGTTAACACAGCTGAAAGAGCAGCAGGCAGCGGTGTCCTCAGTGACACGCTGATAGTTGAAATGGTATCCACCAATATGACGACGGCCTTCTCGTAGGTAAGGCATGGCTCCTCCTTTTTTTTAGTTCTACACTATGCGTTTGATGCAAATTACTACTGTAAACAAATAGCATGCAATTCCTTGACTCTGGATTGTTGTTTTCTGACAATTTGTTTTTGCATCCTTTGCAGATCGCTCTCACCGCATCTCTCCCTCAATCCCTTTTCTCCACTCAATTTGCCAACAAAGAAGCAACCGCTCGTTGTTGCTCCCCGCTGCTCACCTCACCTTGCCGCTCTGCGGCCGGCCACCCCACCCCACCGACCCAACTCCCTTGCCACCGGACACCCCACCCACTCAATCCTCTAATCGCCATGATTCCTGTGCGCCTGCCATGCCTAGATGTCAGCGTCAAGAACCTTCACTTGGTGTTGGTCCTCGCCATACAGAGCGCTTGAAGCTGGGCGCCCCGTCCTGGAATGACCTGGGCTGGGCGCTCCTGTTGACCTGGGCTGCCGGTGCCCCTTTGCCTTCCTCCCTGCCCTAATGCACCAGTCGTGAGTAGCGACATAAGCAGTAGTCGAGACTGGCACTGGATGTGGAGGACCTCCTTCACGGCATCGGCGGACGTCTGAAAAACCTCCCCGAGCTGTGGCCGCCAGCGACGTCCGCGGCCTGCTGCTGCCTTGCGACCACTCCTTCCGTCCGATGTTGGCCACATCCCGAACTTGCAGCTGCTAGGTGATCTCCCTCTCCTCCTCCTTCTCCTCCTCCTCCCCCCTCCATGCATTCCTTGTAAATTCCGTTTCTTTTTATTTGTCATGTTGATGCATTCAACTGGCCATTGCTAGCTGCGAGGCAGTACGATGTGCAATGGCTGTGCATGTCATTTCTTCGCTGCGGGCCATTTTCGATGAATTTATGATCATGGCTTGCTTCTGATTGTTGTATAGAAAATGGAAAGGGGTTGCTACTGAATGAATGAACCTGATTGAATAAAATGCACTTCAGCTCTTATGCAACACCTAGTTTTTAATTTTGGTTACCATTTTAGTTCTCTAACTACGGACATGTCCAGATAAATAGCTTTGGATCTTATACTCTCACAACAAGAAAAAATTCCAGCAGTTTTATGGATGTTGGTATGTTGTATCTATGTTGTGATAGTGTTAGGGCTTAGTGCTAATGCTTGCATGGTCTGATGATTAAGTGGATTAGTCAACCAACCTACTGGGGAAAGCACTCAATTATTTTTGCAAGAGCACTCAGAACAAGAGAGAAAAAGAAGGATATTGTACAGTATGATGTGATGGTTGATTCCGTATTTGCATTATAGCATAGAATGCTTATTATGTTTGTTGTCAGTTATCTCTACTCTATTGGATCACATTGCCAATTATATATCTCTTGTTGACCATGCTAATTAGTTGTGCAGTTGATCATTTTGTCTAGCTTCTTATCATATATTTTACTGGTGTTGATTTTTGTCAAGTGTGCAAAACTAATAGATGTGAGTATTTCAAGAAACAGTAAAAGCGTCAAAAGTAATCTTTTTTATGGTCCTATTATGAGTCCTTAGCTCTTACTGAGGCTGCATTCTGCATGTGTCTAAGGTAGTGGAACTGGAGCAGTTTGCCCGTGACATGGCATTGAGGGTGGCTTGTCCACCAGATCAGGCCGAACATGCTTTTTTTGAGCATGTGCTTGGTCTTTGATGACCTGAGATGCTTCTCTGATGTGAATATGTGCCGATCAAGATTACTAGTGTTAAGAGTCATACATCCATTTTGTGCAAAGCTGATCCATTGTTGTTGGCTCCGGCATGCTGAAACCTGGAAAGATTCAGAATGTGGTGTGCACTTGTGCTGTTTTGGATCAGGTTAAGAGTTGAGGTAGTGACCTGGGTTCAGGTGCATTTTCTCCTGCGTTTTATGTACGTGGAAATTATTATCTCCGGCGTTTGAAAATATTGAAATTCTGTGAACAATTATAATTTTATATGTTGTGCTAATCTGTACATTGGTACGTGTGTAGCATAGTTGGCTCTAATCTCATCTAATCTAACTAAATGAAGAGTAAATGACTACTTCGCACTGTAAGATAAATATAGAGGTGATCTAGTTAGTTTCTTTGGTTCTTTTATTTGTAGAGATTATTACCATAGGTATCAGCTCAAACCGTTGAAATAGCCAAAGCTAAAATGAGTTTCAGGTTTACATTGTCAGGGAAGATTCCCCTGTCACAGTTTGGCAAGGAAGAGTGCCACATCCTTGTCCTTCGTGCTTTCTGATTTGTGTTGATAATAGCAGACTTGATGGAACTGAAAGTGCTTTTTTAGTTTAACACTGAGCCAAATGTACAGGTTTTATTGTTGTACTTTCTCTTAGTGGATGCTATTATTAACCTAAATAGAAATCAATGCCTATGAACCAAGCATGCATAGTATCTATTTAGTTTTTGTGTTTCACGTTATGATACCAAGTATTGGAATCATAATATTAGTTGTGCAAGATAAACACAATAATTAATTGTGGTGAGTCAATTCAAAAGCAAATGATCGTTATTTTTATGGGAAATTAGAATTCCACAATGACAGTACTGTCTTGTTGTCTAGTTGTTGATTATTCATTACCTCTGGTTTGTTGGTGGATTTTTTCTATAGCATGTGTAGGTATTGTTGTGTTCTTGTGATGTTTATTTAAATCTGATAAGGATATATACTTGTTTGAGATTTAAATTCCACAGTGCATATGTAGTGCAGTATTTAAATTTACGAAAGATGTGTTTTCTTACACATTGAGTTGGTCTATGTTCTATTCATTTAGGTGTGTGGGTGGTCCATGTTTTTGATTCATAATTGACTAACAGTAATGCATTTTCATGAATTCTAGTTTCTCCCAATGTTTATGTTTGTTTACTCGGTTTGATCTCTGTTTGTTATCCTGATTGCAGCGGGCTACGCGAGGATGATGTGTATATCTCCTCCCTAGCAAGGTTGAACCAGGCCCCATCTACCTGCTCAACACTGGTGCCAAGGAGAAGCCCCTGCATGAACATGAACATCAAGACCATTGTTCACTGTATGAATCAACCAGCCCTTCTTCCTTTTCCCCGTTGATGGTCGTCCAAGATAAGACCCGACTCTCCTGATCGATGCCTTGGTTGTCGGTAATAAGACCTATCTCTTTCTCTTGTTTCTTCAAATTGTGTTCCTTGTAACTGCATATCAACCTGATCTGGTTCGTATGCTTCTATAGAAATATCTGGCCGCTGTAGTATCGGGGTAGTGTGGTTGGGCATATCTAGGCTGGATACGTAAGAACGAGGCAACATCCAAGGCACATCGGTAAGCCCGTTCTCTTCTGACAAGGCTGGATTCGATTAAGTCACTGCGATGTGGATTTGTACTGTTTTCTGGCGCGACACTTTGTTTTGCTGCTAGTCTATGTAGTATGCTCATCTTGAATTTGTCATCCTCATCTTGTCCTGCTGGTTAAGGAAGCAGGATGCAGTCTGCATAACAGAGTATACAGTTTGTGTATCACAACTGTATGTGTGATCTCAACTCTGTTCTGGTATAGACTACTTGTACTTTCTAGGCAGACACGCAAGTTGTTCCTTACCCGAGTTGATTTTTTTTACTTGTATCTAGTTTATATTATAAGTCCTTTCACTTAATGTTTGTGATGAATTCATAAGACTGCTACATGTATATAGTTATGAACAATATACATTAGCTAATGTCGTTCTTGCAGTTTGCTTGTCCTCGGGATGTATATGCACACCATCTGTGTTTCAAACTTTTTCTGAAACGAAATAGAAATGTTCACACCATTTGTGGCAAAATAATGTTACGCATTTAAACGAATTGGCAACAACCTCCTTTTACCTATGAGCAGACTCGGGTCAGCATTTATATTGTTTTATTCATCTTACATATTGCAAAACATTAGGCACCACAAACTTAGGAGGAATTTGTCCTTCATTCGTCTAGGTTGAATTTACTGAAATCCATTCTCAAGTGGGAGTCTTATTTGCTTCATTTTTTTGCGTGGGTCTATTGAGTTGGAGGAACCGCATGACATTGACAGTGTATGTGCAAGTTTGGAACCATACAACATCATACAGCGATACATTAGAACAACACTTTGTTTGTTTGATTTCCTTCTTGCCACCTCTCTGCTTGTTTTGATGTTGATTATGTGCAAGGTCTTATAAATCTAGCGGTTATATCGAGATCTGTACTATCAACCCTCAGAATTTTTTGTACCATCTTGACACATTAAATATTTGTGGTATTTAATTGGTACTGGTGACATAAATCTGTTTTCTCTTGTTGACTACTCCCTCCGTAAAAAAGTAAGCGACTCAACTATGTCTATATGTGGTTATATATAGACGTGTTGTTAGTGTGTAGATACATCCGTATCTAGAAAAAGTTGAGTCACTAATTTTTGGAGGGAGGGAGTAATTGTCTTAAGTGGCTGGGTGCCATATATATTTTGTAACTACTGAATTCTGCAATTGTGGGTACAGTAGTTGTATTATTGCTCCGCTTCAGCCACTTACTTTACGTGTATCCTTTTACTATTTCAGACTAGAGGGGATCACAATGTCATGCCTTTTTGGTGGACAATGTTCATTTGCTCCTGAGTGATGACCCGTTGCTTTTTCCTCACCATGATGTCAAGCTTCCTGAATGTATCTACTTATCCTTGTAACTGGACCGTGTTGCACTTCTCTAGTACTTTCTAATACTATCTTATCATTGTGTTTTGGGTTTGCTATATGTCTCTTCTTGCTGCACATACTCACGAACAATGGACTGGTATTTCATTTTTTTAATCCACAAATGTCACCTAGTTAGTAGTTAGGGATATATTTATGTTGGTTTTGAGGAATATGTTTATTTTTGAGCTTGTTACATGATTGTTGTGCTGCACCTAATCACTATCCGTGGTTGGACAATGGATGGGTGTTCGATTTTTTAACGCTTGATACATTAGATCTAGTCAGCACTCAATAGTCAGCCGATACTCTAATTTCACATATTAGTCTGTCTAATTTCACGGCAAGGTACTAGTACTAGATGGTCTGCATGCATCTTTGAAAACTGCTACTAGACAAAATCAATGTCTTATTAGCTTTAATCTAGGAATGTTCTTATATCTTTCGATATTGTGAGAAAAATAAGCTTTCAATGAAGTAATCTCTTAAAGCATATAAACTTCCTAGTTTCTACAAAAGATTGCAAACTATTGTTTGTATTTTGTACTGCTTTCTTTTGTCAGTTTTATTGCATGGAAAATCAGTCTATTTTCTTCTTGTGCACTTAATGTATTTTATCCTGTTGCACATAGAATTCTTGCTTCCGTAGATAACTTGGTTTGCTATAATATATGCTTAACAAATACTCCGGTTTTCTTAATATTCATAGTTCTGCAACTACAGATTCTGATTGCTACGTCCACCGTCTGATGTGGGATGTGCAAGTAGCACACTGGCCAGCTAGGCCGATTGGAGCAGCAGGGGCATTGCATCTCACCGGCCTGTGGTGACCGCAGCAGCCCTCTTGTTGTTGTCGATGCTGGATGGTGTCCTCTTGCTTGGACATAGTTGGTAACCCCAGCATGCTGCTGCTCCCTGTGTTCATCGAGTATGGCACTAGCTTACAGGTCATGTTCTTATCAGTTTCTCGTGATAATATTTACATTGGCATAGAAATATTCTTTGACAATGAACTTCTTGAAACGATACTTAGTGGTTTCATCATATTTGTAGGAATCAGTTACTTTTTTGAATTTATAGTAGCTACTGTTTTTTTTACAAAGCGACTTATGCATCATCGAGTTATTTTGGTACCATTTATTGATTTGATATTTGTTGATATATTCACTTATTAGTTGTCGTGATCTTCTGAATCTTACAAAAGTTTTTAATATTCAGAGTTGATATGTGCTGCAGTCCCTCACCAACAACCTCTGCCACACACAAGTCTTTTCCAGTTCTTTCCTATCCTGTTTTAGATAGATGAATGTGTGTTTTCTTCTTTGTTGTTGTGCTAAAAACGAGGACTAAATAGCAAGCAAGTTGTGACCAATAGCTACACTACTTGGAACTGGAGGTCCTAGGGTCAACAGAGGCATGCCTTAGTCTCCTCATCTGGCAGATGCTTCTCCCTTTTTGATGATAATGATCAGTTGCACAATGGTAAGTTTTCTCTAGCTTATGAAAGCCACTTTGAACACATGTTGTATCTCATTTACTAGGTGTTGATTTACTTGCTGTCACTTGTTTGTAACTTGGTGTTGACACGGCTAAGGATGTCTACTGGGTGTCCCCAATGATAACAATGCGCCAGCAGTATTATCCTTTTTATTGTTGGTATGCGACCTGGTATGTTGTCCTGCTTAGGCTGTTTGCTGAATGTTCAGTGAAATGTTTAGACAGAAAGAGAATGTTGGCTGAAATGCTTAGACAGAAAGATCTGTTTTATAGCATGGCGTGTTCTCTACACCTTGGTAGTTTTCAAAATATATATATTTGATGTGTCATCAGGATGTCCAAAAACCACCAAAAGCTCATGCCAAAATTTAGTGAAGTTCAATTGGTTATCTAGGCTAACTAGTACTTTTGTTTTTTATTGAGAATTGTTGAACTTCACTAGCTAAAATAAACAATTCCATGGGCCAACTAGCTAGCTCATTTGCAGTAAGTGCGGGGGAAGATTCGACCAGTAGTTTGAGCATGCTATTTTATTTAGAGTGTTGGTACTGCTTAGTTGTGTGTTACTGAATCAGACAGATGGAATATGGTTGTTGCCATTTTGCTGACCTATTTCTACCAGACCTTGTATGTTGAATATATTGTTAATTCATAGCTATTTTCTGGGGCAATGCGGCGCTAGCTGGCTCATTATTACCTTGATGCACTATTGCACTAGCTGGGCTTGGCGGTCAGTGCGCCTTTCTTATATTGGTTTACAACTTGGTTTTGTTTGGCAAGATCTTTCTTTTTTTTGAATTGTTGAGTGTTAGTACACTCATAGGCAGCAATAACATTATGTATATAGGAAGCTACACATACCCATTTATATTTATTGCTAGTACTATCATTTTGTTTAGTGGGTACCAACTAATTATCATCCTAGTTTCATTCCTTGAGCTGCACAAACATAAAAAAGCTTTATCCTGCAACTAATTTTCAATTGATGGGACCCGTGGACTCAGCGTGGACTTCTTGCAGCAGCAACGCATGCAGCTGTAGCAGCAGTAGCAGCGCGAGATTGACATCTTCCCACCACAAATTATCTAGGTGCAGCCCAACTCTGGGAAGGCTGCCAACAAGCATGTTGTAGCAATGTGGCAGCTGAAAAGCTCTAGGTCGTCTTGCTTTCATTGAAAATTCTTCATGCTTGAAATGTTCACTTTAGGTAGATACACTGCCATTACTTGTTGGCAACACACGATCACAAGTTAGCTTTTCTGTCTCTTATTGATGGAGTATCAAGCATACTTGATGCATACATGCCTTTCTGTGACTTCTTTCTAGCCAATTATTTTTGTCCAAATTATCGGAAATTTTTCATGTAAAATTATTGGAATTTTTTCTTGTAAAATTATTGGTAATGATGTTTCACAGTTCATGTTCTGTGATCAATTCATTCATTCAAATATACCGGCTGCCCCTTTCTTATTTTGGTTACTATTTTTTGTTCTTTTACAAGATTTATCTTTTGAAATGATGAATACTAGTAGCACTACATTTATAGGCAGCAGTAGCACTACATGTACCAATTTTTAAGTATTATTACTACTATGACAAGTTTTCCTTCTGAAATTATGCCGTTCGCAGACAGTAATTCACCAGTCACCA
The DNA here is from genome assembly GCF_022539505.1 of Lolium rigidum. Taxonomy (NCBI): domain Eukaryota; kingdom Viridiplantae; phylum Streptophyta; class Magnoliopsida; order Poales; family Poaceae; genus Lolium; species Lolium rigidum. The sequence goes on from NC_061510.1 coordinate 17,140,905, forward strand.
TGCCTAGTTTTGCTTCGACATCTTACTGATTTTCTTTTATTATCTGGAAGTTAAGTAGTGTCTTTCCTCAGGTGAATCTTGGCAACTATTTGGCTTCAAGAATACAAAGCATGGGAAACTTTTTAAATGGCCTCTGCATTGTCTTCGAGGTTTAGGTAAGATCTCGGGTATCTCTTCTTTTTTCCTCTACGAGCTCTGTGATAATGTGGCTGTATTTACATCTTGATACTGTGGCTGTATTTACATCTTGGGTCTGGACTTGTCGTGTTGTTTTGGGGGCCTGAAATGACCAGCTCAAAGCTAGGCTAGCAAGCTGCATCTTATTAATCTCCTTGCCTTAAAAAACGCTTAGCTTATAATTACCACTAGCTGGCAACTCTCCTGCCAAAGTGCTATGAGCTAGCAGCAGATGTTACCGTAGAGGTAGCTCCATAATCAAGCTGTTAGATTGCCTTCCGCTTTTGCTAAAACTGAGCTAATTTTCTTGCCTGTCCTACTAGCTGTTGCTGCTAGTGTGTACTAGTAGAGGTAGCTCCAAGATCAATCAAACCCAACTTGATGATATCTTATTTAAAACTGAGGCCCTATATCTGGGAGCAGATTAAGTTTTGCTCAATTTTATTTTTCATCTGCATGCATGTGTCTTGGACTTTTGGCCAAATCGATTTGATGTTATCTTATTTGATGGGGAAGGAAATATGCATTTTTCATAGCTCCCTTTGCGTGAATATGAATGGATTGGATCTGTTTTGGTACAAAAATTGGAATGTATTTCTTGCTTGAATAATGATACCGCTGATGGCATGTGATGTTTCCAGGTGCCCTTTGTTTCTCATTGGTGTTGAAGGTTATGGGTAAAGGCAGTTTGATGTTCAGCTGGAGTATATCTATCCAATTTAATTTTCCGTCAAGGACCTCCAGAAATCCTTGAAGGCACTGACGGAGTGGTGGACAGTGAGGGCATAGACTCGTAGATGATGAGCAGTTGGCTGCACTACACCCCCTGCATAGTCATACAATTCGGTGAAGTATCTGAGCTCGGATGAGGGCGTGGAGGAAGAAGATTAGCTGGAGTTTGAAGAGAAGGATGAGTTTTAGTCATTTGTCTGTCTTCCCGGTCATGAGTTCTTGCTACTAGCTAGTGTCCTGTGTAATATAGTTGACTGCGAAAATGTTATGATTTATGTGTTTTTGCTGTGGCTGGGGCTATGTATGCATAGTGCCTTACTTAGGTTTCCACCATGTAGCTGGTGTGTGGCGATCTACTACGTACATGTAGATAGCGTGTGTGCGTGTGTAAAATCAAATAAATGCTTCTGTTATGCTGAAAGCTTTCAGCAATGCTTATTTGGTTCACTAAGGGTGATGTAACAATAGATATTTCAATGGTTTGAAGCAAAAAAAAAATGCATAAGAGTTTGAAGTAGATGACAATTAATCGTTATAGTCAAACCTACCCTTCCTTCTCTCTACAGTCTATTGTTGGAAACGAAAATATCTTGAGTTGATGGTTTGTATGTATGAACCTGATGGTGAGTATAATTCAACGTATAAGGAAAAGTACCTGCAGAAAACAAATCTAGCTGCATCAGTAGAAAATAAACAATAGAAAGAAGGTAGACTCAGATCCGATGAAATACACACCGGTTGAGGTTGGTTCTCGGGAACGGGTCACCTATCCGTGGGATCATGTATCTCAGTCTTTCCATCTTCAAGCATGCGATACATCTTGGAAAACAAGCAAGGAGTCATAATTTTCCATCCTACAAAATCAGATTGAACTATGTGCCGTGCGTCCAAATTTGCGCTAGCTAGTTACGGGGTCACTAGTGCTGCGGAAATTAACCATCAAATTTTAGGAATAGAATTTATCACGTTCCAGATTTTTTAGAGGAAACATTCACAATGGATGATTAGAAAATGCTAGTTTTATTTTGTGAGAGGGTGGCTGATTTTGGAATAACTGACAACAAACCTGAAATCACATGGGAATAGGTCCATGGGTGCTAAACCAACCTCCCACACAGCATACCTACAGGGATACGCATTGAAAACTGAACAGACACGGCAATAACTCAGAGACCATCGCATGCACGGATGCCACCGGCCAGGACGTAATTAAATAAGGCAGTGCAAACGTTTCATCGTACTCCTAACCGGTAACGAAGAGATTAGCGAGGCCTCGTGGATGGAACCGAAATTTCATCTTCCTCCTCCTCCTTCCCGCCTTGCTTTTTTCCCTCTATCTCCTAAACACAGGCAACGAACAGACTAGAGAGGCCTCACGGATTGAACCGAAATTTCATCTTCCTTCTTCCCGCCCTGCTGACCTTAGTCTTTCCCCCCTATAAGTACAAGCCTCTAGCCACATACCGCGTGTCGGTTGCGCGTGACTTTTGTGACTTAGACTTTGACTCTTGCTCGGCGAGACGAGAGGAGAGGAGAGGAGGCCCTGCCCACGGTGAAGATGCCTACATCTGGAAGGCTGCTGGAGTCGTCGTCCTTGAGGAGAGGAGAAGAGGCCCTGCCCACGGCGAGGAGAGGAGAAGAGGCCGTCATTCTGCGTCATCGACGCCGTCGACGTCCATGGCTGCGTGTCCGGAAGACTGTTGGGGTCGCCGTTGTCCACGAGCTGTTCTTCCGGCTGCAGGCAAGGTAACACCGGTACTACAGTTCTGTTCTTGCCTACAACCGCCTAACCAAAATCAGCGCTCCTTGTCGTGGTTGCTGCCCGATCCGCGCCCGTTGAACGCCGTTGGCGTTGGCGCCTCGTCATCCAAGGGCACGACGCCGGCGCCCTCCCTCCGGCTCTTGACCCTGATCAGCCCGTACAGCTTCTTGAACTCCCTCATCGGCGCGTCCTTCCCGAACAGCCCCCCACCCGTCTCCTCCGTCGCCTCGGCCTCCGTTCCGGCAGGAACATCCAACTGCGCGGCCCCGGACCAGCTGGTCATCCGCCTGTGCGGCAGCCGCGGCGGCACGCCCGACACGGACGCGCGCTGGAGCTTGGTGATGACGGTGCGGAGCGCGCGGCTCGGGGAGCCGCGGTTGGCGAGCATGATCTCGCCCAGCTCGGCGGGGCTGAAGCGGCGGTCGCCGGCGGCGTGGAAGCCCTCCTCCACCTGCGGGTACAGCTTGTGGTCCTTGAGCCCCAGGTAGCTGCTGGCCAGCGCCTTGAAGGCCTCGAAGTCGCAGAGCGTGAACCGGATGTGCACGTCCAGCCTCCCCGGCCGGATCACCGCTAGATACTGCAATACGAACCACTAAAAAGGACATGTTGTGTCAGCAAGTCATCTTCCAAATGCATGATAACCT
>NC_061510.1:17144319-17226143 GCF_022539505.1 Lolium rigidum
CCGCCTCTTGACCTGCCCTTCCGCCTACAAATAGCCTCCGTGACGAAACCCCCAGCACCGAGAGCCACGATACGGAAAACATTACCGAGACGCCGTCGCCGCCGATCCCATCTCGGGGATCCTCGGAGATCGCCTCCCGCACTCCGCCGGAGAGGGGAATCATCTCCCGGAGGACTCTACACCGCCATGGTCGCCTCCGGAGTGATGAGTGAGTAGTCTACCCCCGGACTATGGGTCCATAGCAGTAGCTAGATGGTTGTCTTCTCCCCATTGTGCTATCATTGTCGGATCTTGTGAGCTGCCTATCATGATCAAGATCATCTATATGTAATTCTATATGTTGCGTTTGTTGGGATCCGATGAATAGAGAATACTTGTTATGTTGATTATCAAAGTTATGCTTATGTGTTGTTTATGATCTTGCATGCTCTCCGTTATTAGTAGATGCTCCGGCCAAGTAGATGCTTTTAACTCCAAGAGGGAGTACTTATGCTCGATAGTGGGTTCATGCCTCGCATTGACACTCGGGACAAAGTGATGTAAAGTTCTAAGGTTGTGTTGTGCCGTTGCCACTAGGGATAAAACATTGATGCTATGTCTAAGGATGTAGTTGTTGATTACATTACGCACCATACTTAATGCAATTGTCTCGTTGCTTTGCAACTTAATACCGGAGGGGGTTCGGATGATAACCTCGAAGGTGGACTTTTTAGGCATAGATGCAGCTTGGATGGCGGTCTATGTACTTTGTCGTAATGCCCAATTAAATCTCACTATACTCATCATGATATGTATGTGCATTGTCATGCTCTCTTTATTTGTCAATTGCCCAACCGTAATTTGTTCACCCAACATGCTCGTTCGTCTTATGGGAGAGACACCTCTAGTGAACTCGTGGACCCCGGTCCAATTCTCTTTACTGAAATACACCCATCGCAATACTTGTTCTACCGTTTTCTCTCGCAAACAATCATATTCCACACAATACGGTTAATCCTTTGTTACAGCAAGCCAGGTGAGATTGACAACCTCACCGTTTCGTTGGGGCAAAGTAGCTTGGTTGTGTTGTGCAGTTCCACGTTGGCGCCGAATCTCCGGTGTTGCGCCGCACTACATCTCGCCGCCATCAACCTTCAACGTGCTTCTTGGCTCCTCCCGGTTCGATAAACCTTGGTTTCTTTCTCGAGGGAAAACTTGCTGCCGTGCTCATCATACCTTCCTCTTGGGGTTGCCCAACGAACGTGTGAAATACACGCCATCAAGCATATTTTCTCGGCGCCGTTGCCGGGGAGATCAAGACACGCCGCAAGGGGAGTCTCCACTTCTCAATCTCTTTACTTTGTTTTTGTCTTGCTTTATTTTATTTACTACTTTGTTTGCTGCACTATATCAAAATACAAAAAAATTAGTTGCTAGTTTTACTTTATTTGCTATCTTGTTTGCTATATCGAAAACACAAAAAAATTAGTTTACTTGCATTTACTTTATCTAGTTTGCTTTATTTACTATTGCTAAAATGGCCAACGCTGAAAATACTAAGTTGTGTGACTTCACAACCACAAATAATAATGATTTCTTATGCACACCTATTGCTCCACCTGCTACTACAGCAGAATTCTTTGAAATTAAACCCGCTTTATCGAATCTTGTTATGAACCATCAATTTTCTCGGTGTTAGTTCCGATGATGCTGCTGCCCATCTCAATAATTTTGTTGAACTATGTGAAATGCAAAAATATAAAGATGTAGATGGTGATATTATTAAACTAAAATTGTTCCCTTTCTCATTAAGAGGAAGAGCTAAAGATTGGTTGCTATCTCTCGCCTAAGAATAGTATTGATTCATGGACTAAATGCAAGGATGCTTTTATTGGTAGATATTATCCCCCTGCTAAAATTATATCTTTGAGGAGTAGCATAATGAATTTTAAACAATTAGATACTGAACATGTTGCTCAAGCTTGGGAAAGAATGAAATCTCTCGGTTAAAAATTGCCCAACCCATGGACCGACTACTTGGATGATCATCCAAACCTTCTATGCAGGACTAAATTTTTCTTCGCGGAATTTATTGGATTCAGCTGCTGGAGGTACCTTTATGTCCATCACATTGGGGGCGGCTACAAAACTTCTTGATGATATGATGATAAATTACTCCGAATGGCACACGGAAAGAGCTCCACAAGGTAAGAAGGTAAATTCCGTCGAAGAATCCTCCTCCTTGAGTGATAAGGTTGATGCTATTATGTCTATGCTTGCGAATGATAGGACTAATGTTGATCCTAATAATGTTCCGTTAGCTTCATTGGTTGCACAAGAAGAACATGTTGATGTAAACTTCATTAAAAATAATAATTTCAACAACAATGCTTACCGAACAATTCTAGTAATAACTATAGGCCATATCCTTATAATAATGGTAACGGTTATGCTAATTCTTATGGGAATTCTTACAACAATAATAGGAATTCACCCCTGGACTTGAAGCCATGCTTAAAGAATTTATTAGTACACAAACCGCCTTTAACAAATCTGTTGAGGAAAAGCTCAATAAAATTGATATTCTTGTTTCTAGAGTTGATAGTCTTGCCTCCGATGTTGATCTTTTGAAATCGAAAGTTATGCCTAATAGGGACATTGAAAATAAAATTGTTACTACAGCAAATGCCATTCAAGTTAGAATTAATGAGAATATAAGACTAATGGCTGAACCGCGTGCTAGGTGGGATAGAGAAGAAAATGAAAAACTAGCTAAAGAGAAGAATATAGCTAAAGTTTGGACTATTACCACCACTAGTAATGCTAATGCTACACATGTTGCTGCACCTCCTACTCATACTAATAAAAGAATTGGTGTTAGCAATGTTTCCACTTCTAATGCAAAGCGCGAAAACCGCCTCGAAACCGCTAAAACTGCTCGAAACCGCCCGCGATAAAGCCGCTGAAATTTTTTCCAACATTGGGGATGATGATCCCATTGCTTTAGATTATAATGGTTTGAATTTTGATGATTGCCACATCTCTGAAGTTATAAAGTTCTTGCAAAAACTTGCTAAAAGTCCCAATGCTAGTGCTATAAATTTGGCTTTCACGCATCATATTACAAATGCTCTCATAAAAGCTAGAGAAGAGAAACTAGAGCGCGAAGCCTCTATTCCTAAAAAGCTAGAAGATGGTTGGGAGCCCATCATTAAGATGAAGGTTAAAGATTTTGATTGTAATGCTTTATGTGATCTTGGTGCAAGTATTTCTGTTATGCCGAAGAAAATTTATAATATGCTTGACTTGCCACCGCTGAAAAATTGTTATTTGGATGTTAATCTTGCTGATCATTCTACAAAGAAACCTTTGGGTAAAGTTGATAATGTTCGCATTACCGTTAACAATAATCTTGTTCCCGTTGATTTTGTTGTCTTGGATATTGAATGCAATGCATCTTGTCCAATTATATTGGGAAGACCTTTTCTTCGAACCGTTGGTGCTATTATTGATATGAGGGAAGGAAATATAAAGTATCAATTTCCTCTCAAGAAAGGTATGGAACACTTCCCTAGAAAGAGAATGAAGGTACCTTATGATTCTATCATTAGAACAAATTATGATGTTGATGCTTCATCTCTCGATGTTACTTGATACACACTTTCGCGCCTAGCTGAAAGGCGTTAAAGAAAAGCGCTTATGGGAGACAACCCATGTTTTTACCTACAGTACTTTGTTTCTATTTTGTGTCTTGGAAGTTGTTTACTACTGTAGCAACCTCTCCTTATCTTAGTTTTGAGTTTTGTTGTGCCAAGTTAAGCCGTTGATAGAAAAGTAAGTACTAGATTTGGATTACTGCGCAGTTCCAGATTTCTTTGCTGTCACGAATCTGAGCCCACTGCCCTGCAGGAAGCTCAGAAAATTATGCCAATTTACGTGCATGATCCTCAGATATGTACGCAACTTTCATTCAATTTGAGCATTTTCATTTGAGCAAGTCTGGTGCCATTTTAAAATTCGTCAATACGAACTGTTCTGTTTTGACAGATTCTGCCTTTTATTTCGCATTGCCTCTTTCGCTATGTTGGATGAATTTCTTTGATCCACTAATGTCCAGTAGCATTATGCAATGTCCAGAAGTGTTAAGAATGATTGTGTCACCTCTGAATATGTCAATTTATATTGTGCACTAACCCTCTAATGAGTTGTTTCGAGTTTGGTGTGGAGGAAGTTTTCAAGGATCAAGAGAGGAGTATGATGCAACATGATCAAGGAGAGTGAAAGCTCTAAGCTTGGGGATGCACCCGGTGGTTCACCCCTGCATATATCAAGAAGACTCAAGCTGTTTAAGCTTGGGGATGCCCAAGGCATCCCCTTCTTCATCAACAAATTATCGTGTTCCTCCCCCGAAACTACATTTTTATTCGGCCACATCTTATGTGCTTTTTCTTGGAGCGTCGTTTTGTTTTTGTTTTTGTTTTGTTTGAATAAAATGGATCCTAGCATTCACTTTATGGGAGAGATACACACTCCGCTGTAGCATATGGACAAATATGTCCTTGGTTTCTACTCATAGTATTCATGGCGAAGTTTCTCCTTCGTTAAATTGTTATATGGTTGGAATTGGAAAATGATACATGTAGTAATTGCTATAAATGTTTTGGGTAATGTGATACTTGGCAATTGTTGTGCTCATGTTTAAGCTCTTGCATCATATGCTTTGCACCCATTAATGAAGAAATACATAGAGCATGCTAAAATTTGGTTTGCATATTTGGTTTCTCTAAGGTCTAGATAATTTCTAGTTTTGAGTTTGAACAACAAGGAAGACGGTATAGAGTATTATAATGCTTTCAATATGTCTTTTATGTGAGTTTTGCTGTACTAGTTCATCCTTGTGTTTGCCTCAAATAACCTTGCTAGCCTAAACCTTGTATCGAGAGGGAATACTTCTCATGCATCCAAAATACTTGAGCCAACCACTATGCCATTTGTGTCCACCATACCTACCTACTACATGGTATTTTCCAGCCATTCCAAAGTAAATTGCTTGAGTGCTACCTTTAAAATTCCATCATTCACCTTTGCAATATATAGCTCATGGGACAAATAGCTTAAAAACTATTGTGATATTGAATATGTAATTATGCACTTTATCTCTTATTAAGTTGCTTGTTGTGCGATAACCATGTTTACCGGGGAACGCCATCAACTCGTTGTTGAATTTCATGTGAGTTGCTATGCATGTTCGTCTTGTCCGAAGTAAGGGCGATCTACACTGAGTTGAATGGTTTGAGCATGCATATTGTGAGAGAAGAACATTGGGCCGCTAACTAAAGCCATGTTCCATGGTGGAAGTTTCAGCTTTGGACAAACATCCTCAAATCTCTAATGAGAAAAGAATTAATTGTTGTTGAATGCTTAAAGCATTAAAAGAGGAGTCCATTATCTCGTTGTCTATGTTGTCCCGGTATGGATGTCTAAGTTGAGAATAATCAAAAGCGAGAAATCCAAATGCGAGCTTTCTCCTTAGACCTTTGTACAGAGCGGCATAGAGGTACCCCTTTGTGATACTTGGTTAAAGCATATGTATTGCGGTGATAATCCAGGTAGTCCAAGCTAATTAGGACAAGGTGCGAGCACTATTAGTACACTATGCATGAGGCTTGCAACTTATAAGATATAATTTACATGATGCATATGCTTTATTACTACCGTTGACAAAATTGTTTCATGTTTTCAAAATCAAAGCTCTAGCACAAATATAGCAATCGATGCTTTTCCTCTATGAGGACCATTCTTTTTACTTTTAATGTTGAGTCAGCTTCACCTATTTCTCTCCACCTCAAGAAGCAAACACTTGTGTGAACTCGTGCATTGATTCTTACATACTTGCTTATTGCACTTATTATGTTACTCTATGTTGACAATATCCATGAGATATACATGTTACAAGTTGAAAGCAACCGCTGAAACTTAATCTTCTTTTGTGTTGCTTCAATACCTTTACTTTGAATTATTGCTTTATGAGTTAACTCTTATGCAAGACTTATTGATGCTTGTCTTGAAATGCTATTCATGAAAAGTCTTTGCTTTATGATTCACTTGTTTACTCATGTCATACACATTGTTTTGATCGCTGCATTCACTACATATGCTTTACAAATAGTATGATCAAGTTTATGATGGCATGTCACTCCGTAAATTATCTTTGTTATCGTTTTACCTCGCTCGGGACGAGCAGTAACTAAGCTTGGGGATGCTGATACGTCTCCAACGTATCGATAATTTCTTGTGTTCCATGCCACATTATTGATGTTATCTACATGTTTTATGCACACTTTATGTCATATTCGTGCATTTTCCGGAACTAACCTATTAACAAGATGCCGAAGTGCCGCTTGTCGTTTTCTGCTGTTTTTGGTTTCGTAAATCCTAGTAAAGAAATATTCTCGGAATTGGACGAAATAAAAGCCCAGAGGCCTATTTTCTCACGAAGCTTCCGTAAGTCCGAAGGAGAGACGAAGAGGGGCCACAGGGGCGCCAAACCCTAGGGCGGCGCGGCCCCCCTTGGCCGCGCCGGCCCGTGGTGTGGGCCCCCGTGCCGCCTCTTGACCTGCCCTTCCGCCTACAAATAGCCTCCGTGACGAAACCCCCGCACCGAGAGCCACGATACGGAAAACATTACCGAGACGCCGTCGCCGCCGATCCCATCTCGGGGATCCCGGAGATCGCCTCCGCACCCCGCCGGAGAGGGGAATCATCTCCCGGAGGACTCTACGCCGCCATGGTCGCCTCCGGAGTGATGAGTGAGTAGTCTACCCCTGGACTATGGGTCCATAGCAGTAGCTAGATGGTTGTCTTCTCCCCATTGTGCTATCATTGTCGGATCTTGTGAGCTGCCTATCATGATCAAGATCATCTATATGTAATTCTATATGTTGCGTTTGTTGGGATCCGATGAATAGAGAATACTTGTTATGTTGATTATCAAAGTTATGCTTATGTGTTGTTTATGATCTTGCATGCTCTCCGTTATTAGTAGATGCTCCGGCCAAGTAGATGCTTTTAACTCCAAGAGGGAGTACTTATGCTCGATAGTGGGTTCATGCCCGCATTGACACCGGGACAAGGACGTAAAGTTCTAAGGTTGTGTTGTGTCGTTGCCACTAGGGATAAAACATTGATGCTATGTCTAAGGATGTAGTTGTTGATTACATTACGCACCATACTTAATGCAATTGTCTCGTTGCTTTGCAACTTAATACCGGAGGGGGTTCGGATGATAACCCGAAGGTGGACTTTTTAGGCATAGATGCAGCTTGGATGGCGGTCTATGTACTTTGTCGTAATGCCCAATTAAATCTCACTATACTCATCATGATATGTATGTGCATTGTCATGCTCTCTTTATTTGTCAATTGCCCAACCGTAATTTGTTCACCCAACATGCCGTTCGTCTTATGGGAGAGACACCTCTAGTGAACCGTGGACCCCGGTCCAATTCTCTTTACTCGAAATACAATCTACCGCAATACTTGTTCTACCGTTTTCTCTCGCAAACAATCATATTCCACACAATACGGTTAATCCTTTGTTACAAGCAAGTCGGTGAGATTGACAACCTCACCGTTTCGTTGGGGCAAAGTAGCTTGGTTGTGTTGTGCAGGTTCCACGTTGGCGCCGGAATCTCCGGTGTTGCGCCGCACTACATCTCGCCGCCATCAACCTTCAACGTGCTTCTTGGCTCCTCCTGGTTCGATAAACCTTGGTTTCTTTCTGAGGGAAAACTTGCTGCTGTGCTCATCATACCTTCCTCTTGGGGTTGCCCAACGAACGTGTGAAATACACGCCATCACCCTTCGAGATTAATCAGACAAATATTCAGTATCATACTGTCTCGTCTCCTGAAGGGAGACGGGAGACCCCCTGCGCCCAGCCGCATCCAACCCTAGCCGCCGCCTCCTTCCTCCGCGACGGCGCCCAGCCGCCGGCGCCGAGCCCTCCAGCCTCTCCGCCCTCACTTCCACCCTTACAACCTCCGCCCTAGACCCGGTAGAACCCTAGCCCCTACCACTTTGGTATCAGATTGCCTAGGTCTCATGGGCTCCAACGGCCCCCCCGTCGACCCCATCGCCGCCACGTCCGCCGCCGCCACCAACACCACCACCGCCACCGCCGCCGCCATGGCCGGCGCCCACGCGCTGCAGGGAGCCGCCGCCGCCTCCAACGGAGACCAGGCCGCCGCCGCCCCCACGGGCCTCGACCTCCTGCCCGCTACTTTGGCGGACCTCGCCGACGCGTCTCCGCGCCATCCGTTTCGAGCTCGCGGAGATCAAGGCCGGCCAGCACCCGCCGCCCCCCACCGGCCGCCGTTCGCCGCCGCCCCCACCGGCCGCCGTTCGCCGCCGCCCCCACCGGCCGCCGTTCCGCCGCCGCCCCCACCGGCCGCCGTTCCGCCGCCGCCCCCACCGCCCGCCCTCCGCCGCCAGCAACGGTCGCGCGCGCGTGGTGGCCGCCATCGCCTTCGCCAATTCCCACATGGATCGACGCGTCGCCCGTCTACACTCAGACTGCGGCGCGGACGACGGTTCAGCAGCCCGCCCACCCCTTTGGCGGTCTTGGCGGGTTTGCGGCCCCCTTCGCCGCGAGCACGTCCTTCAACCCGGGCCGCCGGAGGGCGCCCCGAGGTCCCGCCTGCGGCACGGCAGCCGCCCCGCTTCACCAAGCCGGAGTTCGCCACCTACGACGGCGCCACCGATCCCCCGAACCGGCTGAACCGAGTGTGAGCGGTTCTTTCGGGGGCAGCGGACGCTCGCCGCCGACCGCACGTGGATCGCCTCCTATCACCTACGGGGCGCCGCGCAGACTTGGTACTACGCCCTCGAGCAGGACGAGGGCGGGATGCCGTCCTGGGAGCGCTTCCGTGACCTGTGCCTCCAGCGGTTTGGACCGACCCTACGCGGAAGCCGCCTCGCCGAGCTGGGACGCCTCGCCTTCACCACCACGGTCCAGGACTTCGCCGACCGTTTTCAGGCGCTCGCGTGCCATGCCCCGGGCGTCTCGGCGCGGCAGCGCGCCGATCTCTTCGTCGGCGGCCTCCCCGACTACATCCGCGTCGACGTCGAGATGCGCGAGCCTGCGGACCTGCAGACGGCCATGTACTACGCACGGGCCTACGAGCAGCGCGCCATCGCCATGCAGCAGGTCTACGCGCAACGTGGCAGCGCTCGTCCCGCGCTCCGACCCACCCCGACGCCCACCGCCCCGCCGCGCCCCGCGCCGACCGCCACGGGTCCTCCTGCGCCGACTCGCCCCTTCAAGCGACTGACGGCTGCGGAGCAGCTCGAGCGGCGCCGCCAGGGGCTGTGCTTCAACTGCGACGAGAAGTACGCGCCGGGCCACACGTGCGCCCGCCTCTTCTACCTGGAGACCGTCGACGACGCCGACGTGGAGGCCCTCACCGCCGAGCTCGCAGCCGCCACCGTCACTGAGGCCGGTGTCACGACCTACGCGCCGGTCGACGCGTCCGCCTTCGTCGTCTCTCTTCATGCTATGGCGGGCATCAAGACGGCAAAGACGATGCTGCTCCCGGTGACGATCAATGGGGAGCGTCTCACTGCGCTGGTGGACACGGGCTCGACGCACAACTTCCTATCCAACACCGCCATGCGCCGCCTCGCTCTCCAGCCGGCGGGATCGGAGAGGTACAGCGTCACCGTCGCCAACGGGGACCGTCTTACGTGCCAGGCGTGGCGCGACAGGTTCCCGTGCTCGTAGGCGACGAGCCATTCTCCATCGACCGCGTCGGCATCGACTTGGGCTGCTACGACTTCATCCTCGGCCTCGACTTCCTGAGCACCTTAGGCCCCATCCTTTGGGACCTCGACGTGCTGTCCCTCATCTTCTGGCGCGAGGGCGGCCGCCGTGTTCACTGGACGGGCTTGGGCAGCACTGGCGCATCTCCGCAGCTCCACCTAATGGCCGCCGCGCTTGACGAGGCGCACCCGCTCCCGGCCGACTTACTCGCAGCAGCACGGCGACCTCTTCGACGAGCCGCGGGGCCTCCCTCCCTCGCGGCCCAGTGACCACCGCATACACCTGCTGCCGAACACGGCGCCCGTCGCTGTGCGGCCGTACCGGTACCCCCAGCTGCAGAAGGACGAGCTCGAGCGCCAGGTGGCGGTCATGCTAGCACAGGGCATCATCCGGATTTCGACGTCGCCGTTCTGCGCCCCCGTGCTCCTTGTGCGCAAGACCGACGGCACGTGGCGCTTCTGCATCGACTTTCGCGCCCTCAACATCGTCACGTCCAAGGACAAGTTCCCCATCCCCGTCGTGGATGAGCTCCTGGACGAGCTGCATGGCGCGCGCTTCTTCACCAAGCTCGACTTGCGCTCGGGCTATCATCAGGTGTGCATGCACCCGGACGACATCGCCAAGACGGCGTTCCGCACTCACCATGGCCACTACGAGTTTTTGGTGATGCCGTTCGGCCTCTCCAACGCGCCGGCGACCTTCCAGGCCCTGATGAACGACGTGCTCAGCCCCTACTTACGACGCTTTGTGCTTGTTTTCTTTGATGATATTTTGATCTACGGCGCATCCTGGGCGGAGCACCTGCAGCACGTGGCCATCATCTTCAACGAGCTTCGAGCGCATCATCTTCATCTCAAGCGCTCGAAGTGCTCGTTTGGCACGACCTCCGTCGCGTACTTGGGCCACGTCATCTCCGCCGACGGTGTCGCGATGGACGCGGACAAGGTCGCTGCCGTCGCCGCCCGGCCGACGCCTCGGCCGCCGCGAGCTCTTCGCGGATTTTTGGGCCTCGCGGGATACTACCGGCGGTACATCCAGGACTTCGGCCTCATCGCCGCGCCTCTCACGCGCCTGCTTCGCCGCGACGCTTTCTCCTGGGACGAGGAGGCGGCCACGGCCTTCGCCGCCCTGCAGCGGGCACTCACGACGGGCCCCGTTCTTCAGATGCCGGACTTCGACGAGCCGTTTGTGGTGGACTGCGACGCCTCCGGCATCGGCTTCGGCGCCGTCCTTCACCAAGGCGAGGGGCCACTCGCTTTCTTCAGCCGCCCCTTCGCCGCGCGCCACCACAAGCTCGCCGCATATGAGCGCGAGCTGATCGGGCTGGTCCAGGCGGTGCGCCACTGGCGGGCGTATCTTTGGGGCCGGACGTTCCGTGTGCGCACGGACCACTACAGCCTAAAGTTCTTGTTGGATCAGCGCCTCTCCACAGTGCCACAGCATCAGTGGATCAGCAAGCTCTTCGGCTTCGACTTCACCGTCGAGTACCGCCCCGGCCGCCTCAACACAGTCGCCGACGCCCTGTCCCGTCGCGACATCGACGACGCCGCGGACGCGCCCACGGTCGGTGCGGCCCTCTGCATCCACTCCGGGCCATCTTTCGCCTTCATCGACGAGGTTCGCCGCGCTACTACCGAGGCCGCGGATGCGCAGCAGCCGCGCCGGCGCCCGGCCGACGGCGAGCTGGCCGCGCCATGGCGCCCGGACGAGGGACTACTCCTCCATGGGCGCCGCATCTTTGTGCCGGATCATGGAGACCTGCGCCACCAGGCCTTGTCCTTGGCGCATTCCGCGAGTCACGAGGGCGTCCGGAAGACCCCGCACCGTCTCCGCGCCGATTTTTACATTCCAGGGGATGGCGTCCCGGTGCGAGACTCGGGTGCGAGCGTGTGTCACATGCCGGCGGAACAATACGGAAACGCTCCGTCCGGCGGGCTTACTGCAACCGGCCGGACGTGCCGTCCCAGGTGTGGGCGGACATCTCCATGGACTTCATCGAGGGGCTGCCGAAGGTTGGCGGCAAGTCCGTCATCCTCACGGTGGTCGACCGTTTCTCCAAGTACGCGCACTTCATCGCCCTCGGCCATCCCTATACGGCGGCGTCCGTGGCACGCGCCTTCTTCGACGGCATCGTTCGCCTCCACGGGTTTCCATCCTCCATCGTCAGTGATCGTGATCCTGTGTTCACGGGTCACGTCTGGAGGGACCTCTTTGGGTTGGCAGGCGTGAAGCTCCGCATGAGCACGGCGTTTCATCCTCAGACGGACGGCCAGTCAGAGGTCGTCAACAAGATCATCGCCATGTACTCGCGCTGCATCACCGGGGATCGTCCACGAGCTTGGGTGGACTGGCTGGCGTGGGCCGAGTACTGCTACAACACATCCTACCACTCCGCGCTGCACACTACTCCCTTTGAGGTGGTCTACGGGAGGCCACCACCGGCGATGCTTCCCTATGCGTCTGGCACGGCCCGTACTGACACTGCGGATGACCTGCTGCGTACCCGCGACGAGATACTGGCTGAGGCGCGCCAGCGACTTCTTCAGGCTCAGCAGCTGGCTAGGAGGTACTATGATGCTCATCATCGCGAGGCGGAGTTTGCGGTGGACGACTGGGTCCGGCTCCGCCTTCTTCACCGGACGACCCGGTCCTTGGACCCGCGCTCCCGGCGCAAGTTGGGCCCTCGTTACGCCGGTCCTTTCCGTGTGCTCGGAGCGCATCGGCAAGCTCGCCTACCGCCTCGAGTTGCTCGCGGGCTCGCGCCTCCACGACGTCTTCAACGTCGGTCTCCTCGAAGGCCTACCGGGCGACCCTCCTTCGCACCACCAGCTCTTCCACCTACTTCGGATGGGCGTCTCGAGCCTGCCCCGGCGAGTGTGGCTCGCGTGTTGAAGGCCCAACAGCGTCGTGGTGTTTGGCACGTCTTGGTGCATTGGACAGGCCTGCCAGAGGATGAGGCGACTTGGGAGAAGCTTGAAGATCTCCGCCAGCAGTTTCCAGAAGTTCAGCTCGAGGACGAGCTGTTTGAGAAGGCGGGGAGAGATGTTATGGTCGGTTTGACCTATACACGCAGGAAGCCCACTAGTGGCTAGTTATGGGCTTAGCCCAAGTAAATTAGGGGCTTAGCCCAAGTAAATTAGGGTTTAGAGGAGGCCGTCCTCCTATATAAACACTTGTATCCCTTCGACATTAATCGGACAAATATTCGGTATCATACTCGTCTCGTCTCCTGAAGGGAGACGGGAGACCCCCTGCGCCCAGCCGCATCCAACCCTAGCCGCCGCCTCCTTCCTCCGCGACGGCGCCCAGCCGCCGGCGCCGAGCCCTCCAGCCTCTCCGCCCTCACTTCCACCCTAGACCCGGTAGAACCCTAGCCCCTACCAGCTACCTACAGGGAGGTAGACCCAGATTCGTGACAGCAAAGAAATCTGGAACTGCGCAGTAATCCAAATCTAGTATCAACCTTGCTATCAACGACTTTACTTGGTACAACAAAACACAAAACTAAGATAAGGAGAGGTTGCTACAGTAGTAAACAATTTCCAAGACACAAATATAAAACAAAGTACTGTAGCAAAATAACACATGGGTTATCTCCCAAGAAGTTCTTTCTTTATAGCCATTAAGATGGGCTCAGCAGTTTTAATGATGCACTCGCAAGAAATAGTAGTTGAAGCAAAAGAGAACATCAAGAGCAAATTCAAAACAAATTTAAGTCTAACATGCTTCCTATGCATAGGAATCTTGTAAATAAACAAGTTCATGAAGAGCAAAGTAACAAGCATAGGAAGATAAAACAAGTGTAGCTTCAAAAATTTCAGCACATAGAGAGGTGTTTTAGTAACATGAAAATTTCTACAACCATATTTTCCTCTCTCATAATAACTTTCAGTAGCAACATGAGCAAACTCAACAATATAACTATCACATAAAGCATTCTTATCATGAGTCTCATGCATAAAATTATTACTCTCCACATAAGCATAATCAATTTTATTAGTTGTAGTGGGAGCAAATTCAACGAAGTAGCTATCATTATTATTCTCATCAAGTGTAGGAGGCATAGTATAATCACAACAAAATTTACTCTCCATAGTAGGTGGCACCAAAAGACCAATATCATTATAATCATCATAAATAGGAGGCAAAGTATCATCAAAGTAAATTTTCTCCTCGATGCTTGGGGGACTAAAAAGATCATGCTCATCAAAACCAGCTTCCCCAAGCTTAGAATTTTCCATATCATTAGCAACAATGGTGTTCAAAGCGTTCATACTAATATTACTACCAAGCATGCAAATAAGATTCCATAGGTTTTTTAATTTTCGCATCAAACCATCCATGTCTTAAATCAGGAAATAGAATAAGAAGCTCATTGTTGTCCATTATGCCAAACTAGTGTAAACAAGAAACAAAAAGATGCAATTGCAGGATCTAAAGGAAATAGCTTCGAGTACTTACAACGGCGAAAATAGCTTAGTAGCCGAGATCCGGAGTGTGAGTACCTTTTACCTTTCCTCCCCGGCAACGGCGCCAGAAAAGTGCTTGATGTCTACGGGTGCTTCTATTCTTGTAGACAGTGTTGGGCCTCCAAGAGCGAGAGGTTTGTAGAACGAGCAGCAAGTTTCCCTTAAGTGGATCACCCAAGGTTTATCGATCTCAGGGAGGAAGAGGTCAAAGATATCCCTCTCATGCAACCCTGCAACCACAAAGCAAGAAGTCTCTTGTGTCCCCAACACACCTAATAGGTGCACTAGTTCGGCAAAGAGATAGTGAAATACAGGTGGTATGAATAAGTAGTAGCAACGGCACCAGAAAAGTGCTTTGCCCAGGACAGTAAACAAGCAGTAGTAACGCAGCAGTAGTAACGCGAAGAAAACAAGTAAACAAGCAGCGATAGCGATATTTAGGAACAAGGCCTAGGGATTAGACTTTCACTAGTGGACACTCTCAACATTGATCACACAACAGAATAGATAAATCCATACTCTACACTCTCTTGTTGGATGATGAACACATTGCGTAGGATTACACGAACCCTCAATGCCGGAGTTAACAAGCTCCAATTCAATGTTCATATTTAAATAACCTTAGAGTGCAAGAAAGATCAACACGACTAAACCAAGTACTAACACAGCATGCACACTGTCACCTTCACACTATGTAGGAGGAATAGATCACATCAATACTATCATAGCAATAGTTAACTTCACAATCTACAAGAGATCATGATCATAGCATACGCCAAGTACTAACACGGATGCACACACTGTCACCATTACACCGTGCAGGAGGAATAAACTACTTTAATAACATCACTAGAGTAGCACATGGATAAATTGTGATACAAAACACATTGCAATCATAAAGAGATATAAATAAGCACTTCAATACACCATTCATAACAGTGAATAAGTATTCTGTGAAATATAGCCTAAGAGACCCACACGGTGCACACACGGTCACCTTTACACACGTGGGACAAGGAGTCTCCGGAGATCACATGAGTAAAATTCACTTGACTAGCATAACGACATCTAGATTACAAGCATCATCATATGAATCTCAATCATGTAAGGCAGCTCATGAGATTATTGTATTGAAGTACATAGGAGAGAGATTAACCACATAGCTACCGGTACAGCCCCGAGCCTCGATGGAGAACTACTCCCTCCTCATGGGAGCAGCAGCGGTGATGAAGATGGCGGTGGAGATGGCAGCGGTGTCGATGGAGAAGCCTTCCGGGGCACTTCCCCGCTCCGGCAGGGTGCCGGAACGGAGACTCCTGTCCCCCGGATCTTGGCTTCGCGATGGCGGCGGCTCGGAAGGTTTTCCGTATCGTGGTTTTTCTCGCATCGGGGTTTTCGCGACGGAGGCTTTAAATAGGCGGAAGGGCAGCCTCGAGGAGGGGCACAGGGGGCCCACACTATAGGGCGGCGCGGCCCCCCTTTTGGCCGCGCCAGGGTGTGGTGTGGGGCCCCCAGGGCTTCCCTCTGGCGGCTCTCGGGTGTTCTGGAAGGCTCCGGGAAAAATAGGGACCTGGGCGTTGATTTCGTCCAATTCCGAGAATATTTCCTTACTAGGATTTCGGAACCAAAAACGAGCGAGAAAACGAGGAACTAGCCCTTCGGCATCTCGTCAATAGGTTAGTTCCAGAAAATGCACGAATATGACATAAAGTGTGCATAAAACATGTAGGTATCATCAATAATATGGCATGGATCATAAGAAATTATCGATACGTCGGAGACGTATCACTCCTCAAGGTGGCCATGAAGAAAATCATTAGAGACGTCCATCTGGTGCACCAACCACCCGCGAGAGACAGCGAGCTGAAGAACAGTGCGGATGGTGTCGGGTTTAACAATGGGCGCAAAGGTGTCATGGAAGTCAACTCCTTCACGCTGACGGAAACCACGGACCACCCAGCGAGCCTTGTGACGATCAAGTGTACCATCCGGATGAAACTTGTGCTTGAAAACCCACTTCCCAGTGATGGCATTGGCCTGAGGTGGGAGGGGAACAAGCTGCCACGTCTTGTTGAGCTGCAACGCGTCGAACTCATCCTGCATGGCGGCGAACCACAAGGGGTCGTGGAGAGCCGCCCGAGCAGAGACGGGCAGCGGAGCCGTCTGCCCGGAGGTCGAGGCAGTACAGACGTACTCGTCTGCAGGATACCGCGTCGCCGGGCGGTGGATGTCGGCGCGGGCACGCGTCATGGGGCCAACCAGGAGTGATGATGACGGCGAGGACGTGCCGTCCGGGGCGCCAGCCTGGCCGATCAGGGGGCCGGTCATGCCTCCCGGGGCGCCGGTCTGGCCGATCAGGCCGGCCTGGGCATCGGGCGGGAGGTCAAAGGCCCCTGGACGTGCCCCGGTCATGCCGGCGGGGCCGCCGGTCTGGCCGATCTGGGGTCCGGTCTGGCCGGCCTGGGCACCGGGCGGGAGAGCATAGGCCCGGTCTGGCCGAACGTCCGAGGCAGCGCTCGAGGACGACGAGGCGGGGCTCGAGGGCGGTGTAGTAACAGCACCCGAGCTGGGACCCGGCCGGGCCGTCGTGGAGGGAACGCCCGAGGTAGAACTCGAGGGCATCGAGGCGGTGACCGAGCTAGAACTCGAGGGCACCGCGGGGGCCGGGCCAAGCATGGCGGCGGGCGAAGGCTGCCACGTGGGGTCGCTTGGAGACGAGGACGGAGGCACCACCTGTTCCTGGGCAAAGGGAAAACAATGCTCATCAAAGTAAACATGCCGGGATGTGAATACCCGTTGTGACACAGGCTCATAGCACCGATAGCCTTTAGTGTTAGCCGGGAAACCGAGGAAGATGCACGGGATGGAGCGCGGAGCGAGTTTATGGGGTGCGGTGGCGATGGTGCTGGGGTAACAACGACATCCGAAAATCTGAAGGCCGTCGTAGGATGGAGGAGAACCATAAAGGAGATGGTGAGGCGCATAGTTCCATCGGGTACGACATGGATGAAGGTTAATAAGGAGGGTGGCGGTGGCTAAGGCGTCGGGCCAAAAAGCGGGAGGGACATATGCATGAAAGATAAGGGTACGGACGCAGTCATTAAGGGTGCGGAGAACGCGCTCGACACGGCCATTCTGCTACGAGGTGTAGGGATAGGTGAGACGAAAAATGGTGTCATGAGAAGAGAGGAGGTGGCGAACGGTGGTGTTATCAAACTCTTTATCATTATTTGTCTGGAGAGCATGTATAGGACGACCAAACTGGGTGGACACGTATGTGTAAAAGGCGGAAAGGGTGGTGGCGACGTTGGACTTTTGGCGAAGGGGAAATGTCCAAAACAAAGTGAGAATAGTCATCATGAATAACAAGATAATAAAGAAAACCAGAATTACTAGCAATCGGGGAGGTCCATACATCACTATGAATTAACTCAAAAGGGAAGGACGCACCTGTGGAAGACGAGCTAAATGGTAGACGAACATGTTTGCCCAGACAACTTGCTTCACAAGTATGAGCAGGCGTTTTATTACATGAAAAGGAAAAACCCCGCAGTATTTGACGAAGTGCGGTGGAGCTAGGATGACCAAGACGAGCATGCCAAAGATCGATACCGGCGGAGAGAGCACGAGGTCCGGAGCATGATGAAGATGACTAGACCGGGTAGAGATCTCCAGGGCTCTCACATCGGTGGAGTACCATACGGGTACGGGCATCCTTACCAGAGAAACCAAAAGCGTCAAATTTCACATTTACAAAGTTATCACGAGAAAGAGTTTTAATAGAAACTAGATTATGATGAAGTTCACGAGAGACAATGACATTATTAAGAGACAAAGGTTTAGACGTGGAGGGAAAATTAGTGGAACCAATATGAGTGATAGGAAGACTGGCGCCGTTACCAATAATGATGCGGGAGGTGGTGGAAGTCGGAAAGAAACGAGATAGGTTACCCGGGTAAGTGGCCATGTGTGAGGAGGCGCCCGTGTCCATGATCCAATCGCCCCCGCTGACGTAGGGACCGGCGGGAGGTGCTGGTTGGAGAGTCGCGGCCAGTGCAGGGTCCCAACACGCCTGCTGGGGAGGCGCGTAGGGTGGCAGGCCACCGTAGGCCAGCACGGGGGGCCAAAGGCGCGGCGAAGTGCGCCTGGTGAGCCTGCGGACGGGGGCCGAGCAAGCCTGGAGCCGGTGGGCGCGGCACGGGCATGGTGTAGGCGTGCACGACCCCGATCCATGGGTTGAAGCAGCTGCTCCATGGCGGCGGGGCCAACTACCAGGCGGGGCGCGGGCCACCACCCCCGTAGCCACCAGTGTTGCGGCCATTGCCGCGACCACGACGGCGTCGTCCCGGCTGCCCCTGTTGCTGAGGCTGCTGCGGTGGGGGAGCAGCAAAGGGCGTCGCGGGTCGAGGCGGGAAGGAGACCGGCGGGGAAGGGGCCGGGATGCCGTGGCCCAGCCCAGCGGCGAGGGCGGTGTGAGGAGCGAGCACGCTGGTTCTTCAGGCGGTGTTCCTCGAGACGAAGGTATGAGACTTCGCGCTAGAAAGTAGGGTTAGTCATGAGTGTGAGATTAGCGGTGGCGTTACCGAGATCCTCGCTGAGACCGGCGGTGAGCGTGGAGAGGAGGATCTCGTCCCCCATCGTGAAACCGAGGTCCTGAAGCTTGTCGGCGCTGGCCTTGAGGCGTAGGCAGTAGGCGTCCAGGGAGAGGGCGCCCTGGGGAGTGCCGAAGAACTCCTGCTGCAGGAAGACGACACGCTGGAGCTTGTTGTCGGTGAAGAGCCCGTGTATCTTCGTCCAAACCGTGCGAGCATCATCGTCGTCGCGGACGACGGTCTTGAAGATGTCCGGCGCAATGGTGAGGAAGAGCCAGCGGGTGATGGTGGCGTCGATCGCCATCCAGTCGTTGTCGCGCTGCATGGAGAGGAGGTCGGTGGTGCCGTCGATGTGGTCGCGAAGATTGTACTCGCGGAAGAGCAGGTAGAAGTACGTCTTCCATGGATGAAAGTTGTTGTCGGAGCGGGAGAGCGTGATGGCACGTGAGCGGCGATAGGAATGTCGCGGATGAGGGCGGGGGTGGGGGCAGTGGAGGCGGAGGATGGTGAAAAGGTGAAGGGGTTGGAGGCGTCCGAGATGGAGGACATGGTGGTGGTGGTGGGGTGGCCGGTAGGATGGACGAGGAGGGGTTGGAGGGAGGATAGGAGGGGCGGCGGCGCAAGAGGAGGGGCGGCGGCCGGCTAGGGGTAGGGGAGGAGCGGCGGCCGGGAGGGGAGAGGTGCGGCCGGCTAGGGTTGGAGAGGTGCGACGGCCGGGAGGGGAGAAGGGTCGGCCGGATAGGATTAGGTTAGGATTGTGGCTGTGTCTGATACCATGTAGAAAGGCTGTAATGCACGATGTATTACTCTGCTGCATATACACATATATATAGGTACAATGTGGGCCACCATGTTGTCAACTATACAAAAAAAAAGGAGCCATAAGGAAAGAAATATACATCTCCTCAACACTAAAAGAACCAGAGTGTCAGATCCCAGCGATCTTGACCGTACATGCATAGAAATCTAACGCCCAAGGTTTCTTCAATGATGTATGATGAGACACGCCAAATGTAGCCCCGGAGAAACCGCCGCTAGCACAAACCCCGCACGACCTGGAAACGAAACCAAATCAAATCATGTTCTTTCTTTCGAAATGGGGTACCCGGTCCCTGCATCGATCACATAGCCTTAAAAATCAGGTTCTTAGCTGCAGATTTCCTCCCGCTCTCATGTGAAGCCGATGACCCGCGGACTGCCGCCTTCGTCGCCTCCGACTACTGTCTTCACTGCCTGGGCAGCCACCGAGGCGAGGAACATGTTGCTCACGCCCCGCGCCGAACCACCGCACACGCCCTCCGACGCGTAGTGCCTTGACTCGGACGCACGCCGTGAAACTCGTCGGCGCTATCCGCTCCGAGCGTCAACTCCCGTCGTTCCACGCCATTCCGTGGATACCTGGATAACGCCGCTGCTGCCACCCATTCTCTAGACGTAGCCGACATGCCCATAGTCCTCGCGGTGACTCCACTTCTTTGAGGGTAAATAGCTAATATGTGATGTCATTGAGGCAAATTGGAGAAAACGCTACGTTGTTGGCTCAAATAGCTCCTGTGTGACGATTATCATGACTCAAATCCCTTCTATGCGATGGCAGGGCTTAAACTCAGGAAATAGGTTAGCAATTGGAATTATGTGAGCATGGCAGGACCCACAACTTATTCACTAGCACATGAGCCATATTTTGTCCACATCACCACGCAGAGCCCACTGCTTATCCACCGTTGGATCCTCCCCTGCTTCCTTCGGTCTCTTCTTCTTCTCCTGCGGACCTCAAAGCGCGGCAATGCCGACGGTAGATATCAAGCTCTAGGTCTCCCACTGTCCATGGCTACGATATGGTCAAGTGCTGATGGCAAGGTGCCATGATTGCCCACGGACGGTGCCCCTAAAGAGGTTGGTCACCTCAATCGACAAGAATGGCAATCTCGGGCGTGAATTTTTGTGAAATGCGAGAGCAAGCTAGAGGTGGGGAAGGTGAGATCCAAGTTTCCCCTCTCCCAATTTTTTTTAATTTTCCTCTATTTTTTGGTTTTTTCATCCGATTTGGGAATTAGGGTTGACATTTGCTATTTTCATAATCTAGCCAAATGCATGCATTTCGAGTGGCTTGATGAGTACATGATGTCCTTTATTAGAATGAATTCCCACGTATTTGCAACATATATGATGATAATACCATGTTTTATATTAATTTATGAGGATTTAGCAATGATCCCCTTTATTTGGGCAGACCAAGAATTTCCTATTTTGTGTATTTTCTACTTTTAGAGACCTCACGGAGTCAAATTGAGCTACCATTTTTAGAGGGTCATTTTTTCATCGGTAGAAATAACCTTGGCCCTGGAAGCACACCTGGAGAGTCCCGAGGCCCAAAAGAGCACAAGTGGCGCACCCAGGCAAGTAGGGCGCGCCACCCAACCTCTTTTGGCCATCGATCGTCCAAATCGCTTGATCTTTTCACCCACCGACGTAGGTTGACCTAAAAACCACTACATATATGCCTCCCAAGGGTTCTCGGGAAGGGAGCACCGCATAAACACCGAAACACGAAAACGGAGGCTGCAACAGCGAAGATTGGAGGGGAAAACTTCACCGAAGCCGCCACCGGAGGGATCTCCACCTTCTCCAACGTCTTCATCATCATCACCATGATCAAGGGGGGCCACATCTGGACTACGGGTTTGTGGCACTAGCTTGATCTATTTCTCTCATATTCTTCATAGATCTTAGTACCATATGAGCTGTCATCATGATTATGGCATTTTTGTAATACCTATGTTGTGGATCTTTATTCTATGATATGATGCTATGTGATCTTTACTCTTGCTCGGTGAGGAGGCCGCCAATTTTCATCATCGACGCCCTCGCCGTCCATGGATGCATCCGGAAGGCTGTTGGGGTCGTTGTTGTTCATGGGCGAGCTCTTGTTCATATTGATCCTTCCGGCTGCATGCAAGGTAACCCTAGTTCTCACATGTGTAGGATCTCAGTTATTATTTGATCTCATCGATGAGTCGACCAATGGGCGTACTGAGATCTAGCTTCATCTTTGGATGATTTTATCGACACCTTTTCTTATCTCGTATGCTTCACTTTTTTTCTTCTTCTTCTGGTTTCATATTAGTTTGGTCACATATACAAATGAATTTCAATCTCAATTAGTCTAAGTATTTATTAAAAGGTAGCACAATGCACTAGAAGAAGTCCTTCCATTTTTATTTTTTATTTTCTTTAATTATTTTTTTCTTTTTCAATAAGTGAAATATTTTTAAATCCGAATTTTTGAAATCCGGAAGTTTTAAAATTTTGATTTTTAACAAATTTATTTAAAAGAATCGGCTCTTTTAAAAAAATCTTACTTTTTTTCAAAAAAATGATTTTTTATCATAAGTACTTTCTAAATTTGAGCATTTTTCCAACTTGAACACTTTTTAAAATATTCTATTTTAAGTTCTTTTTCAAAATTTAAATATTTTTTGAATATGAATATTATTCGAATACGTACAATTTTAAAATTTTAAATTTTGTACATTTTCCCAAATTTAAACTTTTTAAAATTTGAACTATTGTCAATTTTTTTTTATTAAATTTAAACAAAAAAGAGAAAAAGAAAGGAAAAGGAAAACAAAAAAACAGAAAAACAATCAAAAACAAAGAAAAAACAAAAACAGAAAGAAAAAAAATGGGCTAGACCAATACCCGACCAGAAGTATGCGGTGCTTGATAGATGGTCGGTGTATAGGAGCCACTAGAAATTTCACGACTGCAGTGTTCCGTAGTTATGTTCTCTGGCAGGCCGTGAAATAGAAATAGCCTCTCTAACTCGGACAAGCCTTTGTAAGCCGGATTCATGAAAGGTTTGGTGCAGTTGTAACTTTTTTTCTAATGATCTATCATTATCAGTACATAATAATATAAGCCCCGAGATTAAAAGCTTCAGCAGCACCCAGTATGACTTCTAAAGTCCCACAGAAAGTACAGTACGACTTGTACATAATCAGTACATAAAAATATGAGCCCGCGGATAAAAATCTTGAGCTGCATGCTATGATTTATAAAGTTCAAATTGCAGTCATACTTACAGTTTCAGTTCGATAGCATTCCAGCATGCATGTCTAGGAAAGACGCTTGCAGCAAAAATTTCGAAAACTCCATGCAGTCAATTGATACGAAATTACCAATACCTTCAAGGACCAAGCAAGATTATTACAGCCCATCAAAAACTTGGCCAACACAATGAAGAAGGAAAAAAAAAGGAACAAAAATCAGAATGCGGCATCTTGCTATCTGCTACAATGAGGAGCTCCCTTGAGCTTATACAGTCCAAAAGAAGCAGCATAAACAATGCCTGATTCAGGGATACAACTTTTAACTAGGGAAGAGGAAGTCCCTTTAAAAAACAAAGGGAAATAAAAACTAGGGGACTGCAATCTCAACATAAGAATCAGGTAAAATAAAATACCACATGGAGTAGTTGAAGCCCAATACGGATATACAGTAACAAAAACTGAAGCAAGCAGAAACCAATTTTGACATTCATACATCCCAGCAAATATAAAAGTTGTCACCCAATCAATCTAGTTCTAGTTGTAATATAGGTATAAATAGATAGGAGTTTTTCAATCAAAGGAGACAACATGATGCCCGATTTCACTTAAGCCGAAGTTAGCATTCGATTCACACTCTGCAACCCAACGAACTCACAACAGACATAGATAGCCAAGGACACATGTAAGCATACATAAGAACTAAGCTGAAACATGCCTAATTAATTCAGATTTGGTCATTATGAGCCACACTACTAAATCTCCATGATAATTTCCTTGGCTGCTTTCATATCAACTGGCAGGAGCCTAGCAATCAGCTCCCTAAGAGCAGACGGGCAACTAATTTTCAGATGCTTGTAGCCTTCACTTGCCTTCATCGCCTCCAAATTGGAAGGAGAAGTGAGGAACTGTAAACAAGCTTCCTTGAGTCCACTGCAGTTATGTTGCTCAGCTAAGGCCAAATTGGTCGCCACCATGTTGGCATCAATATGGCTGCATAACTTGTGCTCGCATATCAACTTAAGCCTGCTGATGTTATACCTGTCTGCTGCCACGAGCAGATGGCCAGCCATCACCACATCTCGACGTGATTCACCTTGGTTACTTGCCAACCCAAGAACAGGCAGCGAATCGGTGTATATGAAGTGAAGCAAGGACTTGAACACATCAGGTTCCATGTCGCCGATTTCAATAGGACGGTCGGTTTTTTCCTTCATTGTGCCGAGGAGCTCCGCCTTGAATACGGATGACCTGGCAGCCAGCACGATCCTATGAGCCAAGAACTTCTCCCCGCCGACATGAAAGGCCACGTCTGCTCCATCCATGCTGTCTAGGAGGTCTCTGTAATGCAGATGCAAGTCGGTTGGAGGGACCGCAGCAAACTGATTTTCAACTGTTTCTTCGCTGTGGAAATCCTTCTTGACAGTGAGGTCGCACTTGATGCTTAAGCAGTCATCTATTATATACCCTAATTGCTCCAATTTCACCCGATCGATATGGTAACCAAAATATGAGGTTTTGGGTCGGGACACACATCCAAGAAGAAATTCCAGATCAGCTATAGAGGTCGACTGAGACGTGTTACCCATGTATTGTGTTACTGGTAGGCCATCCTTGCCAAGTACACGAACAGATCTAGCTTCCGTGTTCACATTCTTGCCATCAACAGAATGAAGAAGTAGGAATATGAGAGCAGCACGAGGTGCTGAGCGGCCGTTGGGGTAATACTTGAGAACCCAGTTGTCACCTCCGGCGCTGAAAGGGGGAGAAGCCACGCACTCGCCGTTCTTGAACAGCTTCTTCAGTCTTGTGTATCCATGTATCTTGAACACAAAGGACCTTTCCTCGGATTCAGCAACAATGGCAGTGGAAACCTTGTGCTGATCTGCCATTCCCAAGGTTGGCTCGGTGCCTCAGTAGCTAGGGTAGGATGGATAATGGCAGCTAGAGTCGTCGGTCGGTGCCCCGTCTCACGTCCCAGGTACTCGGATCGAGGATCAGGAACGAGTACAAAGGGAAGCGAATGGAAGCCTTGCCGGCTGGGATGTGACCCCGCCCCAGGACCGCGGTGACGAGTTGTAGTGGGAGGTGGCAGATCGAGGAGGAAGAGGACCGCCGCCTCAGCTGATGGTCGGCGGAGCAGCAGGCTTGTAGGAACGCGGCGGCGTGAAGTGGCGCTCGCTTGAGGTAGGTCACGTGAGGAACATTGTTGGGCTTAGGTGGGCTTCAGAGACCAACAGCACAAAATTAAGCCCGTGTCCCTTTTGATTTCTGAATGCTGAAAGGTGTACTGCCACGGTTGGGAACTTGGGATTTTGCTTCTTGTAGGGATTTATATGAGAATCAAGATCAGAAACTTGAGCTGCATCTACTTTGGTTTCTTAACGTTGACAGAAAAACATCGCTCATAGTATCAGACAGATTCAGTTCAACAGCCTAGTGGCATGTGCCAATGCTTGGAATCGAACTAAAGCGAAGCCGGGCGATTGATTCGAGATTCATACCATGGTACCAATACCTTTACGCCCATCCAAACTTGCCCAAGTTTCAGTTGACAAGGCAAAAATAAACGGCAAAGAAAGAACAGTGGTATCTTCACTTGGACTGTCTGAATCCAGGACAGACAGTTATACTCTGAAAAAAATGTCAGAAGAAACAGGAATTATATACCATGGACTTGTTGTCTTGTTACAATGAGGAGACCCCTCGGCAGTCCAAAAGAAACAGCATTAACAAAAACAAGGGAAGAATCCACTAGAAAAAAAACCTAGGGAAGAACTTGAGGATTGCAATAGCAACATATGACATCAAGTAAATAGAACTACACATAGAGCAGTTGAAGTCCTTACAGAGTACAGACCATATCAAAATGAGGAAGCAGACACCCCACTTTCGACATTTATGCATCTCTGAAAATGGAAAATATAGGCTTCACCCCACCAATCACATTCTACTTGCAACATAGATATAATAAATAGATAGTTCATTTCGATCAAAGGAGCACATGTCACCCAAATTCATTTAAGTCCTAGAAAGAGAAATTAGAGTACCATACACATAGGAGTCATATACTCACTTTCACAGCCAGACCAAAGTGGAATTATGTATCATGCACTTGTTGTGTTCTACAATGAGGAGGTCATCCGAACTTATGCAGTCCAAAAGCTTACAGAGAAATAATGGTGGATACAGATAGGGATATAACTTTTAACTAGGGGAGAAAAACGAGGATTGCAAGCTGAAAAAATAGGAGCGAGCCCAAATAGAAAACACAAGCGACACCAAATCAATCCCATTATACTTGCAATGTAGATACAGATGGATAGACATCATATCTTGTTTTTTTCCAACAAAAGATACTGGAGGTTGTGCACTGGGCAGTCCAGCAAATTTCAGAGCTAGCAACCAACATAGATTGCAGTTTTTTGCTGCAACCATACATAGAGAACTAAGTTGAAAAATACACATATACTAAATTAATTAAGATGCGATGATTATGAGCCATACTACTAAATTGCCATGACAATATCCTTGGCCGCTTTCATTTCAACCGGCAGAAGCCTAGCAATGAGCTCCTTAAGGACAGATGGACAGCTGAGTTTTAGATACTCGTAGCCATCAGTTAACACCACCGCCTCCAAATTGGAAGGAGAAGAGAGGAATTGTAGACAAGCTTCTTTGAGTCCATTGCAGTTATGCTGCTGAGCTAAAACCAAACTGGTTGCCACCATGTTGGCATCAATGCGGCTGCATAACTTGTGTTCGCATATCAATTTCAGCCTCTCAACATTGTACCTATCTGCTGCCACGAGTAGATGGCTAGCCATGGCCACATCAGGCCGTGCTTCACCTTGATTGCAAGCCATCTCAAGAACGGGCAGTGAGTCGGTGTATATGAAATGGAGCAAAGACTTAAACACATCGGGTTCCATCTCATGGATCACAATCGGAGTGCTGACACTCTCCTTCATGGCGCCAAGGAGCTCCGCGTTGAATACAGACGACCTAGCAGCGAGCACGAACTTATGAGCCAAGAACTTCTCCCCACCGACATGGAAGGTCACGTCTGCTCCGACCATGCTCTCTAGGAGGTTGCCGAAATGCCGATGCAAGTCACTTGGAGGAACAAGAACAAACTGATTACCGGTTGTTTCTTCACTCTGAATATCCTTCTTGATAATGAGATCACACTTGATGCTTAAACAACCATCTTCATCCATTATATCCCACGACTGCTGATCCAATTCCTCCCTGAGTATATTATAACCCAAATATGTACTGTGCACACTAGAAAACAGGGTACCCACTAATGATGGCGCCGGTAGACCATCGTCGCCAAGTACACAAATATCACTGGCTTCCGCATTCACATACGACTTATCATCAACAGCATCAAGAAGCAGGCATATGAAAGCACCATGATATTCCAGGTAACCGTTCGGGTAAAACCTCAGGAACCAGTTGTGACCTTCAACGCTGAAATGGGGAGAAGCCACGCACTCGCCGTTCTTGAGCAGCTCCTTCAGTTTTGAGTATCCATGTATCTTGAACACGAACGATCGTTTCTCGGATTCGGCTACAATAGCAGCAGAAACCTTGTACTGATCTGCCATTCCGGTGGCTGGCTAGGAAGGTAGGGTAGGATGGACAATGGCAGCTGGAATCGTGGGTCGGTGCCCCGTCCCACCCGGATCGAAGATCGGTGACGAGTTGGAGCGACAAGATCGCTGGCTGGGACGTGGCTCCGGACGCCACGGAGGTGATCAGACCAGAGCAGACCACGGTGAGGAGCTGGACTGAGAACGGGATGAGAGATGTTGCCCTTGCCGTCGTCTGCTGGTTCGGTTCTATGGCGGCGGAGCAGCAGCAACAGCAGGTGAGCAGAGATGAGAGCAGGGCAGCGAGGGGAAGGCGGCGCCGAGAAGCGCAGGGTGAGCCAGGTGCAGGTCACGGTATTGGGCTTAGATGGGCTTCGGAGAGCAATACCAGCAGACTGTTTATGTTCCTCTCTTTTTTGTGAAAAAGCTAACGGCGTGTATTGTATGCTCCCCCTAGTCAACCGGGAGGTTTCAAATTTCGAAATGCCATAAAAAGTTGTGAAATTTCAAAGTCGACTGAGACATAGCAAAGGTGTCGTGTACCTATATGTCTCTGAGGATCCCCCCGCTCCCCGAAAAAACCCCAGGCTCCCACCCCCCCCCCCCCGTTCCCCCTCCTCCTCCGCGCCGCCAGAGGTCCCGTCGGGCAAAGCCCGGGCGGTGACGGCGGTGGCGGGGCCTCTCCCTCGCGCGGTGGCGGCCTCCTCTTCCGGCGGCGGCGGTGCGTGACGCGGCGGCGAGGTGCTGCAGGAGTCCGGCGATGGGCGCATCTCGGGTCGGCGGAGGTGTTGCTCTCCCCCGCGATGGAGGCGTCCCCTGTGGCGGCGGCCGGGAACTCAGGGCCCGCCATGGCTGTAGGCCGGCGCGTGGACGCCTGTAGGCGTCGGCTGCTGGACACCATGGAGGTGTCGGCGGCCGGCCGGGCGGCGGCGGGCTGGAGTCTCACCATCCAGTCCCCGTTCTTCTTGCGGTGAGACGGAGGTCAGCACCTCCCTCTACGACGATGGCAGTGTTGCTTCTCGACGGCGGTGTGGCCAAAAGACGTCTCCTTGCGGCGCTTCTCCGACGGGCTTGGGTTTGGCGGCAGGACCGAGGAGAAATCCCTGCGTAAGCTTGCGACGGCGACGCCCGCGGGCACCGTCACCTTGTTGGAGGCGTCGTCATGGTGCTGCTCGCTCTTCCCCGTGTCGAACATCGGGGGAAACCTTGATCCGGTCTTTGGATCGGGCGGTGGCGGCACGGCTGTGTCGTTTTCCTTCTTGGAGGCGTCGCCTAGATGGTTCGGGAGTCCTCGGTGCGCCATTTGGAGTCGGTGGTGGCCGCCGCTCAGAGCTTGGGCTTCCGGGGCGCTATGTACACCGTCGGCGGCACTTCTTCATGGTCGACGCCTCCTTCGATCTGGTTCAGCCCTGCCGTTCACTCGCCGTTCCTGGGCACTTTTGGGTGGGCGGTGCGTTGGCTTGTGCCAGCATGAAGTTGGAGTTGGCTTCCCGGAGTTCCCTTCTTCGGTCGTGACGCGGCCCAATAGCTTAGTGTATCGTCTCCTCTCGACGGTGCAAGGCGAGTTTGTCGTTGGGCTGGTGTGGGTTGTGTTGTAATCCGTGTGGCGTCGTGTTTGTATCGAATTGCCTTCGTTGGCGTTGTTTCGGCCGTCTTGGCCTCTTCTTCTATGAAATTTGATATCCTTGAAAAAACCTATATGTCTCTGAGTGAAAAAACCTATATGTCTCTGAGTAGCATACTTACCGAGTGCGAAAAAACAGTGCTCTAGTACAGTGATTGTACCAAAGGTGGAGTTAAAAACATAGTGCTGGATTCCAGCATGTTGTGCTCTGAATATGCGATCGGTTCCCGATTTATCGATCCAACACACAATTTAGCCAGCTTTGAATTGCAGATCGCCACGGCCAAAGGCATCTAGCCAGCTTTGCATAGCAGATCCTCCACTGTCCAGTAAGTACTAGTTTCAAAAGACGGAACTCTGCATTCGGAAAGTTGTACTGCTATAGCTGGCATGGTATGAAGTGTGAATTTTCTTGTCAATAGCATAATCCGTTCAAAACAATACGAGCCCACAGGTTAGAAGCTTCAGTTTTCCCGTCACAATATCTAATTTCAACAGAATAGTTGCGATCATGCTAGCAGATTCAGTTTGACAGCATTCCAGGATGTATAGATCAACAGGTTTGTAGCCTGGCGGGTATGTAGCATTCCAGGATGTATAGATCAACTGGTATTTTAGGGAGACTAGTTGAATGCCCGTGCGTTGCTACGGCTATTTTTTTTATCACTACATATTAAAATAATACCTGCAAAAATTACGTGTATAAAAAAGGCACAATATATTCTAAAAGCCCGCAAGATTCTACCTCGTTTGAAATATATTTTGAAAACTTATATGATTGGTATAGTTTGAATATAAAATAAGCACTCGAATTTGTTTATATTCACAAATATCTACCCCATTCATAAATACCTACTCCATTTTCATACAATGTTATATATGTTAGGCATATTTTCTTCTTCTTCATTTTCATGTACTTGAGCAAGCATACAGAAGAATTCTTCCTTAGCTTGGAAACATCATGTAAAACAACACTCCCGCTGTCCCGAAACAACATGTTGTGCCTATATAGCAATTTATTTTTACAAAAACCCTCCCCAGTTCCAAACGTTTCAAAAACAGGTCCGATTCAAATCGTTGTCTTTCTTTGCGTTGGGGGTGACCATAAGCTGCCACTTCTCGGAGAGGACGTCCGATGCCACAACTACGCCGTCATCCGTCATCATTAGGTCGTCAAACAGGAACATGTTCCGCATCGACGCCGGTGCATCTTCCTAGCGGCTGCACCTATTCTGCATCGACGCTGGCGCTCCTCCGCCAGTCGCACCCACAACCGGCACCACCCGGGCCACCCTTCCACCATCATGCTCCGCTCCGACCTCCCTTCCACCATGACACACCGCCACAGCTCCCTTCCACCATCACGCACCGCCTCGGATTTCACCGCATGGAAGAGATTTAACCTCAATGGATTTTCGAGGTGACAAAGAGGTTTAAGGCCTCAAGCTTGCTGCAGTGGCTATTGTTGCTCCAAAGAAGTTTTGTCCCTTTTAATTTCACAAACAATTCCATGATTAGTTTCCAAATAGGTTTCCCAAAATTCTGTGATTTGTTTCCTTAGATACTGACTCAGTAATTGGAAAGGTAAATTATGTGATTACTTTTCTTAGTTACCGCAGTTAATAGTGTTTGGAAGCTATATACATACTACTCTGCAACAATAAAACGGAACAGAAATGCAGCACCTGCTGTGAGATACAGGTTACATGTTTACCATTCAGACATGGAAGCAATGACTCCGAATTTTCCTTTCTTGTCATGCATTCAATGCCAATCTAGCCTCGGGTGGTGCTCAATGTCGCTTAATTGTAATTGAAGTCACACCGTGCATTTGGGATCTATATTGCCTTCATGATAATGCTACTCTTGGAAAGTTATTTGATAATCTATCATTTGTAAAGTTTTCTAAAATATCATGAGAACCTCATCATCTTCCATAAAGATGGCCAACGATGGATCACTCTTTGATATCTTCTCCTGGCCTTCTTTTAAAATGGGGAGCATATCTGTAATTCACGTTAAGCACATAAGAAAATTGATTTCAGGATTGCACCATTGCGCCAATACAGAATATAATCAATCATTGCTAAATTTTTACCAGATAGGTCAAACTACAGAACGTAATAGACAAGTACTAAAATTGTCTGTTTGAATACTTGAGTCGAATGAAGTGTCACGGCCTCTGATACTACTGACAGTTCTTTAACGCTAGTAAAAAATGACTTCAGCAGGGAGCCAATAGCAATATGCCCTGCCCTTCCTTGCCTTTCCATAATATCCTACCAATTCTATGTAAGTACTTTTCTCTACCAGCAACAATCCTAACCTTGTAAATGCAAATAACCTTACGAGGAATGTACATGAGATTTCCGGTAAAATATGTGAAAACAAAACATACCTGTATGACAAGTGTGAGATCACGATAATCAGCACCACGAGCATGAAAATTAACTAATATCACACCCTTTGACCTTCCGAATTCATCCAAGGCCTTAGTCTCTAGTATTCAGTTTCAGCTGGGAGAGAACTACAGCAAGAAGTTTCATGACCATTGTGGCAATGCAGAATATAATCATTCACCTGTCAAATTGGGAAATATCCCATCGTGTGGCTGCATATGAACCTGCAGGGCAGCACTTCACTTGCATGTTGTGAGATCGAAACCCCTTTCACCGGTCCATTATAAAACATGGTATTACAGAAAACTTTACAGCTAAAAAATTAAGGGATGTTTTCACAACTATGAAACCAAATGACAGTCTAACTTGCCTAACCTAAAACTATACCACCAGGCTAGCAAGAAACACTTGTCTTCCTAGTGCATGCTTGCAACCGGAACTGTTTTCATCTTAATAACATCACTATACGTCTATACATAGAGTTAAAAATAACGCATGGAAGTTCACTTCGTTGTTGAATTCATAGATTGTAGATAATTTATTAGAAGAGTCAGTGTGAAGTACCTAATTGAAATGGCAAAAGACATTGTACACGTCAAGCGAATCGGCGATGGCCCTGCTCCTTTCATGCATCCCCAACCAGTCGACTATATATCCGGCCGTGACCAGCTCATGCATTCATGCCTGCTACCTCTCTCTTCCCCCACAATACAAGATAGAGCTCCATGATCAAGAAAAATGTACCCAGCACACTGCAAGATCAAGTCATCACAAAATCAACACTGGTCGAGCTTTTTTGTACCTACTGCAAACTACAAATAGCATTTTTTAGAATACCCACCTTCCGAGGTAGACGATCCGTGGAGGAAGAATAGAGGGATTCTGATGGTAGAGCGGAGTGACGTAACCTATGTAAGTTTTTTTTGTCAGAGTACCATAATCGGCAAAAGGAGGGAAACCAGAAAAACATTTTTCTTGAACTAATGGCCCATAGAAGTGAAAAAATAACTTCTTGGGGTTAGAGATCATAGACCTAGTATAAACATAATACTTGCTGAAGGTAACAAATCAAATAATCAGTGAGGAATCGATTGACATAAATAAGAAGCAAGATTTATAGATAGGTTAACCCAGGTTAGGAGCACGAATAATGGAGAGTCCCCTTCGCACTGAAGGCTGAATGATGAAACTCAAAAGAGGGTGCTCTCTCTCCACTAATAACAGTTCATCCTAATTAGGGATGACAAAGAAATCGGTCTCTAAGAAAAACCAAGAAACCAGAACATGATAATCCTTCGAGAAGTAACATGATTCGTTTATTCTTAAGAAAAAAGAAATCTAAATCTACATTAGAGAGATTTCTTTCCTAAGCTTTTAATATGGCAAAACTTTTAGTTCTAGATGCCACAAAAATGTTTGCAGCGAACATCTTGTGTAATAGTGCATTTAATTAAATGATTAAATTAAGAAATTATCAAACCTCGGAATTGATAACAAAAATGAATTACACACATCCACAGAGTGAAGATCACAATAATTGACTGTTGACACCAAAAAATAACATCATCTAGTTCCGATCCCAGTGAAACAAAAGAATGAGTTTTATGTGAGGATGGGACTACCTGATGGCTTGAGAAGTGATGTCCAATGCTCAACCATGACCTTGACAAACAGAGCAACATCATGCATTGTTGTGAACTGAGGTATAATTGCAGTCATATCATTATTTACTTAATGACGAAACAAGGAAGAAGCAGGAGTTGGCATTATGATGAGATTTTTTTGCACATGATAAACTAAATGGTATTTAGCTAAAACAAGTGTTTTATGCACGTGGGCATGATTAGCTGTCAATCTTGAACATGGTTTCTCGTGAAATTCTCATTTACACTCAACGTTAGGACATGGAACTTCAAAACAAAATAGCAAGCTATACTGCTGAAAAACCATAGGATAATTATCATGGAAAGGATATGGCACAATTGGTTCTAAACTTATACTGTTCATCCAGGAAGAAAATATGTTTCTAGTATCCATCATAGTAGTAACCATAAAGACCTTGCATCTAGTTTCTGGTGACGTTACAAAATGAAAGTAAGTCTTGCTTAACACTCCCATAAGGCCATAACACAAGTACTATGACTACAAAAAAACTGCAGTTCATTCCTTCATGGTAAATTGACGGAAAGTACTCATTTTCGTCAGCTATACAAAAATTGGTACGTCATATCCTGTGTTAGAAGCCTTTAATATTAAATAGCTACTCATCCATTCGATTGAGTATAGGAGATAAAAGTAATATTTCTTCAACATATTTAGAGATGGAAAAGGGGATAAAAGTTAAATCCCTAGAATTACAGTACTATTAGATATCATTTTAAATGGGAATACAAGATAAATGCCTAGAATTACAATATTCAGGAGAACTGAAAAAACTTCACATATGAATGGAAACAAGGGTGATATTTTTTTTCTCAATAGCAGTAACTAATCCATCAATGTTATTATGTTAATGTTAATCACAAATGTACGTTACTGAAATCAACTTTACACTGGTTCATTGCAGACTTGCAGTTGCTACCTTTGTAGCTTGTGCTCCCCTTCGATGGTTCAACCTGGATTGATTTGCACAAAGGTCAACGTTGAATCTATGTGTGGATTATGGGAGCAGGAAACTGGACGGGGAGAAAGCCAACGAATGAGAGATATCAGGAAGGGGAAATTCGTGGACCAACCTGGGCGTCCCTGCGCTGAATGGTGCAGCCTCCACCACGGTTCCTCCCTTGGGCGTCCCCGGCGCCGCGGTTGTTGAGGAGGGCGGCGACGTGTGCGTCCCCGAAGTGTAGAGGAAATGACGGATCCTTCCGAGGCCCTAACTGCGCGGAAAAACAATGTCGGGGCCAGGGACGGTGGTGGCGGCGCTAGGGACGGTGGTGACGGCGCCAGGGACGGTGGGGACGGTGGTGGAGGCGCCAGGGACAGTGAAGGCTGGGATGGCCGGCGAGGTTGGGGGTGAGGCGCCGCGATTGGATCGAGAGGGCATGGAGATTAATGTGGGATTTTTTTCGGGAGTGAAATATGCGGCAAGGAAATAATTTTTAATTAATTTGTATTGATCCTGATTTGATACGTGAGGCAAACAAGGGAAGGTGAGGAGAAACTTGCCTCGAAAAGCAATCCGACGATTGATGTGAGAGCGAAGACTATGAGATGAGATTGGATGGATGGGATTCGTTTAATGACGACCACCAAAGTGCGTTGAGTGTCAAACGACCAACTCCCATTTAATAGTAAAGATGGCTTGAGAAGTGATGTCCAATGCTCAACCATGACCTTGACAAACAGAGCAACATCATGCATTGTTGTGAACTGAGGTATAATTGCAGTCATATCATTATTTACTTAATGACGAAACAAGGAAGAAGCAGGAGTTGGCATTATGATGAGATTTTTTTGCACATGATAAACTAAATGGTATTTAGCTAAAACAAGTGTTTTATGCACGTGGGCATGATTAGCTGTCAATCTTGAACATGGTTTCTCGTGAAATTCTCATTTACACTCAACGTTAGGACATGGAACTTCAAAACAAAATAGCAAGCTATACTGCTGAAAAACCATAGGATAATTATCATGGAAAGGATATGGCACAATTGGTTCTAAACTTATACTGTTCATCCAGGAAGAAAATATGTTTCTAGTATCCATCATAGTAGTAACCATAAAGACCTTGCATCTAGTTTCTGGTGACGTTACAAAATGAAAGTAAGTCTTGCTTAACACTCCCATAAGGCCATAACACAAGTACTATGACTACAAAAAAACTGCAGTTCATTCCTTCATGGTAAATTGACGGAAAGTACTCATTTTCGTCAGCTATACAAAAATTGGTACGTCATATCCTGTGTTAGAAGCCTTTAATATTAAATAGCTACTCATCCATTCGATTGAGTATAGGAGATAAAAGTAATATTTCTTCAACATATTTAGAGATGGAAAAGGGGATAAAAGTTAAATCCCTAGAATTACAGTACTATTAGATATCATTTTAAATGGGAATACAAGATAAATGCCTAGAATTACAATATTCAGGAGAACTGAAAAAACTTCACATATGAATGGAAACAAGGGTGATATTTTTTTTCTCAATAGCAGTAACTAATCCATCAATGTTATTATGTTAATGTTAATCACAAATGTACGTTACTGAAATCAACTTTACACTGGTTCATTGCAGACTTGCAGTTGCTACCTTTGTAGCTTGTGCTCCCCTTCGATGGTTCAACCTGGATTGATTTGCACAAAGGTCAACGTTGAATCTATGTGTGGATTATGGGAGCAGGAAACTGGACGGGGAGAAAGCCAACGAATGAGAGATATCAGGAAGGGGAAATTCGTGGACCAACCTGGGCGTCCCTGCGCTGAATGGTGCAGCCTCCACCACGGTTCCTCCCTTGGGCGTCCCCGGCGCCGCGGTTGTTGAGGAGGGCGGCGACGTGTGCGTCCCCGAAGTGTAGAGGAAATGACGGATCCTTCCGAGGCCCTAACTGCGCGGAAAAACAATGTCGGGGCCAGGGACGGTGGTGGCGGCGCTAGGGACGGTGGTGACGGCGCCAGGGACGGTGGGGA
Organism: Lolium rigidum; assembly: GCF_022539505.1. Lineage (NCBI taxonomy): Eukaryota > Viridiplantae > Streptophyta > Magnoliopsida > Poales > Poaceae > Lolium > Lolium rigidum. Next base: position 17,180,478 of record NC_061510.1, read on the forward strand.
CGGTGGTGGAGGCGCCAGGGACAGTGAAGGCTGGGATGGCCGGCGAGGTTGGGGGTGAGGCGCCGCGATTGGATCGAGAGGGCATGGAGATTAATGTGGGATTTTTTTTCGGGAGTGAAATATGCGGCAAGGAAATAATTTTTAATTAATTTGTATTGATCCTGATTTGATACGTGAGGCAAACAAGGGAAGGTGAGGAGAAACTTGCCTCGAAAAGCAATCCGACGATTGATGTGAGAGCGAAGACTATGAGATGAGATTGGATGGATGGGATTCGTTTAATGACGACCACCAAAGTGCGTTGAGTGTCAAACGACCAACTCCCATTTAATAGTAAAGACTTAGCAGAAAACTCTTCATATTTCTAAACCGTATCCGTTGATGGAAAAAAAAGTTGTGTCACACGGGTACGTAGCAACAGAAAACTCTGAAGACGAGGGCCGCTATGTGTTCCTCGATTACTTGATTAGAAGTCTAGACGAACAAAGTTGATAACTTGCTGTTAAAAAAGACAATTCCATACCTTTCAGTCATAAGCCCTGGCTGGAGTGGGTTCACATATCTGGCAGTTTCACTGAACTTCCATCGATGTGGAATGTGATTCTTGCATTATCCAGGCCGAAACAGGCAGAAAGAAAAGAGAGAAATATGCCCTGGCATAATTCATTCTAATTGGACCAGCCACAAAAGTGAGGGCAAAAGATAACAAGCTATACTTCACAAGCTTTGATCGCTAGATACTGTAATATGAAACCACTAAAAAGGACATGCCGTGTCAGCAAGCCATCTTTCAAATGTCATGATAAACCCAATTCCGAACAAGACATCGTAGGCCAGCTGCCCGCTTCGGAAAGGTGTACTGCTACAACTGCCACCGTATATTTTTTCTTGAAAAGACTTATCATAATCTGTGCATAACAATATGAGCAATCAGATTAAAATCTTAGGCAAAACCTGCTATGATTTCTAAAGTTTCAGATAAAAGTTGTGCTTATACTAACAGGTTCAGTACAATAGCACGCCAGACATGCTTCCATCAATAATGTTCAGAACTCTATGCTTGGAATCACACCCAAGCATAGGTGAGCAACAGATTCAAATTCATAACAATACCTTAATTAACCAACTTGGCTCAGTCACACTGAATGAAAAAAAAAGACAGAAAGAAGAATGATATATAAGGAAATATAATGTACTTGATGTGTTCTACGATGAGGAGCTGCCACGAGCTTATGCAGTCCAAACGAAAAGGCAAACAATGGCTTTGTTAGAGGATACAACTTTTAACTCGGGAAGAACACCCTTACAAAAATAGAAATAAATAAAGTATTGCTAAAAAAACAAGGGAAGAAGAACTAGAGGATTGTAATCTCAACATAAGATATCAGGTAAACTAGAAAACAAGAGAGTAGTTGAGAAGTCCTTGCAGTCATAACAAAAAAAAACAGAAGCAAGCAGAAACCTGTTTTGACATTCATGCCTCTCACGAAATAGAAAATATAGGCATCACCCAATCATCTCATTCTACTTGCAATATAGGTATAAGTAGACGGGAGTTCTTTTTCGATCCAAGGGAACTCATGACACCCAATTGCATTTAAGCCCTAAATGAGAAATTATAGTTCAATACACACTGAACAGAACAGTAAGCTTCAGAGCGAACAACAAACATTGATAGCAGGCTTATTTTGCTGAGGCACACATGCAACCATACATAGAGAACTAAGCTATAACATGCATAGATACATAATTAACTTACGTTCAGTTATCATGAGCCACACTACTATATTGGCATGCCAATATCCATGCTCCACGTAGTCAATCGGGAAGTTTCAAAATGCGATAAAAAGTTTTGAGGTTTCAAGATAACATAAACATTATTTATGATTAAAAAAACTCTGTTTGAAACGAGCAGATGCCTAGTGATTGGAAAGGATTTGTAAGTATTTTCTAACGGACGTGGTCCACTGATTATGAAAGTGTCAGCTGAACTAATGGTTGGATTTTAAAAAAAATTATATATAATCAGTGCTGAGTACCATACTAATCGAATACTGAGTCTGTGCTCTAGCTGTATGTATAAGTACGGCGCTTGTACCAAATGTGTGAGTAAAAAACCATAGTATTGGATTCCACCATGCTGAGCTCTGCTGACTGTGCGGTCGGTTCCCGACTTATCGATCCAACACACAATCTAGCCAGCTTTGCATTGCAGATCACCACGGCCAAAGGCACTGGCCAGACCAACTGCGCGTGAGAGCAGCAGCCGCCAGTGTCCCGAGTTCCGACACCACATCCTGATAAATTATCATCCAAGTACTAGTTACACAAGACGGAACTCTGAATTCTGAAAGATGTTCTGCTATAGGTGGCACCGTGTGAATTTCTTGTCAAGACTTGGCATAACCCATTCAGTACAATACGGGCCCACAGGTTAGAAGCTTGAGCTTTCCCCAGCCTGATTTCTAAATTCAACAGAATAGTTTCGATCATCCTAACAGAGGTAGGATTCCAGGACGTATAGATCAACGGGTTTGTAGCCACGCGGGTATGTAGCATTCCAGGATGTATAGATCAACTGGTATTTTAGGGAGACATAGCAGCAAACTCTACCGATTTCTAAACCATATTCGTTGGCTGCAAACAAAAGTTGGGTCACGCGCGTATGTAGCAGCAGCAAACTCTAAAGATGAGGTGATATGTATAATGTGTTCACCGATTAATTGATTAGAATCTAGACAAACAAAGTTCATAACTTGCTGTTAAAAAAGACAATTCCATACCTTTCAGTCATAAGCCCTGGCTGGATTTTGACTGAACTTCCATCGATCTGGAATGCGGTTCTTGCATTATTCAGGCCGAAACATGCAAAAAAAAGAGAAATTACAAAAGACTGCCCTGGCATAATTCATTCTAATTAGACAAGCCATAAAAGGGGAGGGCAAAAGATAACAAGATATGTAAGTCCCTTCTTTCTCTGCTCTTTTTGTACAGTGCTCGAGTTATACTATAAAAATTACACCGTAGGGGCTTCCCCTACGGTAAAGGTGTCAAAAAAAAGATAACAAGATATGCTTCAGAAGCTTTGATCGCTAGGTACTGCAATACGAACCACTAAAAAGGACATGCTGTGTCAGCAAGTCATCTTCCAAATGCATGATAAACCCAATTCTGAACAAGAAATCGCAGGCCAGCGGCCCGCTTCAGGAAAGGTGTACTGCTGCAACTGCCACCATATAAATTTTCTTGGCAAGACTTATCATAATCTGTGTATGACCATATGAGCCATCAGACTAAAATCTTAGGCAAAACCTGCTACTATTTCTAAAGTTCCACATAAAAGTTTTGCTCATACTAACATGTTCAGTACAATATAGCATGCCAGGCATGCTTGCAGTAATAATGTTCAGAACTCTATGCTTGGAATCACACCCAAGCATAGGCAAGCAACTGATTCAAATTCATAACAATACCTTAATTAACCAACTTGGCTCAGTCACGCTGAATGAAAAAAAGAAGACAGAAAGAAAGTGATATATAAGGAATTATAATGTACTTGCTGTGTTCTACAATGAGGAGCTGCCAGAAGCTTATGAATCCAAACGAAATAGCAAGCAATGGCTGGTAAGAGGATACAACTTTTAACTAGGGAAGAACATCCTCACGACAAAAAGTAAAATAAAGTATTGAAAAAAAAACAAGGGAAGAAGAACTAGAGGATTGTAATCTCAACGTAAGACATTGGGTAAACAAGAACACCAGAGAGTAGTTGAAGTCCTTAAACTCATAACAAAACAGAAGCAATGAGAAACCCGTTTTGGCATCCGTGTCTCTCAGAAAATAGAAAATATAGGCGCCACCCAATCATCTCATTCTACTTGCAATATAGGTATAAACAGACGGGAGTTCTTTTTCGACCCAACAGAACAGATGACACCCAATCGCATTTAAGCCCTAAAAAGAAATTAGAGTTTGATACACACTGAACATAACAGTAAACTTCAGTGCCAACAACAAACATTGATAGCAGGCTTATTTTGCTGAGGCAGACATGCAACCATACATAGAGAACTAAGCTGTAACATGTATAGATACATAATTAACTTACATTTTATCATGAGCCACACTACTATATTGCCATGACAATATCCTTGGCCACTTCCATTTCAACCGGCAGGAGCCTAACAATGAGGTCCTTAAGGGCAGAGGGGCAACTGGTTTTCAGATGCTCATAGCCATCAGTTGCCATCATCGCCTTCAGATTGGAGGGAGAGGAAAGGAACTGTAGACAAGCTTCCTTGAGTCCATGGCAGCTATGCTGCTCAGCTAAAGCCAAACTGGTGGCCACCATGTTGGCATCAATGTGGCTGCATAACTTGTGTTCGCATATCAGCTTCAGCCTCTGAACGTTGTACCTGTCTGCTGCCACAAGCAGATGGCCAGCCATCACCACTGCTTCACCTTGGTCGGTAGCAAACTCAAGAACCGGCAACGAGTCGGTGTATATGAAATGGAGCAAGAACTTGAACACATCGGGTTCCATCTCATGGATGACAATCGGACTGCCAACATTCTCCTTCATGGCGCCGAGGAGCTCGGCCTCGAATACAGATGACCTCGCAGCGAGCACGAACCTATGAGCCAAGAACTCCTTCCCACCAACATGAAAGGTGACGTCTGCTCCGACCATGCTCTCCAGGAGGTTGCCGAAATGCCGATGCAAGTCACTTGGGGGAACCACAACAAACTGATCGCCCACTGTTTGTTCACTGCAGACGTCTTTGATGAGAGTAAGATCGCACCTGATGCTCAAACAGTCATCCACTAAGTGTTCTGATTGGCCCGAACTCGCCTGGTCCATAAGGAGGCCCAAACTTGCACCTCGGAAGGGGAAGATCCTTTGCTGGATGAAACCACTGAGTTGCTTCACTGGTACCCCATCCTTGTCGAGTACGCTGAACCTGGGTTGCGCCTTCACATACTTGGCATCATCAGAATCAAGAACCAGTTGCGTGTAACTGACCTGACCTGCGAGGCGGCGGTTCGGGCAGTACCTCAGAACCCAACTGTAACCTCCAAAACTGAAAGGGGGAGAAGCGACGCACTCGCCGTTCTTGAATAGCTCCTTGGCTCTTGAGTATCCTTGTATCTTGAAGTTGAACACGTACGAACACTCCTCGGATGCAGCTATAAGGGCAGCAGCGGAAACTCTGCATTGATCTGCCATTCCGAAGGTTGGGTCGGTAGATAAGTAGCAGCCGCGCGCCCACGACCCAGGGACCCGGATCGAAGGTCGGGGACGAGTCCGGAGCTTAGCGGATCGACGGCTGGCCGGCTGGGACGTGACCCCGGACGGCTCTGGGAGCGGGGCGACCAGACCACGGTGAGGAGCTGGACTGGGAGGTGGAGGTGAGATTCGGGAGAGGGCGGATCGAGGACGAAGAGCACTGCCGCCAATGCTTGCTGTTGTCTGCTGGTGCGGTTCTAGGTAGACGAAGTAGTAGCCTAGGGCGAGCAGCGCAGCAGCGCAAGAGGGGAACGCGGCGGGCGGCGGGCGGCGGCGTGGAGAAAATGAGAAGCTCGCGTGAGGTACGTGAAGGTCACGTGACCAAAGTTGCTGGGCTTCAAAGTCCAACAGCCCATAGCCCGTGTATGTTCCCATTTTGTTTTGTTTTTACAGTAACAAATACTACTTCCTCAAAATAAAGTCTAAAAGATATTAGCAAATCTTAGTGCTCTTTAAACTCTTTCTTCTTCCAGACCGAAGACAACCAAAGATAGATGACAAACCATATATCTGTATACCAACAAAGATTCTCCCATAATTTTAATTTGAGTTGCAATGCTAAGGTCGCATGCATGCGCGATATCATTAAAGTAGTCAATTAACATCGACAAGAGTGCCAATACTAGTATCTAAAAAAAAATAACCGACCAACTTTGTCGACGTCGCTCGAGAGCCGAGGGGAATCACCATTGTCCAGGACTTAGCATCTGGGACAAAAACTACGAGGATAATCCCCTCGCGGGAACCATGAGAAAAGATCCAAAACCGATCTGACAAATCAAGATATGAAAACCTATACCTAGAGAATTATAATCTTTAAACACCATCATTAACATTGGGGAGAAGATCTCGTCGTTGAATGAAAGACCGGATAAAGACCGGAGAACAATTATATATTGCAGAAACGATATCATCTCCATTGAGGGAAAACCAACAAAAAAAGTGGCTAGCAAACTCTAACATAATATGATGAACACTATATTTATTGGAAACTCAATGCATAGCTTAGTTTTTTCGGAGGAAACATAAGTGGAGGCGGCTAGGTTTTTTCGAAGGGCGGCGACGGTCTTTGTCAAAACTCTAGTTCGTTTGGATGTGTTTGGATGCAGTGAATTAAATCTGAAATTAAATTGGACTGAAAATTCCAAATCCATAGTGAAAATGAAATGGCTTCAAATTCAAGATTTCTTGTTTGGGTGTGCTTGGAATTTATTGTTGGAATCAAAGAGTGCACCAAATTCTAAGTCTTGTTTGGATGTACAAACCATGGAATTTAATGTTTTGTTGAGTTTAGATGATATAAACTTGCGTATATGTAAAAAAATAGCATGTGTTTATTAGAATGCATATATATTATTTTTCCAGACATTATAATAAAACATTTAAAGAATAGACTCGGTACCACATCGAACGAATATACAAAGGAGTGTTTGGCCGTGCAAGCAGGAAAGAAGCAAATTCAACGATTTGCTCCAAAGCGGATGATAGATGTGCTCTGCCTTGCTCGCTAGTTGCTCCTCAGTCTTTTTTTTTGGAGCAACCGGCAGGAGCACTGCCTTTTCATTAAGCAAGAGGGAACAAAACGATCCAGACTGTACAAAGAGAGGGCATTTTTAGCTTAAGGTGGTAAAATGCCCAGAACCCATCATGAAAGACGAGCTACCAAAAAGAAAAACTAATCCGGCTCGGCCGGGATGATCGGGCCGAAACCATTTATAGCCCGATCCCTTTGGAGGATATCCTCGTTAGCGATACTTGCGACCTCAAGGTAGGTAAGACGTTGTCCAGTGAAAATGCGCCGGTTTCGTTCCTTCCATGCGTTCCAAAGTACATATAAGAACCGGCCGCTGATGCGTTTCTTTTCTTTCTGCGGCTTTTCCTTTATCATGTCATTCCACCAGTCAGATATGGATTGGAAGTCGAGGCGTCGGTCATCGGAGGAGTCGCCATCCCAAGATTTGATAAGGTTCCAGACGGCCGCCGTGAACGGGCAGTTTCTGCAGAGGTGGTCAGCTGTCTCAGGCTCGGCCGAGGCACAAGGGGCATCGAGGGTCGTGAGGCCATCCTCGGATGGCAAGCATATCGGCGGTAAGGAGCTTTCCATGAAGGGCTAGCCAACCAAATAACTTGCATTTGGGCTCCGCATGTGCCGACCAAAGGAATTGTGAGCCAAGGAATTGTGCCTCATAGGCGGAGCTAGCGCTGTAGGTTGAAGTGGCATTAAGCGTCCAGTCGATGTTGTCTAGCAACTCGGGGGCAAGGTTGATGGAGTGGACGGCCTCCCAGACGTCGATATATTGTGCGAGCTGTTGAGGCGAGTTAAGGGACACGACAGAGCGGATCCAGTTGTTTTCACTTAGCTCTTTGGCGACCGTACGATTCTTCCTCGAGGCAATTTTGTAGAGGTCGGGCGCCCATTGAGATAGAGGGCCCCGAGCATACCGGTTGTCATGCCAGAATTTGGCTGTCTCCCCATTTCCAATGGTAACTTTAGTGGCGGCTGCGAAAAGGGACATGTCGGTGTCGTCGCATGGAAGCTTTGAACCAGACCAAGGGCGGTCCGGATCAGTCCACTGGAGCCAAGGCCATCGTAAACGCAGGGCACGTCCAGATCTCTCAATGTCCGGAATGCCGAGACCCCCCAACTTCTTTGGCCTACAGACCGTTTTCCAATTCACAAGAGCTTTCCCCTGGGCGGCATGATCGCCCTCTTCGCCGGCCCAGACGAAAGTCCTGGCAATCTTGTTGATCCTATCACGAGCCCATTTTGGCAGAGGAATGGCAGTGGCATGGTAAATGCCAGTTGCCATGAGCACCGTCTTTGCAAGGACGACCCTTCCCGGTCTCGCAAGGTTCTTGCCGATCCAACCCGGTAGCTTTCCGGCGATCTTGTCGATTAGGGGTTGTAGGTCCACCTTCCGAAGACGGCGGAAATGCAGAAGGAGCCCCAAATATTTTCCAGGGAAGCAGGCAAGCTTTGCGGGGAAGTCATTGAGAATTTCCTGAAGGTCCACGTCAGCGCAGCGCACCGGGAAAATTTCCGTCTTGGTCATGTTGGTGACAAGTCCACTGGCCTTTCCGAAGCGATCGAGAATGGAAGAGATGGCACAAAGATCCTCCTTACCGGGGTTTACGAAGATTCCAGCATCCGCGTACAACGAGATTCGGCAGCGGTTGGTCCTAGAGCGTATGGGACTCAGAATGCCCAATTGCGTGGCCGAGGCCAGGATGCGTTGTAGGGGGTCGATGGCGAGGATGAACAGCATGGGTGATAGCGGGTCTCCCTGTCTGAGGCCGCGGGCGTGGCGGAAAGGGGTGCCAGGTTCACCATTTAGCAGCACTCTGGACGTGGCCGAGGAAAGGGAAAGACACACCCAGTCCCTCCAAGCTTGGCCAAACCCCAGCGCTGACATGAAGTCGAGAAGGTAAGCCCATCCAACGGAATCGAAGGCCTTGGAGATATCAAGCTTGAGGAATAGGCTCGGGGTCTTGTTCGCATGAAGTTCCCGTATGAGGTTCTGAACATGTAAGAAGTTGTCGTGAATGCTTCTTTTCTTGATGAAGGCGCTTTGGCACTTGGAGACGATATCCGGGAGCATTGGGGCCAGGCGATTGGCCAGAAGCTTGGAGAAAATCTTCGAAAGACTATGGATGAGGCTAATCGGCCTGTAGTCTCCCACTGAAGTGGCCTCAGCTTTCTTGGGGATGAGGATGATGTTGGCGGAGTTGACAAGGCTGGCGCAGCCCTCCCGGAGATGGGACATGTGCATGATGGCGGCGATAATGTCGTTCTTGATGATGTCCCAACAAGACTTAAAAAAGGCGCCGATGTATCCATCCGGTCCAGGGGCCTTGACGGCGGGTAGGGAGAAGACGGCCTCTTTAATCTCATCGTTCGTAAAGGCGACGTCCAAGTCGAAGAGGTCATGTGGCACGTATCCGATGCTCTCCCAAGCGAGGCTCAGAGGCCTAGGTGCTTTGGTGCCAAGAAGATGTTTGAAGTGATGCAACAATACATCTTCTTTATCTTTGGAAGTGATCGCCAATCCACCATCTGAGGCAAGGGACTGAATGTGGACCTTCCTTCTTCTCCCATTTGCACGCACATGAAAAAATTTTGTGTTCGCGTCGCCGAGCCGTATCCAAGTGAGGCGAGAGCGTTGGCGAAGTTTAATCTTTTGGATGGAGAGAATCCCAAGTAGGAGCTCTTGATCTGTCGACGTAAGGCGCGCTCCTCATCGGAAAGCGGCCTAGCCTCCTCTGCGAGGTCCAGGCGCATTATGATCTCTTTTGCCGTAGCAAGCTGAATTCTAAGGTCGCCGATGCTCTTTCTCTGCCAGGATTTAAGGGCTTAGGCCGTTCGGGCAAGCTTGATGTGGATGCGGCGGATCGGGTCATTAGCCGAGATGGTTTTATTCCATGCTTCAGAAACAGTCTCCTTGAACCCTTGCATGCGCAGCCAGAATTCTTCGAACTTGAAGGAGGGCTTCCTGTTAGTGGAGACAGCCCCTTGAAGGAAAAGAGGCGCGTGGTCGGAACATGCGGAGGTAATGGCTTGGAGATGGGCATCCGGGAATAGGGCGTCCCAGTCAGCGGTGCAGAAAACGTGATCTATCTTGGTGAGTACCGGGTCCACCTGGGCATTGGACCAAGTGAAGCGCCTCCCGTCCATCCGTATATCTTTGAGGGCGAGAAAGTCCCGGGCAGCCCGGAATTTGCCAATGAGACGGCGGTTGATATTAAGATTGTTCTTGTCCGAGGCCTTAGTGATGAGGTTGAAATCTCCCAACAAGAGCCAAGCATCGTGGGCGACGGTCTGCAGGGCCCTTAGCTCGTCGATGAAGAGAAGCTTGTCGGCCTCAGTCTGCGGGCCATAGACACAGGTGATAAACCATGAAGTACCATCGTCTAACATCGTGATCGACGCCGAAAGGGTGTTTTCGGAGGTGTGGACATCCGAGAGGGTGAAGTGTGCATCCGACACCGCGAGGATAATACCTCCAGACGTGCCGGTGGCGGGCAAAAAGGCGTAGTTAGCGATGAAGTTTTGGCCGAGGGTGGAGGAGATAGTGCCATTGTCGACGTTGTCAAGTTTTGTTTCCTGTAAACAGACGATGGAGGCGTGTGTGTCTCGGACGAGATCGCGTACAGCGTCGCGGCGTACTCTGTTGTTTAGTCCGTGGGGGTTCCAGTTTAGAATGTTGACGTTTTTCTGCGACATTAAGAAAACCCCGAAGCCACGTAGAGGAGGAGCAGACAGTAGCAGTGGTTGTAGCTGTAGCCGGTTAGAAGTAAGCGGATGAAGAGGCATGGACTGAAGCACGATGAAAGGCGACGGTGACTTGGCTTACAGCAGATGGAGCACAAACAGTGGAGCGACTTGCTGGCGCAGCAGCTTAGGTAAAGTAAAACAACAACAACAACAACAACACATGTGGAAACGCCGCGGGGCCTCTACCCATGAGGTATGTAACCTGAAGAGGCACTAAACATCAGATAGGAGGGGCACGGTAGCTGCAGGCTCCACAGGCTTGACTGCATCCTTCTTCTTCTTAATCTTCTTGACTTGTTTCACCAGGGCGTCCAGGGCATGAATGAAAGAGGCGGCCATCGGAGCGTTGAGGAAAACTTTGTGGTAGGCATCCTTTGCCGCGTCATCGAATGGCGCCGAAGGGGCGATTATGCCGCAGACGCGAGCGATGAGCTCCTGGACGGCGTCCGCTCCCTCAGCCAGAGAGCGAGCCTGCTTCTTCACAGCGAGACGGCCGCTGCGCCGTGGCGATGTCAGCGGCACGGCGGATTTCTTCTTCTTCTTGGTCGGCGGAGTGCTCATGAGAGGAGGCTGCACAGGAATTGCGACAAAGTCGATGAAGTCCTTGAGGCGTGTCGCTGCGTCGTCCACCACCGAGGGAGTCGTGATGACATCCGGAGGTGCATGAGAGCCATCACCGTTGGTGATCAAGCCAGGAGCATTTGGCCACGCCACAGACCCAGCGTCCGTGCGGCCCAAACCGTCGTCCCAGGCTTCGTTCCCATTGTCGATTTGGAGGAGAGCGATGCGGTCGGCCATGTCTTCATCTTGGTCTATGTCATCGATGATGAAGCCAGGTTCCTCCAACGGGATCTTGGCGAGCATCGGGGAGGCCTGCCGGGCAGGCGAACCCGACGCCGAAGCAGGCGTCGCAGCCAGATCAGCCATCTTGTCAAGGTACGCCTTGCCTTGACGTTCCAGATGCGCAGCGCCTCAGATTCTTCAAGGAGAGGCTGAACCGCACCAGCCAGGCACGCCAGCATCTCCTCACGTAGCAGCTTTGCATGCTCGGCCATCAGAGCCTGCAGGTCCGGAGCAGGCATCACAGGTGCACAGGTAGGAGGCACAGCAGTGAGCTGCAGCCCAGGGCCGGAGTCGCGGCGACGGCCGTAGCTGGCCCCATCATCACGCCTACGAGGAGACCTGGTGCGCTCCCGGCGGAAAGGACCGTCGGCGTCGCGACGCTCGCTCGCCCCGCGACGATCGTGAGTCAGTCTAAAGGAGATCATCCGCCACAGGCCGCAGTCACCTGCTCTCATGGTGGCGCTAGGCAGCGGAGATCATGAGCTCAGGCCGGCCTCATCCGCTCGCAGCGTGCCTTCATTTTCCCGATTTTTCTTCTTGACCAAGAGATGCAGTAACTTCAGCTGTCGCCGAAGCTGCCGGACAGCTCAATTCAGTCGACTCTGCGCCACCGAGGCTGCATATGCTTGAGCCTCACCGGGATCCGCGTTCGCCGACGTGAGTGCCAGGGGCTGGAGTGCTGGAGGGAGGGGCGAGGGCCACCACACATTTTGCTTTCTGCTTGTTGGGCCCCCGTCAGCCTGGCGATTACGCGCCTCGTGCATTGTTATTTTTCCCCATCGCTCATGATCCAACCCGATCGTACAGTTCGCTCGAATTCAAGATTTCAAAGAAAGTTGAACCAACATGTCTATTTCTCTTAGTACCTTCCATTTCGCTTGTAGAGTACATGTAGGCCTACGTCTTTTTTTTCTTTGAAAGAAAGTAGCAAACGCGCTAGAGCATGAAGGAGATGACGTACAACGACGAGACGAAATTAAGGGGATCCAGGGCATCGTGTCCAGTTAAACTCTCAATTCTAGTTGTTACATCATTTACTTTAATTGTTTTGTACTCGTGAAAATTTCTCATCATTTGTACCGTGAACATATTTTTAATATATCATATTTGAGTCAAAACCACGAATATTTTTTCGAAATAAGCAACATTTTTTCGAATCCATAAACGTATCTCACTACAGGAATGGGAGGCTACGCCGAGGGCCAGGCTATACGCCGACGGCCAAAAGTCGGGGCCATCGGCGTATGGCCCGGCCACGCCAGCCTGCCCTTTCGACCCTTGGCGTAGCGTGGCCGTCGGCGTAGCGAGCTCTACGCCGAGGGCAGCCCTCGGCATATCTTTGGCCCTAGGCGTAGACAGGCCTACGCCGATGGTCACACTCGGCGTAGGCCATTTTTCAAATTTGTCTAATTTTGTAAAAATCATAACTAATTCATATGATATCAGAAAAATGCGTATGAGGTATCAAAATGTTCAGAAAAACATCCTCTATCCGTTTATGTCAAAATCATGCATATTTTGAATCACGTAACATGTTAACATAGAAACAATTCAATCACTTTCTTATATGTTCTCAGGTTTCCTTTTTAGCCAGATGACAATTTAAACGAAGTCAGAAAATCTCGCGGAGCCGCATGGCATCATTTTATGTGTTCTAGTAACCACTCCAAAAGATGGAATTGGGATACGGTAATTATTTTGGAAAACCCTTCACGAACAGGGCTATCAAGTCCGAAGTTATATGACTTTTAGGGCAAATGAGTAGGAAACGGCCCGTGACACCGCATAGTTTGTCGGAACGAGGCCATATTTGGCAAGTGCGTGGTCCCTGGGATGGGAAGCAAGGCCCCGGGAGCGGATTTCCAATCCGACCCATGGGCGATGGTTTTTTCATTTTCGGGGTGCCAAAACGGGTTTTTTTTGTGTGAAGTAACTACATGGGGCGCATTTTAGTATTGCGCGAGACCTCTGCGTAGTGGTAGGACACCGCCTTCGCACCATATATCACATGCCATATGTGCACGCTAGCTATCTGGGAATCCATGCGGCTTCCTGCGGTGTCCCGCCGAATCCGCTGGAAAGTGACCGGATTTGAACTAGGGCTATACTTTCCATCGCTCAATAAATTTCGCAAAAAATGTTTTTAGGTCTATGACATATCACTTTATGTGCTATTTTTTGTCCGTTTAGCGCGATGGTAAACGTGTGCACCAGCACGCCCGGTACGGCCATACCGCATCTCCGTGGGGGCCCGTTTTGGCCAAATGACAATTTAACCAAATGACAATTTAAACAAAGTCAGAAAATCCCGCAGAGCCGCATGGCGTCATTTTATGTGTCCTAGTAATCACTCCAAAAGTCGGAATTAGGATACGACAATTATTTTGGAAAACCCTTCACAAACAGGGCTATCACGTCCGGAGTTCTATGGCTTTTAGGGCAAATGAGTAGAAAACGGCCCGTGACACCGCATAGTTTGTCGGAACGAGGCCATATTTGACACGTGCGTGGTCCCTGGGATGGGAAGCAATGCCCCGAGAGCGGATTTCCAATCCGACCCATGGGCGATGGTTTTTTCATTTTTGGGGTGCCAAAACGGGTTTTTTTGTGAAGCAGCTACATGGACGCATTTTAGTATTGCGCGAGACCTCCCCGTAGTGGTAGGACACCGCCTTCGCACCACATATAACATGTCATATTTGCGCGCTAGCTATCTGGGAATCCATGCGGCTTCCTGCGGTGTCCCGCCGAATCCGCTAGAAAGTGACCGGATTTGAACTAGGGGTACACTTTCCGTCGCTCAATAAATTTCGAGAAAAATGTTTTTTAGGTCCATGACATATCACTTTATGTGTGATTTTTTTTCGTTTAGCGCGATGGTAAACGGGTGCACCAGCGCGCCCGATACGGCCATACCGCATCTCCGTGGGGGGCCGTTTTGGCCAAATGGCAATTTAAACGAACTTAGAAAATCCCGCGGAGCCGCATGGCGTTATTTTATGTGCCCTAGTAACCACTCCAAAAGTCGGAATTAGGATACGGTAATTATTTCGGAAAACCCTTCACAAACAGGGCTATCACGTCCGGAGTTCTATGACTTTTAGGTCAAATGAGTATAAAACGGCCCGTGACACCGCATAGTTTGTCGGAACGAGGTCATATTTGGCACGTGCGTGGTCCCTGGGATGGGAAGCAAGGCCCTAGGAGCGGATTTTCAATCCGACCCATGGGCGATGGTTTTTTCATTTTCGGGGTGCCAAAACGGGTTTTTTTTGTGAAGCAGCTACATTGGGCGCATTTTAGTATTGCGCGAGACCTCCGCGTAGTGGTAGGACACCGCCTTCGTACCACATATCACATGTCATATGTGCGTGCTACCTATCTGGTAATCCATGCGGCTTCCTGCGGTGTCCCGCCGAATCCGTTGGAAACTGACCGGATTTGAACTAGGGGTACACTTTCCGTCGCTCAATAAATTCCGCAAAAAATGATTTTAGGTCTATAACACATCACTTTATGTGCTATATTTTATCCGTTTAGCGTGTTGGCGAACGGTGTACCAGCCCGCCCGATACGGCCATTTCGCATCTCCCGAGGGGGCCGTTTTGGCCACATGGCAAATTGGACGTCATATTTGGATTCCTCTAATTTTTAGGTTCAAGTGATGGTATGGATGTTATATTTATATTTCTCTCATTTTTCTGATCGATTTAGACATATTATTTGTGGAGTTTTGATTTTCCGATTTAAAGATATTAATTATTCCATATTAAATAGAAAAAAGACTAAAAAAATAAAATCATTTTATTTTTATTTGAATTCAATATTATTATTACTTATATATTCATTGTTGTCTACTTAAGTAATTGTTTGGGATTCAAAATAAAGAGGCGTGCATCACGGTTCTAGGGTTAATAGGGTTGATATGCTATTATTATCAGCAAGAGGTGTCAATTCTATAATGGAAGCTCATCTGAATGAAACAAAGAAGTTAAGCGCGCTGAGGCTGGAGTAGTGTGAGGATGAGTGACCGACTGGGAAGTTTAACCATGATTGTAATTTGATTTAAGATTAAGTGTAGTTAGAGTTAAAAGTGTATTGGGTGAAAGATAAACAAGTTAAAAAGGAAAGAAAAAGAAAAACAATTGTGTAAAAGAAATTAAAAATTTAAAAAAAAATCGAATTTTTTTGGAAACGGGAAATTTGAATTTTTTAAAAGTCTATGCCGAGGATTTTGCCGTCGGCGTAGCGTGCTACGCCGACGGCGATAGTGGATTTGCCGAGGGTGTTAGACGCCGAGGAGCAATGCCGAGGGCGGCCTCGGCGTAGCCTACGCCGACGGCCAAAGCAGGCTACGCCGAGGTTCCCGGCCCTCGGCATATAGCCCCATTCCTGTAGTGTCTTTCTAACCCATGAATAATATTTTAAACATGCGATGTTTTTCAAACAACTGTCAAGATACGAATAAACATTCTTTTAATGTGTGGCATTTTTTCACCTCGTGAACATTTTATCAAATTCCTTAACCTATTGTAGAATCCTTGAACGAAATTTGAAAACCCCGTGAACATTTTTTGGGAAATCCATGTACCCATTTTTGGGATCAACAATTTTTTTTTCAAACTAGGTGAACGATTTCTAATACAGTAAAAAAAAGCATAGAAAGGAAAAAAATGAAAAAAGTAACAGAAAAGAAAGTTGTTCATGGATTCCAACGTGAACAACTTTAAAATATGAATAAATATTTTTAATCCGTGAACCTCATGAACATTGTTTTTAATCCATGATTCCAATTTTCTGAATCTATGAGAAATTTTTTAAGCCTCATGAACATTTTTTGAATCTGTTAACCTATTTTTGGACTGATAAACAATTTTTTTAAAATCCCAGGAACATTTTGTTGAATCCGTTTACCTAATTTTGTATCCATAAACAATTTTTTAAAACCTCATGACATTTTTTGAATCAGCAAATATATTTTTGGAATCGATGAACAACATCTTTTAGCTCGCGTGAATATTTTTCAAATTTATGTGAACACTTTTCAATATGAAAAGGAATAAAAATGAAACAAAATAAATAGTAAACAAAGACAAATTGGAAAAAAATAGAGAGAAAAGAAAAATATGTCAGCAAAAACATTATTCGAATCCATGAATAATTATTTGAACCTCGTGATTTTTCCCTGCCAATGAACCTTTTTGGAATCCGGGGGATTATTGTTGGATAATTAGCCAAAATTTCCATGATTAATTATAGAATATTAAACGTGAATCTACATCAACTATTATCATGTGAAACTCATAGATGCGCTAATCAACATGACGAACAGTATTGCAAAAAATGCAACATTGAAAGGGGGTGAAGTAGCCACTAGCACTAGTAGGGAATAGCCTACCGCTCCGCGGATTGATACCCCACCAGTGGTATCTGTTAGTAATACAGTTCCATAATGCATATATATATATATATATAGAACATAAATTTACAGGAAGTACCAGGTACATAGAATTAGCCAAACAAGTGACCAAATCATCCCACTACAATTAGCCAAGTGACCAAATCATCACACTCCAATTAGCCAAGTCACCAAATCATCACACTACATATATACTACAATGTGTAATGATCAGGACCTACATGTAATGGAAAATATCTACACTATGCACTACACGACCGGCTCCGCCTCCTTCTCATCCCGCTCCGCGGGTGGGTAATGAACAATGACCCCCGTTAGCATCTCTTGGGTCGTGGTACTCACCATCAGTTGTAGAGGAGTCGTCCCGATGTTTGTAGTAGAAGTAGGTATGGCGGTCGAATAAACTAACCATGTAGAAATAACATTCTGTCCCTAGCAACATCTCGTAGTGCTCTCTCATCTCTATCCAACGAGCCCCGTGGAAATAGGTTTGGTTTGTCTCATTGGTGACTTGAACAACGAAGGTCCTCTTCGGTATGGGAAGTGAGTCCTACCGCACGGTGATTTCCAATTGTCCCAGTTGGTTAATGTTTCTATCTATATGCTCCATGAAGTCACGTCTTGCTCTAGATGAGATAGCCTGGGCACAAATTATACGGAAGAAACAATAATTACATCAAAGACACAAGGAACACAACTCTATATGAACAACTAAGAGGCACAACATGGTGGATGTGGACTAAAACATACCGTCATGGTTTGAAGGAGTGTACTATGTCAAGACTTATGCACCCGTCGCTCGTCTCGAGTCCATACTCATCCTTTTAGCTTATGCCGCTGATACGTGCATTTTACATCATCAATATTGTTACATATATGTTTAGTTTTTATTATTATTTGCCATCATACATCGTTATTTATGCATTTTTTAAGATGATTTCCGGGACTTTCCTATAAAGTCTCCTTCATTGGTATTTAATTTATGGAGGCAGAAAATCTCCTTTTTCGTATTTTATTGTTTCAGGGATCTTCTGGACACCTAAAATTACAGAAAAAATACATGATCATTTTTTCACCCGGAGAAGGACCATGAGCGAATGAAGTACACGAGGGAGGCTACGAGGGCCGAAAGAGCCCAGGTGGTGCTCCCACCATGGCCGGGCGCGCCAGCCATGCTCTTTCCTCCCTCGAGTGTCTCATCTGGTTCCCATTTATACTAGAGCCTCCGTTTCATCTAAAAACATATGCCATATTTTTCCCGATATTTATTGAGGCGGCGGTGGAGGCGAAAGTTCTCTCCTACTTCGGGAGAGGGCAGATCCTGCCGCACCGGTGACTCCGGTAAAGGGGAAAAAACGCCATCATCATCACCACTCCTCCTTGGCATAGGGGGAGGTATGTCCATTAGCACCATCACCATCTACGAGATCGACTTCACCCCCTCATAGTTTGTGTCTGATTGAACCCCGGATATTGTTTTTAGGGCTATTGCATGTTTGTGATTGGCACTTTGTCATTATTTACTGGAGAGATTATACTTTTGGATTGTGTTGTAATCATTATGCCTCTGGTTTCTATTATGTTTGACACTTATGAGTAGTTCCCCATGTTCCAGAGGGCATATGATGATCTGGCTATGATTCTATATGATGTGCAATAAGTATTTGGTCAAGTTTTCTATTTTTTATGTTGTTCTATGATGGTTTTATGCGAACGTCGACTGCATAATACTTCACCTATATGGGCTCATAGGGCTGCACATTAATGTAATGATGAGTGTTGGAAGGGACGGAATGACAGAAACCGTCTTCCAATATTTTGAGTTGCATTAGAGGGGTTTATGTTGGGGACCAATAGTTTTATTGCTAGGATGGGATATTTATTTCTTAATGATTCCTATACTTTCTCATGAGAATGGCTTTAGGACCCATAATAAGGGGTGCATTTGTTCATATATATGGCTGCATCTAATTTAGGCTCCGCCCATAAGGGAATGAAAACTTGACAAAATATTTACCATGTTGTGTAGAACTCTAATGCTAGTAAATCCATGCCGCCCTCGGGAACAGTTGTCTCATATAAGCACACACACACACACACACACTTGAGTTTGTCCTCTTGCTGCATAGAGGATCGGGCTTTCTCTCATTGAGAGCATTTACTTATTGTTATTTACTTTCCGCACTTTATTTTACTACAACTATACACCCAAAATACCAAAACTGTTACTTTATTCTTATTGTTTTCTTGTCAACTTCTCTAACCAATACCTTCTGCTCCTTGTGGGTTCAACAACCTTTCTTATTGAAAAGTACTACAATTTATCTCATGCACTTGGGAACCATCAGCCGCTCACCATGGTTTCAAGCTCCAACAAATGGATGTGAAAAATTCATTTGTTAATGCTACTTTTCATGAGGAGGTATACGTTAAGGAACCCCCGGGGTTTGAGGATCCTCACTTCCCGGAACATGTCTTCAAGCTCAACAAGGCTCTATATGGCCTTAAACAAGCCCCACGTGTGTGGTATGAGCATTTTCGTGAGTTGCTTGAGGACCGTGGTTTTTAAGTGGGAAAATCAACCCCACTCTTTTTACTAAGAAGGTCAACGGGGAGTTTTTCATATGCCAACTATATGTGGACGATATTTTCTTTGGGTCTACTAACAATTAATGCATTTAACGATGAGTTTGCTATGTTGATTACCGACATGTTCGAGATGTCCATGATGGGAGTAAATTCTTTCTTGGCTTTGAGATAAAGCAACTTCGCCAAGGCACCTTCATCAACCAAGCCAAGTACATTCAAAACATGCTCAAGCGCTTTGACATGAAGGGAGCCAATGGTCTTGGGACTCCTTGCTTTGAAGTGCCAACTTGATCTCGACGCGAACAACAAGGCCATCGAGCAAAAGCTCTAACGCTCCATGATGTTCGCTTCTCTACCTTTGTGCCTCCCATCCTGATATTATGCTTAGTGTTGGTGTATGCACACGTTTTCAAGCGGCTCCGAAAGAAAGCCACCTCATGGCGGTGAAGAGAATCTTTCGATATCTAGTTGATACTCCAAACTTCGGGCTTTGGTATTTTAACGACACAAATTTCTATCTTTGTGGATTCATCGATTGATTAGGCCGGTTGCAAGATTGATAGGAAATTTACCTCTCGTGCATGCCACTTCCTTTTGCGCTCATTGGTTTGTTGGTCTTCGAAGAAGCAAGATTGTGTATCCATCTCTACCGTGGAGGCTGAGTATGTTGCCGCAACAAGTAGTTGTGCTCATATTTTATGGATGAGGCAAACTTTTAGGGATTTTGGACTTGAGTATAGCAAAGTGCTTCTTTTATATGAAAATGAGAGTGCCATAAAGATTGCCTACAATCCAGTGCTCCATGGCAAGATGGAGCATATTGAGATCCAGAACCACTTCATTCGGGACCACATTTCTAGAGGTGAGATTGTGCTCTCATTCATTGGTACCAAGGATCAATTGGCGGATATATTCATCAGCCTTTGGATGAGAAGATGTTCATTGAGTTGAGGCATAACATACATATCATTGATCCGTGGAACGTTGCTTGACCGATGTGCACTTACACCTTGACTTAGAATTTATTGTGTTGGGAGGTAGGCATGAACATATGGAGGAGTGCAGTTTAAATGATAGAGCTATCCCTCCCCCATAATGCATAAAGAAAAACCAAAACATCCTCTATTCGCCATTCAAGTGAATAACGAGCTTAAATGTTGATTTTTAGTTGTGAGCCCAATATATCTACGTGACCTCACGCTATGTTACTCAAACACGGTGGCCTAGACCACCAACCTCTTCCTTGAGGAGTTTGTGTTTCTTCTGCCTTGTCTTTTTGGTTCTCTATGGGTTTCTCTTTTTTTTCTCTTTCATTTGGATTTTATTTGATCTTTCCTTGTTTGGGGGAAATTGTCCAAGTTTGGGTGTTCTCCTTTTGATTCTTGCAAACTTGGGCAAGTAGTACCTTTCACTAGTTACCATCTCTAACCCAGGCCTTTCACCTACCCTAAAACCATCTTCATCCAATATACCCATCGTTTTGAAGGCGTGACTTCTATCAAGGGCTGTATTATCCGGTCCGAAAGGTGCGGATGATCCGCCTCCTCGGGGGATGGATCATCCAGCCTAAGTGGAGAGTATATATACCGGTTTTGGCCGGGTCGGGGAGAAACCCTAGTCTTCTTCCCCAACCTGACCCAACATCCTCTCTCTCTCCTCATCCACACCCTTGATGGCTGCCTCCCCTTGGGGATCCTCCGACGACCCCCAAGGCCTCCTCCGCCTTGTTTCGACCCGCACGTCGGCTCCTCAGCTCGGAACATTCTCCACCAACTCATTTTTGCCATGGATGACGTTATTTTGCTCTCTCTCTCTCTCTGTCTCTCTCTCTATGGTTTCACCCTAGTTTGATGTGTAGAGACCACAATACTAGATTTCCTTTGGCACAAACCTAATTGAAGATGCATCCTAGTGCTCCCTATGACCGATCTACGAAAAAATTGGTGAAAAATCGAGTTCTCGTACGAGATTTTTAGATCTGAGATTTGCTCCTGGGGGTCGGACCATCCACCCCTTGCCAGGCCGGATCATCAGGCCTGGAGAAAATTTATGACCCACAAGTATAGGGGGTGTATCGTAGTACTTTCGATAAATAAGAGTGTCGAACCCAACGAGGAGAAGAAGGTGTTGACAAGCAGTTTTGATCAAGGACTCACTGTAAACACTAGCAAACAGGTTTTTCAAGGGTATTTGGTATTGCAAATAAATAAAGTACGAGTAAATAAAAGACAGTAATAATAATTGAAGCGAGTGGCCCAATCCTTTTTAGAGCAAAGGACAAGCTGGTTGTTTTACTTATGATAACTAAATGTTCCTGAGGACACGGGAATTTCGTCAAGTGCTTTCGCTTCACGCAGCTAAATAATCTTCATTGGTTTGGTAAGTGTTGTGTGGGTGAACCTATGCTGATGCACTACCCAAACTTGGACCAATGCATACTTGTGATTATACCCGTTGCAAGCATCCACAACTACAAGAAAGTAATTAAGATAAATCTAACCACAACCTTGAACTTTGAGATCCTACACTCCCTCATGTACTAGTTTCCTAACGGGGGTTTAGGTTTCTGTCACTCCTGCAACCCCACAATTAGTAGCCAACTACACGATGCATTCCCCTAGGCCCATAAAGGTGAAGTATCATGTAGTCGACATTCACATGAAACCACTAGAAGAATAACACCACAACATAAATATCAAACCATTAAATATTACTCAACATAGTTTCACTATTAACATCATGACTTCTCCCATGTCCTCAAGAACTAAACGAGCTACTCACGAGACATCATATGGATCATAATCAGAGGTGATATAATGATGAATAACAATCTGGACATAAACCTTAATTCAATGGTTTCACTCAATAGCATCAACTACAAGGAGTAATCAACACCGGGAAAGATTCCCATATGAACTAGACAAGTATCCAACCCAAGATGTTACAGCGGGACAAAGTGGAGATGGCGGTGATGATGGTGCTGGTGGTGGAGATGATGATGATCCCGATGAAGTCCAGCTCGATGACGGTGACGATGGCGACGATTTCCCCCCTCCAGGAAGGAATTTCCCCGACAGATATCTGTCTGCCGGGGAGCTTTTCTCTCTGTGTGGTTTTCTGCCCCGTAGCTGCGGCAGAATATTTCTATGTTCGCTCCTCTAGTCTTAGGGTTCTCGGGGGGATGAAATACGTGAAGGCACGATGCCAGAGGTGGTCCAGGGCCACCACACCATGCGTAGGCGCGGCCAGGGGTGGCCCGCACATAGGGGTGGTGTGGGCCCCTCCTGGCCCACCTCAGGCTCCCCTTCTGGCTTCATCCACAATCTGGCAAAATAGGAGTTTCTGGGTATTTTCTGGGAATTGTTGTTCTTCAGAAATACGGTATCTTGACGGTCCTTTTTCCAGCAGAATTCTGACTCCGGCAGTTAATTCTCCAATAATCATCAAACATGCAAAAATAGATGAAATAACATAAGTAGCATCTCTAAATATGAAATATATCAATGAATAACAGTAAATTATGATATAAAATAGTGATGCAAATTGGACGTATCAACTCCCCCAAGCTTAGACCTCGCTTGTTCCCAAGCGAAAACTGAACTTAGTAAACCAGACCACGGGTTTATGGAGTGAAGTGTCGATAAACAAAATACAGAGACAAGAAGCATCATACTTACCAATACACAAGTCATCATTATAGACAACAACTTCATCTCATATAATTCAACTTGCAATGAGTAAGGAGTCACTAATAGAAGTGCATAGAGAAAATCATAATTGATGATGGCAAACTTTCGTTCTTGGTCAGAGAACAATTAATAGATTGTACTTATCTTTCGAGCAGAGTCTTTATATTAGAGCTTATATTGCAGAAATCACATGCTCAATAATTACAGTCTCTTTACAATCATAGATAGCTTTCAACATTATATTCATTCAGATAAAAGCATTGTGCTACACAAGAAAGGATAAAAGTTATGATTGAATGCATCAACACACATAAATGGTTGTATCACAACAACTCAAATGCTTGCTTGAAGTAGAGCGGAATAGGTTTACTGACTCAACATAAAAGTAAAAGATAGGCCATTCGCAGAGGGAAACAGGGATCACTCATGTGCTAGAGCCTTTTGTTTTAAATAAATCAGAGGTATGAAAATGTAATTTTGAGAGTGGTGTATGTCTATGTCAATGAATGGCATCAAATGATTTATCATCTTTTCATGTTTATGGCTTCAAGAGCGGCTCCCATAGAGATAGAACAATAAAGTTCCTCTTCTCATTTGTTTGAACATGCTAGGTTCATGATTTCTCAAGTACATAGTGTTAGGAGATTTGGATTATTGGTTCAATTTATATTTTAGTGGGTTGGGCACCCGCGTCTACTTTTTGCAGAATTAAGGACCAACACATTGTACATACTAGTCAAGGTGTGAAGCCATAATAAACATGAAAGAGATAATAAAGCATCCAACGCTTCCTCATGAGCTAAAACATGAGCACAAAACATGTAATAGCTTTTGAAGGTTTTAAAGGTAGCACACAAGCTATTTACTTTGGAGTGGCGGTGAAATACCACATATAGGTAGATATGGTGGACACAAATGACATGAGTTTTTAGTTCAAGGTTTGGATGCACGAGAAGCATTCCCTCTTAGTACATGTCTTTGGCTAGCAAGTCTGGGTAGCAAGCATAAGAGTTGAGCGAAACAAACAAATATACATGTGATAGAAAACAATCATGCAATCTTCCTCGGAAGTACAAACGATTCAATCTTGAGAATACTAAGCTGATGAGACAACAAGAAAGAAAGATAATGGAATAATGTATCTATAAGTATTTCTCTCTTTTCTACTTAAGCCTCAAAGTATTGTTGCTACTGACCAATGCTAAGTTTGCCAAGGCCAACTAGAATTACTTGATGCTCCCAAAGTGATACCAATACTAACCAACAAGATTAATCATATGACAGAAATTACAAACTAAATAAGATGTGCATAAAGTAAATGATAAAAACTTCTCATTAATATTCCATAACGGCCACTCATACCAAGGGATACATAGATAATCAACTAAAGGAGAGATACTTCCACACTGCAAACTATCCTATATGATAACTTCACTACTCATGATATGACTCTACTGAAAAGTAAATAGGTAAAAGATAATAGTGTGATACCGCGGCACTCCCCCAAGCTTGGAACAACCCAAGGGGATGCCAATACCAATGACGAATTACTCCTTCGGTGGTGGTGGTGCATCCTTAATAAGCTTATCGACCAACTCCTTCAACTCATCAATCTTGTAGGTGAGAATACGAATCAACTCTGTATTATGCTCAATACGAATCATGAACTTGTCGGACTGTGAGTCCCAGCTCTTGGAATGATTCCCCCATCCTTCCTCAGACCGAGAGCTTCCTTTCCTTGTATTTTTAGAACGATCCATATCCCAACCAGAGGGTAACTCCGCCTGAGGCACCCTTTGGAATTGATGCTTATGGATTAAAGTATGGAAGGGGTTACTTTTGCCTGAAGACGGTGTCCTCTCAGCCAATAAGTGACGTGGAACCCCTCCTCCAGCGCGTATTCGTGCTCCTTTCTTGAACTTCAGAGAGTATTCCTCCACTCCAATTCTTGCAACGGTGGTGCGCGGAGGTGAACGCCGATCTTATTCTACTTCCTCTTCGACTTCACTCTTGACCTCCTCCTCCAGCTTGGGGTTTTGGAGATCATCTTCCGACAGCTCCTTACCCTTGTTGTTGTTGGTGGAGACCATGGTGCCTCTAAAACTGAGAACAAATCCTGGCAGAAACAGATCGAAACGAAAACACGACGATAACACGATATACAGATCACGGGGGATCTGGGGGATTATATAACAAAAAGTTTCGTAACAAAAAGGAAGGGTACAGGGCGAAACCGGGTCGGAGAGGAGCTCCGAGATGCCCCCACCATGCCTAGGTGCGGCCTGGGCTGGCCCGCGCCTAGGGGTGGCGTGGTGGCTTCCGGCACCGTCTCCTACCCTTTTTCGTCGCGTAATTTTTCCTATTTAATAAAAACGACAAAAATATAAGCTGGAAATTTAACGCAAACTTTTTCTTACTAAACTTGTTACCTATTCAAAAACGGACTCTGCAAATTCCGGGATTTGCTCCTTAATAAATTCTTTCGGAGTCACCACTTGAATAATATCAATATCTTCATTATAAGAATCTCCAGAAATATAATGTTTGAGTCTTTGCCCATTCACCACTTGTGTAGTGTTATCTTTCAATGAATCAATTTTTATTGCACCGGAACGATACACCTCTTCAATAAAAGGTCCTTCCCATTTTGAGAGTAATTTTCCTGCAAAAATCTGAGATGAGACCTATACAATAGAACTTTATCACCAACATGGAACTCTCTCTTAAGAATTCTCCTATCATGCCACTTCTTAACATTCTCTTTAAAGAGTCTAGAATTTTCATAAGCTTCATTCCTCCATTCATCTAGAGAACTTAAGTTAAGCAACATTTTCTTAGCAGCAAGTTTAAAGTCTCTATTAAGTTCTTTCACTGCCCAAAAAGCTTTGTGTTCTAATTCTAAAGGCAAGTGACAAGCTTTTACATAAACCATTTTCTAAGGAGACATACCCATATGATTTTTATAAGCAGTTCTAAGCCCATAAAGCATCATTTTACTTACTAGCCCAATTCTTCCTAGATTTATTAACAGTCTTTTTCAAGATAGATTTAATTCATCTATTTGATAATTTTATTTGCCCACTTGTTTGGGGATGATAGGCTGAAGCAATCCTATGATAAACATCATATTTATCAAGGGTCTTTCCAAAACCACCATGAATAAAATGAGAACCTCCATCAGTCATAAGATATCTAGGCACACCAAACCTAGGAAAAATAACGTCCTTAATCATTTTTAACGAGGTCTCACCATGAGCACTCTTTGTAGGTATAGCTTCTACCCACTTAGTAACATAACCAACAACAACAAGTATATGAGTATAACCCTCTGAAGGAGGAAAAGGACCCATAAAGTCAAATCCCCAGCATTCAAATGGTTCAATAACAAGAGAATGCCTTATAGGAATTTCATCGCATCTAGAAATATTAACAACTCTTTGGCATTCATCACAAGATGAAATAAACTTTCTTGCATCTTTAAAAAGAGTAGGCCAATAAAAACCTGATTCTAGAACCTTTTGCACAATTCTATCTCTAGCATGTTGTCCTCCATAAGCACTACCATGAAATTTTCTCAATATCTCTTGTTGTTCATATTATGGAACACATCTTCGCATAATACCATCCACTCCTTCTTTATATAAGTGTGGGTCATCCCAAAAATAATGCCTCAAATCATAAAGAATTTCCTTCTTTGCTGAGCTGTAAACATTGGAGGCAAGTACTTGGAAACAATAAAGGTAGCATAATCAACATAACAAGGACTCTCCTGTGAAGTTACTTTTATTGCAGCCAATTGTTCATTTGGAAAACTATCATTAACAGGAATAGGATCATAAGAAATGTTTTCCAACCTAGACAAATTATCAACAAAATGATTTCCAGCACCCTTCCTATCTGTAGTATGCAGATCAAACTCTTGTAAAAGAAACACCCATCGAATAAGCCTAGGCTTAGCATATTTATTTTCCATAAGGTACCTAATAGCAGCATGATCAGTATGAATAGTAACTTTCGAATCAACAATATAAGGTCTAAACTTATCACAAGCAAAGACTACAACTAGGAATTCCTTTTCAGTAGTAGCATAATTCTTCTGAGCAGCATCAAGAGCCTTACTAGCATAATGAAGAACATTCAACTTCTTATCTACTCGCTGTCCAAGAACAGCACCTACTGCAAAATCACTAGCATCGTACATAATTTCAAAGGGTGAATTCCAATCATGTAGTTGAACAATAGGAGCAGTGGTTAAAGCCTTCTTTAGAGTTTCAAAAGCTTCCTTACAATCATCATAAAAAAAGGTACATCCTGTTGGAGAACATTAGTAAGAGACTTTGAAATTTTAGAGAAATCCTTAATAGACCTCCTATAGAAACCAGCATGATCAAGAATACTACAAATACCTTTAACATCCCTAGGACAGTGCATCTTCTCAATTGCTTCCACTTTAGCTCTGTCGACTTCAATACCTCTTTCAGAAATTTTATGTCCGAGAACAATTCCTTCATTTACCATAAAGTGGCATTCCTCCCAATTAAGAACAAGATTAGTTTCTTAACCTCCATGCA
Source organism: Lolium rigidum (assembly GCF_022539505.1). Classification (NCBI taxonomy): domain Eukaryota; kingdom Viridiplantae; phylum Streptophyta; class Magnoliopsida; order Poales; family Poaceae; genus Lolium; species Lolium rigidum. The sequence continues at coordinate 17,208,148 of NC_061510.1, forward strand.
AAACTTTATCATGATTGTGCAAAAAGTTATCAAAAGAAGTCCCATAGACGGAGAAATCGTCCATGAATACTTCCATAATTTCTTCACAAAAACCATGAAAGATAGCAGACATGCATCTTTGAAACGTAGCAGGAGCATTACACAAACCAAAAGGCATACGTTTATAAGCATAAGTTCCACAAGGACAAGTAAACGTGGTTTTCTCTTGATCTTGCTTTTTAACATCAATTTGAGAAAACCCAGAATAACCATCAAGAAAACAAAAATGAGTTTTCTTAGACAACCTTTCTAAGATTTGACAATAAAAGGTGAAGGGTAATGATCTTTCTTAGTAACTTTATTAACTTTTCTAAAATTAATGTACATCTTATAACCAATTACTACTCTTTGAGGAATAAGTTTATTATTCTCATTAGGCACAACAGTAATTCTTCCTTTCTTAGGGACACAATGCACATTACTAACCCATCTATTATCAGCAATAGGATAAACAATACCAGCATCAAGAAGTTTCAATACCTGATGTCTACGCACACTTCTATTCTTGTAGACAGTGTTGGGCCTCCAAAGTGCAGAGGTTTGTAGAATAGCAGCAAGTTTCCCTTAAGTGGATCAACCAAGGTTTATCGAACTCAGGGAGGTAGAGGTCAAAGATATCCCTCTCAAGCAACCATGCAATTACGATACAAGAAGTCTCTTGTGTCCCCAACACACCCAATACACTTGTCAGGTGTATAGGTGCACTAGTTCGGCGAAGAAATAGTGAAATACAAGTAATATGGATGATTATGAGTAGTAATTGCACTCTGAAATAAAAATGGCAGCAAGCAAACATGTAGCGGAACTGGTTGTAAACGGTGTTTCAATGCTTGGAAACAAGGCCTAGGGATCGTACTTTCACTAGTGGACCCTCTCAACAATGATCCCATAATTGAATACATAGATATTATCACTTCACTATGCTAATTTGAACCACTCTCCGGTTTGATAATAAACACAAATTCACTGCGCAGGACTGCATAAGCATTCCTTAAAGTTCGCATTCCCAATCTATGGACACCCCACACTATCACTTTGAGCATACAAAGATGGCACTAATTAGACACCATAATTCATAAGTATTTCTGTAAATTAAGCTTAAGAAACAAACACGGTGTGCACACTGTCACCTTCACACCGTTGGACAAGATGTCCCCGGTGATCACATAATAAAACCACTTGAGTAGCACAATAGTTGAAGAATAACATCTACCTATTCAACTAGATTACAAAGCTCATGATCACATAAAGATCATACATGGCGAGATAGATAGACCACATAGCTACCAGTAAATCCCTCAGCCTCGGGGGAGAACTACTCACTCCTCATCATGGGAGTCGGCAACGACGATGAAGATGGCGATGGAGTCGATGGAGATGGCTCCAGGGGCAATTCTCCGTCCCGGAAGGGTGCTGGAACAGAGACTTATGTCCCCCGAAACTTGTCTGCGTTGGCGGCGGAGCTACGAAACTTTTCATGGGCGGAGGCTTATTGATTTAGGGTTCACACGTCGGGATGCTTCTTATAGGCGGAAGGACGAGGTCGGTGGAGTCCAGGGGGCCCAGACCACACCTAGGCGCGGCCAGGGCCTGGGCCGCACCTAGGCCTAGTCTAGCCACCTCGTGGCGCTTTTCGTACCCCCTCTGGACTTCATCTTCGTTACGGAAAATTAAGATCTCCGGGTTTTGTTTCATCCAATTCCAAGAATATTTCCTATACAACTTTTCTGAAATACAAAACAGCAGAAAATAGGGAACTGACACTATGGCATCTTGTCAATAGGTTAGTGCCGGAAAATGTATAAAAGTGCAACGAAGTGTAAACAAAACATATAACAATTGGTGTAAAACAAGCATGGAGCATCAAAAATTATAGATACATTTGAAACGTATCAGCATCCTCAAGCTTAACTCCCGCTCGTCCTCGAGTAGGTAAGTGATAACAAAAATAATTTTTGAGGTGACATGAAGCCAACACAATCTTGATCAAGTTATTGTAAAGCATTGTGAGCTGGGATCAAAGTACTCTAAACATAGGCATGATAGGTATAATTCTAAAAATAGAACTTAGCAACTATGTTATAACATAAAAAGTAACTCAAACAAAGTATCATGAATAATTGTGTATTGAAAGCAACTGTTAGAAACTATGTTTATGAGCATAGAGAAAACATAGCAAAGTGGTACTCAACTTGTCCTTTATGAAGTAGCAAAACATAACTGCTAGGACACCTTTAAAGTTCAAAGGGTGACTAGATACAAGTAATTTAAGAACAATCAATATCATAATCATGAATCAATCAATAATAAATTCTGGGAGTATGCACATTATACTCAGAATGACAACTATGCTCTCTTAATTGGTGCATAAAGAAATAAGATGAAGACTCAACATAAAAGTAAAAGAAAGGTCCTTCATAGAAGGAAGAAAGATTAATAAGTTATATAAACCTTCCAAAAAGTATGGTACTCATTAGCTTTGAGCTCTCATTACCCCTATCATAAGCATCTTGAATGGTTAAAGTTAATGTGAGTGCAAATATGAGTTATATGCTTGACAAATCAAAAGTTGAAAATCTAGTGCCCCTTGAATGCGAGTACCTAAACCTCATACTACTGAACTTAGGTCCCAGGTAAATTCTTGTCATTTTAAGTATACATGTATCATCGAGAACGCCAAGGGGGTACCTCCTGCCCCCTGATATAGGAGTACTCCTGCCCTGATATAGGAGCATTCCCATACCAAAATGACAAGACAAACTGACAATGAGTATTTCAACAATCCTATTTACTATGGGCATAGTTTTTTATTGAAGATGCGTCACAGAATGCTCACTATGGTTCACTGTAAATTTCCACCATGAATGATGCATGGCTTAAATTTGCCGCCCATGCGTTTCTCTAACATATATACAAACTCCATGGACTTACAAGTTTCCATTTTATTTCACACCGCTAGGCATCCATAAACAAAAGAACGGGATATCAACTAAATAGGAATAAGTGCAATGTTGAAAGCGTGCCCCATGAAACCATGGTTGTGCTAACTCCCAACTTGTAATTTGCAAGCATATAATCTTCATAAGATAGTTACAATGGCTCAAGTTTATTAAGTACAAGAAAGTAAATGTGCCATCAAGTTCATGAGCTTTACTAACTAATTTTCTCATGACAAAATTTAATTTGGAACATGAATAAAACATGATGAATATACTTGGAATAGCAATAATGCTAGTAGGTAGATATGATGGAAAATTTTGGCACACTTTGGTTTTTGGTGGTTGGATGCACGAGTAGAGCTCATACTCAGTACACGTGAAGGCTAGCAAAAGACTGGGAGCGACCAACTAAGAGAGCAATACTGGCCATAATCATGCATAGCAACAAAACATTATTAATCAAAGCGTAAAGTGATATTACAAGTCAAAAACTAAATGATCATAGAGGCTTTAGTTGACTGGGTTGTAGTCATAACATGGTATAGGCTCGGTTCTTTTTAGCTTCAGCTTGTGCAGAAACTGCTCCACCTTGAGCTGCCAAAATAAACTACCGTGACAAAAAGCTCCACATAAAACTATGTCCAGTTCTTTTCGGCTGGTGTCTTCTCAGCTTATTCCGTGAGTGGTATAGAGAAAATTCTAAAATACCCTTGGCTGGATAATAGATCTCGTGTAGTTGGACACAAACAAACTGAATCACAGAATAAAAAATGATTCAGTTCTTGGCTGCAATCAGGTCGCGTGCAATCACCGGAGCCATGGAATCAACATCCGTCCATGGCCGCAGTAGAGGGAGGACAAGGTGCTCCGCGACAGGGCATGTCGCTCTGCTCGATCTGGCCGGCGAGGTGCAGAGGGTGGCCGCAGGCTAGCCCTCCTCTATGGAATGGATGCGGGGCGAGGAAAGGCATGGGGTTGCATCGATCTACTTGGCGGCGAGCAGCGGCCGGAGTGGCCGGGGGCGGCGGCGGCCGGAGGTGTTGGAGGAACCCTAGGTGGATGTTCTTTCTATCGTGAGGGGAAAAAAGGGGACGCGATGGGTGTGCGTTGTGCGGGTTCGTTGGAGGCAAGGATAACATTTCGCTCATCAACTTGTCTTTGTGGTGGCATTATGATGTAAATACAGAGATGAAGAGGGATATACCCATATAACGATTCGGGTGGAGGTCGGGAAGATGTGGAAAGCTGGGGTAGAGTGGCTTCCCCCAATTACACATAAATCGCTGAAGCCGGCTGTTGCCCACAACAACTTAAAATTCAGTTCTTTTGAGCTTGAGCTTATTTGCACCTCTAAGCCGTTAAGAATCTTCAAAAGAACTGAGGCATAAGCATGTGCCAAGTCAACCAAACAAAGAATCAAAGGAGAATACCACAATATTATGCTTTGTATGATGGAAACAACACATGATTATTTCAATGGCACATTAAGCACTCTCAACTATTTGAGACAATTCATGCTACAAAAATAATTACTAAGCATATAATAATAATAACATGCAACATGACATGCCAAAGTCTAGACAAGCTTCCTTTTGCATCACTATAAGCATGAAACATTTTACTCGTCTCCAACACCAATCAACTTATTTGAAACGACTCTCATAGATGAAAATCAATAAAGAATAGAGAGATAATCATACATAAAAATAAAGAAAACTAACAAGCTCTGAACAAAACAAAAATGGAAAACCAAGAGCTAAACACAGTACTAGCAAACTAGAACACCCGCAGAACAATAAGAGCGAAAACTAGAGTGTTATATGCAATGAAAACGGAGTGTGTCTCTCTCCCACACAAGAATGCTGGGATCCAACCATATTCTACAGCAAACAAAACAAAATAAAACTAAAAACAAAAATAAAGACGCTCCAAGAACAACACATAGCATATGAAGCAATAAAAATATAGCGCATAGAAAGATGACCTGTTGCTTTGGCATCCCCAAGCTTTGATGCTTGTACCTCTTGAATATTTATTGAGGTGACCTGGGCATCCCCAAGCTTGAGAGTCCATTCTTCATATAATTACATCATTCTTCTCTCCCTACACTTGAAAACTTCCTTCATACAAAACTTCACACAATTCTTATTAGCAGCATTAGTGCAATCAAAATAACAAATCCACTTGGGTTCAATTCTAACATATATCAAACATCTATTAAAACATTAGCTACTGTAGAAACTTCTTCAAAAATCTCATTCTCTCAAAAGAACTAAAAAAAGAAAGAGATTAAGAGGCAAAAGCAAATAGTGACAAAAATCTATCAAAACAGAACAACATGTAAAGATCGATTTTTTGAAATTCTTCTGTTGCTCAAATAGAAAAGTGGAAAAACTAACAAAAGTTAGATAATAACCTGGGGCATATGCTCAAAAATTGGCAGCTCAAAATTACTTTCTAGCTGGGAATACAAATATTTATGGTGACATCACAGAATCTGTTTCAGGACAGCAACTTCCCCAAATCTTACTTTCTTCCTATTAGAGGCTATACTTGGCACAAAAACGAAATAAAAATGATAAGGAGTGGTTATTACAGAGGTAATAACTTCTAAGACTCAACAAAATAAAAATTACAGAAATAAAACATGGGTTATCTCCCAAGAGTGCTTTTCTTTAACGCCTTTCAGCTAGGCACAGTAGTTTGAGAAGATGCTCACATAAGAAATATGAATTGAAGTAAAAGAGAGCATCAAGAAGCAAATTCAAAACACATTTAAGTCTTACCCATTTCCTATGCATAGGAATCTTGTACACAAATAGATTCACAAAGAACAAAGTGACAAGCATAGGAATATAGAGTAACGTCAAAACTTTTAGCATATAGAGAGGTGTTTTAGTAACATGAAAATTTCTACAACCATATTTTCCTCTCTCATAATAACTTTCAGTAGCATCATGAATAAACTCAACAATATAAATATCACATAAAACATTCTTATCATGAGCCACATGCATAAAATAGTAATTACTCCCCACATAAACATAGTCATTCTTATTAATTGTAGTGGGAGGAAATTCAACAAAATAGCAATCATTATTATTCTCATCACCATAATAATCCAATATAGGAGGCATATTGTAATCATAATTAGTTTTCTCCTCAATATTAGGTGTACTGAAAATAACATAATCATCATTGTAATCATCATATATTGGAGGCATAGTATCATCATAGCAAATTTCCTCCTCAAAAGTTGGGGAACAAAAAAGATCATTTTCATAAAAACTAGCTTCCCCAAGCTTAGACTTTTCCATAGCATTTGCAATAATGGTGTTCAAAGAATTCATACTAATAACATTGGTACCAGCATGCAAGTAAAGTTCCATAGGTTTTTTAATTTTCTCTTCAAACACCTCATGTCCTAACTCAAGATAAATACTATAAAGTTCTCTAATTCTGTTGTTGTTTTCCATTAAGCCTAAGTAGTGAAAATAAAAACAAGAAATAAAAAGATATAATTGCAGATTGATTCTAAAGGAAATAACTTCGAGCAGTCACCAGCAACTAGAAAACTTAGTAGCCAGAGAATGTGAGTACCTTTTACCTTACCTCCCCGGCAACTGCGCCGGAAAAGAGCTTGATGTCTACGCACACTTCTATTCTTGTAGACAGTGTTGGGCCTCCAAGTGCAGAGGTTTGTAGAACATCATCAAGTTTCCCTTAAGTGGCTCACCCAAGTTTTATCGAACACAGGGAGGTAGAGGTCATTGATATCCCTCTCAAGCAACCCTGCAATTACGATACAAGAAGTCTCTTGTGTCCACAACACACCCAATACACTTGTCAGGTGTATAGGTGCACTAGTTCGGCGAAGAGATAGTGAAATACAAGTAATATGGATGATTATGAGTACTAATTGCAATCTGAAATAAAAATATCAGCAAGCAAACATGTAGCAGAACTGGTTGTAAACGGTGTTACAATGCTTGGAAACAAGGCCTAGGGATCATACTTTCACTAGTGGACACTCTCAACAATGATACCATAATTGAATACATAGATATTATCAATTCACTATGCTACTCTGAACCACTCTCCGGTTTGATAATAAACACAAATTCACAGCGTAGGACTACATAAGCATTCCTTAAAGTTCGCATTCCCAATCTATGGACACCCCACACTATCACTTTGAGAATACAAAGATGGTACTAACTAGACACCACAATTCATAAGTCAATTCATAAGTATTTCTGTAAATTAAGCTTAAGAAACTAACACGGTGTGCACACTGTCACCTTCACACCGTTGGACAAGATGTCCCCGGAGATGTCCAACGGTGTGAAGGTGACAGTGTGCACACCGTGTTTGTTTCTTAAGCTTAATTTATAGAAATACTAATGAATTGTGGTGACTAGTTAGTACCATCTTTGTATGCTCAAAGTGATAGCGTGGGGTGTCCATAGATTGGGAATGCGAACTTTAAGGAATGCTTATGTAGCCCTACGTAGTGAATTTGTGTTTGTTATCAAACCGGAGAGTTGTTCAGAGTAGCGTAGTGAAGTGATAATATCTATGTATTCAATTATGGTATCATTGTTTAGAGTGTCCACTAGTGAAAGTATGATCCCTAGGCCTTGTTTTCAAGCATCGAAACACCGTGTACAACTACTTCTGATACATGTTTGCTTGCTGCCATTTTTATTTCAGATTGCAATTACCACTCATAATCATCCATATTACCTATATTTCACTATCTCTTCGCCGAACTAGTGCACATATACACCTGACAAGTGTATTGGGTGTGTTGGGGACACAAGAGATTTCTTGTATCGTAATTGCAGGATTGCTTAAGAGGGATATCTTTGACCTCTACCTCCCTGAGTTCGATAAACCTTGGGTGATCCACTTAAGGGAAACTTGATGCTATTCTACAAACCTATGCACTTGGAGGCCCAACACTGTCTACAAGAATAGAAGTGTGCGTAAACATCAAGCTCTTTTTTGGCACTAACGAGGCGGTTCCTCGGCAATGCCCACCATGAGGGGCTTGGGTTTTAGAGAAAGGCGACGATGGAAGTTCCGGGAGCGAGGGGAGACACGACGTACCCAGGTTCACGTCCCCGCGGTGGCGATCGCTACGTCCTGCTAGCAATCCACTATATGAATATATGTGTACAAGGGGCCGCCATAGGCGGAGTTGTTGGATCTAGTCTAGTTCTTAATCTGCGGGTTGTGGTATCTAGGCGTGTCGCCTTTATGATTTGTGTTTCTGAATATGTCTGTCCTATCTACGAGATTAGATCTCGTTGTGGATGTAGTCGATCACTTGCCGCTTGCAAAAGCGCGTAGAAGATCTTGACGGTGCCACAGTGGGGCAGCACCTCCGTACTCGGTCACACGTTCGGTGTTGATGATGATGTCCTTCTCCCCGTTCCAGCAGGCATCAGAAGTAGTAGATCCTCCTCGGAATCCCGGCAGCACGACGGCGTGGTGGCGGTGGTGGTGGAGAACTCCGGCAGGGCTTCGCCAAAGCGCTACTAGAGTTGTATGTGGAGGAGGGGCGGCTAGGGTTTGGGAGAGAGAGGGGGGCTAGGGCGCCGGCCATGGGAGCCCTAGGTGGTGCGTCCAAGTCTAGTGCTGCCCCCTCCCTCTCCTTCTCATTATATAGGTGGAACCCCAAGGGTTTGCCCAAAGTCTTCGAATAAGACCCCAATTCAAAAACTGCCTTTTGGACGAAACCTAGAGGGACAGGGACTCTCCCCTTCCCCTTTTCTCTAGCCGGCCAAGGAGGTGGAGTCCACCATGGACTCCACCCTCCCACTTGGTTGGCTGGTTTAGGGTTTGTGGAGTCCCTACGGGACTCCTCCTTCCATAGTGATTTATTCCGGATAATTCTAGAAACCACCTTCCATAAATTCACCGGATCATTTCCAAACTTGGAAAGTGACTTACTATATATGAATCTTATTCTTCGGACCATTCCGGACCTCCTCGTGATGTCCTGGATCCCATCCGAGACTCCGAACTCCATTCCATATTCCATATCTACTTAAACGACATCAAACCTTAAGTGTGTCACCCTACGGTTCGTGAACTATGCAGACATGGTTGAGACTTGTCTCCGACCAATAACTAATAGCGGGATCTGGAGATCCATAATGGCTCCCACATATTCAACGATAACTTAGTGATCGATTGAACCATTTACATACGATACCGATTCCCTTTGTCTCACGATATTTTACTTGTCCGAGGTCTGATCATCGGTATCTCCATACCTTGTTCAACCTCGTCTCTGACAAGTACTCTTTACTCGTACCGTGGTATATCATCTCTTATGAACCATTCATATGCTTGCAAGCTAATCAGACGACATTCCACCGAGAGGGCCCAGAGTATATCTATCCGTCATCGGGATGGACAATATCCCACTCTTGATCCATATGCCTCAACTCATACTTTTCGAATACTTAATCCCACCTTTATAACCACCCATTTACGCGAGTGGCGTTTGATGTAATCAAAGTACCCTTCCGGTATAAGTGATTTACATGATCTCATGGTCGAAGGACTAGGTAACTATGTATCGAAAGCTTATAGCAAACTGAACTTAATGACATGATCTTATGCTACGCTTATTTGGGTGTGTGTCCATTATATCATTCATCTAATGACATAACCTTGTTATTAATAAGATCCAATGTTCATGATCACGAAACCATGATCATCTATTAATCAACAAGCTAGTTATACAAGAGGCTTACTAGGGACTCCTTGTTGTTTACATAACACACATGTATCAATGTTTCGGTTAATACAATTATAGCATGGTATGCAAATATTTATCATAAACATAAAGATATATTATAATAACCATTTTATTATTGCCTCTCTTGGGAATATCTCCAACTGTCTCTCACTTGCACTAGAGTCAATAATCTAGTTTACATTTGTAAAGATATAACACCTTGACCTTCTGGTGCTTTATCATGTTTTGCTTACGGGAGAGGTTTTAGTCAACGGATCTGACACGCTCAGAAACATATGTATTTTGCAATTCATTTGCATCTCAACGCATCACTCATTTTCCAAATGAGTCGGCATTAATCGTATATGTTCGGTCTTCTGGTGGAACCTTAATTCCGCGGTCTGAAATATGTCACTAATATTGTCACACACAATATAGCTTCAAAGTTCTGACACTATCGGAACTACACCAAGTTCTCAAAGAACTCCTCGACTTAAACATCCTCAGTCATTGTCAAAATAATGACATACTCTGCCTTCGTTTGTAGAATCCGTCACAACATTTAGAACATATCTAAATCTAGCATAGATAACTTCTAGCTCATTGTGCTACCATTTAAACAACACTTAGCCTAATTTAGATTGAAATTTATTTTTATGTGACCAAACTAATATCGGTGCAACACTTTACAGTGATTTGTTTGTCATTACCCCATACAAAACTATATATATCCTTGACTCTTCTAAAGTACTCAAGGATATTCTTACTGTTGTCCAATAATCATCACATGAATTATTCTGGTATATGCTCCTAACTCTTTAGAGCACAGGACATCTGATTTTGTACATATTATTCGTGATCTAAAATCACTCATGTGGTTTTACTCATTGAGTGTCAAATACACTCAAGTCTTGTTAAACCTTCTCATGGAAAGAACACCTTCTTAATATTTCTATATTGAACTACTTCAATATCCATTCTATGTACTTTGACTTAAACTTATTATGTGTTTCAATCTATCTTCATAGATCTTGACACTAAATATGTTCTCAATGAAACCTTTTATAATCAAATATATAATTACATCATTTATAACCAACTATATCTCATCTACATAAAGTATTATAAATATGTCTCAGCGCTCCCACTTAATTTCTTGCAAATGCAACCATCTTCATCGTTTCTGATGAAATCAAAAAAAAACTCTTTGACTATTTCATCCGGTGAAGATTCCAACTCCGCGATACTCACTTCATCTAATTGAAGTTCGTATACCTATCTAGTATTCCACGGACCAGCAAAACTCTTGGTTTGTATTTTGTATACACCTTTAATACACACTTCTGTTAAGTAATATATTTTGTCATCCTACTAGCATATCTCATAAAAGAAATATGTAGCAATTACTAGAATAATCCACATAAACTATAAGCATTGCTACGGAAGATCTAATCTTATCGTAGTCAACTCTTTAAACTTTGTCGTAAACAATTTTTCGACAAGTCGAGCTTATTCAAGGATATTCCATCCAAGTCCATCAATTTTATAGATCCATCTACTTTCAAAAAGTATTCATCTATCTTGGATTTCATGGCGTATAGCCATTTTAATGGAGTCAGGGCCCATCATAACTTCTTTGTTTGTAGTTGGTTTATCATTGTTCAAAATCAATCCTTTGTCCACAAATCATTTATTTGATCACAAAGTAAACCATACCTACAAGGTTCAATATGTACTTCGATCTCCATGGCTAAAACACTTTGTAGTCATGGGAGCCATGATTGTCGTGGCCGCTTCCGGAACCAATTCCGATGCTGCGCTACTCTAATCATTATGCTCAGATTCATAAACCTTATCAAGTTTTATTGTCCTCCCACTCAAATACTTCGCTAGAAACAATTTCTTGGAAATAAGTAAGAAACATCGACAACCACTTTTGTCCTTGTCTCCATAGTGGAAAGAATTCCCAATTAATTCTTTGGGATAACCAACAAAGGCTTTCATCCGATTTTGGTTGTAAACTTATTTACTTATGCTATGCATACCAAAATTTAAGAAAGGACTATTAGGGTTCATACCCATGCCATAACTCGTATGGTGTCATTTCAACGGATCATGATGATGCTCTATTCAGTGTAAAAGCGGTAGTCTCTAAAGCATAATCCACAAAAATATAATGGCTTCATTTTATTTTATCTCATCATTAATCCAACAAGGTTTGGATACGTCTCTCGGATACTTCATTATCACTATGATACTCCAAGAAACGTGAGTTGTAGAACAACTTCATAATTCTCTTAGATGTTCGCTAAAACTCGTAATTCAAATATTTCCACTATGATCCAATCATAGATATTTGACTTTTCTATTACGATGATTTCCACTTCATGCTGAAATTTATTTGAATCCATTCAAATGTTTCAAACTTCTTCCTTATCGAATATATCCACATATATATACTCAATTCATTGTTGGAAGTTTTCATGAAGTAGAAGAATCTCCCGCACACAACTATGCCCAATGAACCACATATATCATCATGTATGTTTCCACTAAGTTAGTTGCCCGTTCAACTCTTGGCCTATGAACGGTATTTCAGTCATTCTCTTTAGAAAATATTTGCAAGCGCCAAACGTTTCAAAAATCAAATGACTCCAAAAATCCATTTGCATGGAGTTCCTTCATGCGTTCCTCTCTAACATGACCTAAATGGCGGTTCCACAAATAAGTGGAATTCAAATCATTTGCCTTATGGCATTTTAGCGTCAGTGTTATGTATGTGTGTTTCACCATTAAGATTTATAATAACTTATCCATCATACATGGAGTAATGTCATAATTTGAAAAACTCATTGTTTTCATTTGACCAGAGCAAAATAACAATTTATTAAGTTCTTTATTATAAAGTCTAAGGGCTAGGTAGAATGCCAACGACAAACATAATAACACTTTATTATGTTCCAGACGTGCATTATTACCATATTCCTTATCAGTCACTTAGGCCATCGTATTCTTGTATTGCGTTGTATTGTTGTTGACGTCAGAAACCCACTGGCGGGTATAGACGGGCAACACCGTAGAGCCGGGAACAACTAGGGCTGTGGCTGGCCCTAGTCCCTCTGAGCGACGGCCCGCAAAGCCTCCTGGTCGCACGCACCGATGTTTATCACAAGGGCGTGCCACCCGACCTATACCTGGTCAGGAAGGTGTGGATGATGCCTCGCTTAGTTTCCTGCAGGGCACACACGTAAACGTTAAATACGAGCCTCGATCGGCTCTCAAGTTATCCCGTGAATCGGCTCAAAGAGCCGATCCACCCATGATTCAGACGGGGTGTCCGAATATATGGTGGTCCTGCTTGATCAAGGTAAAGCTAATGAGATCTACGACGATGTGGGGTTTTCACCGCATAATCGGATCATCCTACTCCAGGTTAGGCCTCGCGGCCACGCACGGTGATCGTAAGCCGATCCTAAACAAGGCCTAAAAACCAACATGAAGTTGATCCTCGGAACATCCTGCTTAGGGCCAACGAACGACACCCTACGTGCCGCTGGATCCTCCCCCTTCGTAAGGCCTAACTATTGCGGATATTAAACTAATCCTTGTAGAACAAGGAGCAATCGTAACGGATCAGATCTACTAAACTATGATCAAGCGGGGTGCCGCCCCTACGCCTAAGATAGGCGTAAGGGCGGCTAGACATGCAAGGGTTGCACTACGAAAGCATGCAAGCATGAAGAACAATGCTAACCCTAACATGTCTAAGATAACTACGTTGCTCGCCATCAAAAAGGCTTCAAGACGAGCAACGCGTGAACAACGTAGGCAGGCTTGTGCTGCCTAGATCGCAAGATGCGATCTAGGCAGCATGACGCTTACCGGTAGAAACCCTCGAGACGAAGGGGTTGGCGATGCGCCGAGATTTGTTTGTGGTTGAACGTTGGTTGTTGTTTATTCCATAAACCCTAGGTACATATTTATAGTCCAAATGGACTTTCTAATGTGGGCGTGCACTAAACCGTGCACGAGATAAACTCTAACTTTTAATCTAGATACAATCTACTATAATTAAAGATACATGGGCAATCTGGCCCAACTCCACCGAACAGGGCCGCTTCACAGATCTTCCACGTGTAATCTTCCAAGCCCATCTTGTTCGCGGCCCACCTCCTGATTCAGCCAAAATCTGGTGATAACAGATGCCCCCCTGGTTTTGGCAATGATAATTCCAAAACCACTCTGTTTTTCCTTCGAAGGATCATGTCGTTGCAGAGCAGAACTGCCACAATATTCTTCATCATGATGCCCTGTCTTTTCAGCTTCTCTGCATAATTTGAAAACTTTAGTATCACCTCCTCGGAAACTGCAATAGCATTAAATTCCCACCAGATTTCTCATTATTTATCCGTGCCGACCGATTAGCTCTCTTCATCCCCTTCTTCTGTTCTGGATATCAGCACCCAAAACCCTCTCCTTCTCCAGCCATGCCATCTTCTTTCTCCTCTTCCACCTCTCTCTAATCCTTTTCCTCAAGTGAATTAGTTCCAGAGCACAACCGGATGGAGACGTACAACCGCCGGGCTCCCAAGCGTTGGGGCAGGCAGGAGTGGGACTCCGACTACGTGCCGGAGGGTGAAGACCTTGTCTGTTCAGCTGGGGCCATGCTGGTCAACAGGGTACTGGAGGTGGAGAGCGACGACGACGATCCTTCCTCCCGGGGTAAATTCACCTCCGTCACCAAAGCAGAAAAGGACGACGAAGAAAAAGACGCCTCCTCCGACTTGAAGAAAGAACAGAAGGATGACACTTCCCCCGACGAACCACCACTAAAGCGTATCCGGGGCCGGGCTTGGTCAGACGAGGACGATGATGATGACGAGGAAGAGGCCTCTGCTGAAGGTCACAGTAGCAGCCACGAGGAACTCGCCGACAACAACAATGGCGACAGCTACCTTAGTGATGACGAAGACAGCAACAGCTCTTAGAGTAGGGACTTACTAACATGGAGCTGGTGGGTAGTAATCTATTCCCTCTTGTTGGACAATCGGCTTCTCCTTGTAAGAAATTTGATTGTCAATGAAAACTTCTTTGGCTTCTCCTTGTAAGAAATTTGATTGTCAATGAAAACTTCTTTTGGTTTTGCCGATTTCCCGTGTGCTGATTCAGCTGGTTTTTCCTCATCTGACTTTGTCGACCGTTAACCTAATCAACGTCCAATGACCGATGGCAACGCATCGGTCTCTCACGATAAATCTGCTTCAGACGAGAATAGTGATGAACTAGCCAAAAATGCTACCCTCGGCCTCCAAACGATTAATATTGGAACTAGCCGATTCCAACGAAATCGGCTCTTCGAAACAAAGATACTTCAGGGTGAGCTGCCCCCCGAGCCTCTTCAAATGCAGGTCAATTTAGCTCCTTCCTTAACCTGATTTGCATGTCCATGTATACTTCTTGAGTCGATGGCCCCGCATCGGCTTTTATATCCTTAAGTCGATGTCTGCTGCATCGGCTGTGCTCGAAAATTTTCGAATTTTCAGATGTTTATTTTGTTTTTTTACGGCCGACTAGTGCATCGGCCCCCATATTCCAATACTCATCACCAAAGGATGAGACGCTTCTAGTTGCATATCCTCGTATTTTATCCACCTGGGTGCCCCCCCGAGCCGATTCTGTCAAGAGGATTGATGGTATCGGCTCTGTGGGATAACATGTTGAACCCAAGCGGAACGGTGGGTGAGGATAATTTTGGCCGATTGCTGGAATCGGCCTCCACGTTGTTTGCTCGGCGAAGGTTTTGTGATGTCCCTTCATAAATTTTTTGGGGCCGATCACAAGTATCAGCCTCGCCATGTTTGCTCATTGACGTGTTCTTGTTACTCGTTCAGGCCGGTAGATAAGACCAGCCCAATCTCTGACTTCATCATGTTGGCACGCTTGCTGTCGCCCACCTTGAACGCATCGTGTGATCGTGGAGCGCTAAGCTCTGCCAGAAGAACGAGTACCATGTTTGTGCCAGCCGATGCTTCATCATCGGCTTTCCTTTGCTTGGGGCGCCACTCCATTTTCCGTGGACGACCCTCTTCATCCAGGGTTCGCTGAACCTTTGCAGCCAGGTCAGGCCTTGCCTTTCTCAATGTATGCAAGTATAACCTCTCGGCTTCTTCCAGGCCGCGCAATCGTTGAACCCTCGCGTTTCGGGAACGGCTGAGTCCATCAGGGCACCACCTTGGCCGGTGGTACCTGTCTTCTTCTTCTCCCTCGTCTTCTGAATCTTCGAGATCTTCCAACCGAGGGGACTCAGCTCGTTTGCTCTGTGGCGGGAGAGGTCCCAAGCGCTCGAACACGGACACGTTGGCTGCCTCCTTCTTTTTCCGGTTGCATTCTGGGCAATTGCCGATTGTTGGCAATCGGCTCATTCCTGAATCCCAGCGGTGCTCGAAGAAGGGAAAATCCCGAGTGCTCGTCCTCGTCGTCTTGCTCCCTTGCCTTTTCTTTGGCACAACGCTCGTGCTCCTCCTCATCGAGATTATGCCGACGATGTCTTCCGGCTTCTCTAGCCAGCCGATTTCTTTCATCATCATTGCTGGACCGTCGGCGTTGGTCGTACTGACTCACATATTTGTTGAGGAGGTGATCGGAGAGAGGTCGCCGATATCTTATGTTCTTCACTTCTCCCTCCGTGACGTAGCGCTGGCCGTCTTGGCGGAGCCGATCGCGTGGAGCGGCTTCCTCCGAATCTTTGCTATGAGAGCAGCTGCCCTCATCTCCATCCTTGCCGCCGTGGTGTCCAAGATCTACCATGTTGATATTGCACAGAAACCGGGCTGGCACCCGCATGGCAAGCATACTCCACCATGTTTACGGCGGGGAAGGGGTGTGTGTCGACCTTCATGGCGTACTCGGTTGAAAATTAGACGCCCGTTCTCTATCGCCGCTTGGATGTGCCGACGCCACACCCTGCGGTCGTTGGTGGCATGGGAGAGCGAGTTATGCCATTTGCGGTATGGCTTTCCATTCAGCTCTTGCGCCGTGGGGAACTTGAGACCTTCAGGTATCTTCAACTCGCTTTTCCTTGAGTAGGAGGTCGAAGATTTGCTCGGTCTTGGTCACGTCAAAATCAAACCCCCCGGGCGGGCCTCGGTGGCTTTACCCATTTGCGGGACACGGGGGTTCCTCCCCGAGTCCACTCAGCCATCGCTACTTCTTGGTCTCCCGCAGGAACTTCGTCTTCCTCCGCATCGACCGGGGCTACTGCACGCTTGAACTTGTCTTGGTACAGGTCCGGGTGGCGCTGTTCATATGCTGAAAGTTTCTGAACCATGTGCGCCAGCGAGGGATATTCTTCTTGGGAGGCCGTGTCCTTGAGCTGTGTTGAAAGGCCTGCTACTGCCAACTCGACTGCTTCCTTCTCATTTATACAAACCGAAAAGCATCGGTTCCTAAGATTCCTGAAGCGCTGGATGTATTCTGCCACAGTTTCTCCGCGCTTCTGACGTAGTTGTGCTAGATCGGCAATGCTAGACTCGGAAGCTTCTGAGTGGTACTGTTCATGGAACTGCTCTTCCAACTGCTTCCAAGTTTGGATGGAGTTCGGTGGTAGCGATGTGTACCACCCGAAAGCCGATCCTGTGAGGGACTGCGAGAAGAACCTCACGCGCAACTCATCTGACGCTGAGATCGTGCCCAGCTGTGCCAAATATCGGCTCACATGCTCGATGGAGCTGGACCCGTCTGATCCACTGAACTTTGTGAAGTCCGGGAGCCGATATTTAGGTGGTAGCGGGATCAATTCGTAGCTGTTGGGGTACGGCTTGGTGTAGCCGAACGCTTTCCTTTTCGGCATCATACCGAACTGATCTTTCAGAATTGTACAAATCTGATCCGCTGTGATGGCTGAAGGTGTCGAACCCTGAAGATTCGTTGGGGTAGCATACTTAACCAGCCATGTGATGACCCACAAGTATAGGGGATCGCAACAGTCTTCGAGGGAAGTATTACCCAATTTATTGATTCGACACAAGGGGAGACAAAGAATACTTGGAAGCCTTAACAACGGAGTTGTCAATTCGCCTTCGAGGGAAGTATTACCCAATTTATTGATTCGACACAAGGGAGACAAAGAATACTTGGAAGCCTTAACAACGGAAATAATTTGCAGCTTGCACTGAACAGACGGCTCGCAAGAGTTTATCGTAGTAACAAATATAGCAGCAGCGTAGTGAAATACCAGCCGGCAAAGAGTAACAAAGACAGCAAGA